>NC_141761.1:7659380-7974442 GCF_982258835.1 Parasteatoda tepidariorum
ATGAAATGTTGATAATTTCATAATGGAAAGGTGAAAACATTCTAAGAATTGGGCTTTCTTTTTGAAGAGAACCATTGTTTCTTGATGGTAAAAAGAATTGGATGAAACGAAAATAAAGACTGAGCAAAATTTAAGAAACTGAGCGTAATCATAGCAAAATAATGCATTATTTTTCTGCATTGAGTTTTAAATTAAATTAAAATTGTTACTAAATGTATTAGTTTATCCTTATTTACCATTACAGTAAATTGGATTGCATTTAACACTTTAAGAAAACATTTTTTATTTGGATTTTAATTACTTTTTAAAATTAATATAACTATATTAAAGTAAATATTTTAATAATTGGCATAGATATAATTGTTTGTATTAATTCAGGTCTTATTTTTGAAATTTACAAGATACTGCCAAATATTATGCTTACTAATACTTTTTCAAAATTAAATCTATTTAAAAGAACAATGATTTTTAGAAATCAGTACTATTCGTGTAAAATGTTCAAACATCGTTATTCACATGAGAACCAACATATTATATCAAGCAAGTCTTTAAGTTTGACTTAGATGAGTCTTTTTTTTTCTCTTTAAATTGCAAAGAAGAAACCAAGAATTATTTTCAACTGATTGAGATATATATATTAACCATAAGTTCTATAAAAGGTATGGTAATTGTTTTTTAGTGCTAAACTTCCTGATATTAATTATTCTTGTAGCAAATTTATAAATAAATTTTCAACATTTAGTTCTACGTATGAAATCGTGAATGGTAGAAATGTTTGTTTGTCAATATAATGAAATTGCGTTGCGCCATGTAAATGCAAACATTAGTTGTATAATTAATTATTGCACGATTTTCACGTTACTTGAACTAAAAAAGAAGTTGCGTTAAATGAAAAAATTATCGTGAAACTAAAACGTACGAAAAAAAAAAAAACAATTTATGTATCCAAAGTAATTTTATTGTTCATTTAAATTAACAAACTTTTGTACAAACGAGTTCCACCTATCATTACATAAACAAACACTACTTGCACTCGTATAAAAGAAAATAAAGTAACGGTTGAAGTTTAAGCAGTTGAAGATTCGAGAAAGCGTAAGTTTCATTGATTTGGCGTGTTAAGAATTCGCGCGCCAAACAGTGCCAATTGGAGTGCCCCAGAGTTAGTCAAAGTGGAATATCGCGGCCGGGTCCCCGTTCGCACAGATCGAACTAGAGCCTTCTTCCTCTAGTCGGTTCGAGACTCACTGCGTCCCCCTTGGCGTCAACGCCTGGACGCGAGAGTGCTCTGCCGTCGAGAGTCGTGCTCGCGCCGGAACTGCAGAAAACCTCGTAAATGCTTCCATCACTGTTCAGTCTCCACGCGGCTACAAACTACTGTCCGAGCTGCTACTGAATACCCTTTGCCGTCGCTTTCAGTGAGGCAACCCCCGTCTGTGTCGAGACGAGAGCACTGCGTTTCTTAAACGCTCACTATGCCGCACAAAGTTCCAAGCTGGCGCGGCTACGGAACGACGTCCGAGCCACTCGCTGAAAAGCCGAGACCTTTTGTTTCCGTGAGGCGAGCCCTCGCCCTTGTCGAGACGAAGCGTTGCGTTTCTTGAGACACGCTCACTGTGCCTCACATGTATAGTCCTGCACAAAGTTCATGTTCAAAATCCGCACACACGATCAAATATTGTCTTTTGAAATAAATAAAGAATTTACTTAATGATTCGATTCAAAGTACGAAATTCGCACACACGATCAAATAAGGTCTTAAAAAAATTTTTTTTAAAGGTTTTAAAGCTTCAATGAAGCTTTACAAACCTTCCAGTCAGACGAGTCTCAATAGATCGCAGTATGGTAGCTGCTCTACTATGTACAACACCCAGACTAGTACCTAAGTCGTCTACAGACGATTTGGCACCCGTGCATCACACCCACAGGGTTTGGACTCGGAGCCGAGAGCGCGCGGTCTAGGCGCCCCCTAGAGTGCTCCAAATCGAACAGGCCTCGTCGCCGGGGTATTCCGCCTGCAAGGGGCGGATGTACGCCCTGGCTAACTTTGCCCATCGACGCGATGGATGCGAACGGTATCGTTGCAGTGACTAGACGGGATTCTGACTTAGAGGCCTTCAGTCATTATCCCACAGATGGTATCTTCGTACCACTGTTCATTCGACCAAATCATGTACCAAATGTACCCACACATGTACAAAATGTACCCATACTTTACCACAAGCACTTTACCACAAGGGCGAGCCCTCGCCCTTGTCGAGACGAGAGCGTTGCGTTTCTTGGGACACGCTCACTGTGCCTCACATGTATAGTCCCGCACAAAGTTCATGTTCCAAGCGAAAGATTTTTCTCCCGAGCGGTGGCCGTCGACGTCCGCATCCCCGGCCTCTCGCCGAGGAAATTTAAATTTGAACGGAAAACGCATATCGGCCTTTCCGGCCTCGCTCGGGCTTCGTCTCAGACTTACCGTCGCCGGACTTAGAAGAATTTCCACAATTTTCGAGACTTAGAAAAATTTAGGAAAAAATTGGACTTTGACAAAGAAACACTCTAATTAAAAAAAATGTAAATAAAAATTATTATTACATAATTATAATTAAAAATATTATTTATATACATTTATCATATTATATAAATTAATATATTATATTAAGGTCCGATACCGTGCCGTTAGTTAACATAGAAAAATGTCTTTGAATTTTTAAAGCTTTTCAGAAGGCTTATTTCTTCATTTTAAGCTTCTCAGAACACTTTATTTCGCATAGGCATACATAGTAAACTTTAGGGTCACGCTGTGTACCTTCTAATAGACCTATAATTATTTCCTGTGGTAGGGTACACTATTACCCTGTAATATAATACGTGGTCCAATTTAAAAATTATAGGTCAATATTAAGGTCCAATACCGTGCCGTTAGTTAACATAGAAAAATGTCTTTGAATTTTTAAAGCTTTTTAGAAGGCTTATTTCTTCATTTTAAGCTTCTCAGAACACTTTATTTGACATAAGCTTGCATAGTAAATTTTAGGGTCACGCTGTGTACCCCCTAATTGACCTATAATTATTTCCTGAGGTAGGGTACACTATTACCCTGTAAAATAATACCTGGTCCAATTTAAATATTATGGGTCAATATTAAGGTCTGATATCGCGCCTTGCGTTAGTTAACCATTGAAAGATGTCTTTGCATTTTTAAAGCATTTTAGAACGCTTATTTCTTCATTTTAAGCTTCTCAGAACACTTTATTTAGCATAGGCATACATAGTAAACTTTAGGGTCACGCTGTGAACCCCCTAATTGACCTATAATTATTTCCTGTGGTAGGATACACCATAACCCTGTAATATAATACGTGGTCCAATTTAAAAATTATAGGTCAATATTAAGGTCCGATACCGTGCCGTTAGTTAACATAGAAAAATGTCTTTGAATTTTTAAAGCTTTTTAGAAGGCTTATTTCTTCATTTTAAGCTTCTCAGAACACTTTACTTGACATAGGCATACATAGTAAACATTAGGGTCACGCTGTGTACCCCCTAATTGGCCTATAATTATTTCCTTTTGTAGGGTACACTATTACCCTGTAATATAATACGTGGTCCAATATAAAAATTTTAGGTCAATATTAAGGTCCGATACCGTGCCGTTAGTAAACATTGAAAAGTGTCTTCAAATTTCCTTGTTTTATTGCACTATTTAAAATATACATAGTGTACCCCCTAATTCACATATAATTATTTCCCGTGGTAGGGTACACTATTACCCTGTAATATAATATGTGGTCCAACTTAAATATTGTAGGTCAATATTAAACATCTTTAATATTGACCTACTTAATACATAATGACCTACTTTAATACATCTTTAATATTGACCTATTAATAATACCCATTGTATGAATAAAAGAAAAAAATATCAATAAAAGTTGCAATAAAATATTATCTCCTAATTAAGTTTGAAATATTCAAAAAAATCAGCTGAACATAAGATATAATTTGGAGTAAGAGGAGAAAAATGGAAGGTAGCACAATTCACTGATAGAATTTTATTTAGTATTTCTGTATTCTGTATAATACGTGGTCCAATTTAAAAATTATAGGTCAATATTAAGGTCCGATACCGAGCCGTTATTTAACATAGAAGAATGTCTTTGAATTTTTAAGAAGTTTGCAGTACTTAGAAAATTTCTGACGTTTTCGGTACTTAGAAAAATTCTTTTGATTTCAGTACTTAGAAAAATTCTGACGATTTCGGTATTTAGAAAAATTCTGGTGATTTCGGATCTTAGAAAATTTCTGACATTTTCGGTACTTAGAAAAATTCTTACGATTTTGATACTTATTAAACATTCATAAGTTTTCGGTACTTAGAAAATTTCTGACGTTTTCGGTACTTAGAAAAATTCTTTTGATTTCGGTACTTAGAATATTTCTGCCTTTTTCGGTACTTTGAAAAGACTCAGAAGTTTTCGGTACTTAGAAAATTTCTGACGATTTCGGTACTTAGAAAAATTCTGACGATTTCGGCACTTAGAAAAATTCTATCAATTTCGGTACTTAGAAAAATTCTTACGATTTCGATACTTATTAAACATTCAGAAGTTTTCGGTACTTAGAAAAATTCTGCCGATTTCGGATATTAGAAAATTCTGACGATTTCGGTACTTTGAAAAATTCTGCCTTTTTCGGTACTTTGAAAAGACTAGGAAGTTTGCAGTACTTAGAAAATTTCTGACGTTTTCGGTACTTAGAAAAATTCTTTTGATTTCGGTACTTAGAAAAATTCTGACGATTTCGGTATTTAGAAAATTCTGACGATTTCGGTACTTAGAAACATTCTGATGATTTCGGATCTTAGAAAATTTCTGACCTTTTCGATACTTAGAAAATTTCTGACGTTTTCGGTACTTAGAAAAATTCTGCCGATTTCGGTACTTGAAAAATTTGTGCCTTTTTCGGTACTTTGAAAAGACTCAGAAGTTTTCAGTACTTAGAAAATATCTGACGTTTTCGGTACTTAGAAAATTTCTGATATTTTCGGTACTTAGAAAAATTCTGCCGATTTCGGTACTTAGAAAAATTCTGTTGATTTCGGTACTTAGAAAAATTCTGTTGATTTCGGTACTTTGAAAAATTCTGCCTTTTTCGGTACTTTGAAAAGACTCGGAAGTTTTCGGTACTTAGAAAATTTCTGACGTTTTCGGTACTTAGAAAAATTCGTTTGATTTCGGTACTTAGAAAATTTCTGCCTTTTTCGGTACTTTGAAAAGACTCAGAAGTTTTCGGTACTTAGAAAATTTCTGACGATTTCGGCACTTAGAAAAATTCTGACGATTTCGGTACTTAGAAAAATTCTGTCGATTTCGGTACTTAGAAAATTTCTGCCTTTTTCGGTACTTAGAAAACATTCAGAAGTTTTCGGTACTTAGAAAAATTCTGTCGAATTCGGTACTTAGAAAAATTCAGTCGATTTCGGTACTTAGAAAAATTCTTACGATTTCGATACTTATTAAACATTCAGAAGTTTTTCTGCATTTTTAAAATTTAAAACCGTTTGAAAATATTACTAAGTTTGAAATACCATGATAAATTTTTAAGTACGAAAATCTTCTGAATTTTTCAAAGACTAAACCATTTGAAAATATTACTAATTTTGATATACCATGAAATATTTCTAAGTACGAAAATCTTCTGAATTTTTCAAAGTCAAAACCGTTTGAAAATATTACTAAGTCTGAAATACCATGAAATATTTCTTAGTACGAAAAGCTTCTGAATAAGTCAAAACCGTTTGAAAATATTTCTAAGTTTGAAATACCATGAAATATTTCTAAGTACGAAAATCTTCTGAATTTTTCAAAGTCAAAACCGTTTGAAAATATTACTAAGTTTAAAATACCATGAAATATTTCTAAGTACGAAAATCTTCTGAATAAGTCAAAACCGTTTGAAAATATTTCTAAGTTTGAAATACCATGAAATATTTCTAAGAACGAAAATTTTCTGAATTTTTCAAAGTCAAAACTGTTTGAAAATATTACTAAGTTTGAAATACTATGAAATATTTCTAAGTACGAAAATCTTCTGAATTTTTCAAAGTCAAAACTGTTTGAAAATATTACTAAGTTTAAAATACCATGAAATATTTCTAAGTACGAAAATCTTCTGAATTTTTCAAAGTCAAAACCGTTTGAAAATATTACTAAGTCAGAAATACCATGAAATATTTCTAAGTACGAAAATCTTCTGAATTTTTCAAAGTCAAAACCGTTTGAAAATATTACTAAGTTTAAAATACCATGAAATATTTCTAAGTCCAAAAAGCTTCTGAATTTTTCAAAGTCAAAGCCGTCTGAAAATATTACTAAGCTTGAAATCCCATGAAATATTTCTAAGTACGAAAATCTTCTGAATTTTTCAAAGTCAAAACCGTTTGAAAATATTACTAAGTTTGAAATACCATGAAATATTTCTAAATACGAAAATTTCTGAATAAATCAAAACCGTTTGAAAATATTTCTAAGTTTGAAATACCATGAAATATTTCTAAGTACGAAAATCTTCTGAATTTTTCAAAGTCAAAACCGTTTGAAAATATTTCTAAGTTTGAAATACCATGAAATATTTCTAAGTACGAAAATCTTCTGAATTTTTAAAGTCAAAACCGTTTGAAAATATTACTAAGTTTGAAATGCCATGAAATATTTCTAAGTACGAAAATCTTCTGAATAAGTCAAAACCGTTTGAAAATATTTCTAAGTTTGAAATACCATGAAATATTTCTAAGAACGAAAATTTTCTGAATTTTTCAAAGTCAAAACCGTTTGAAAATATTACTAAGTTTGAAATACTATGAAATATTTCTAAGTACGAAAATCTTCTGAATTTTTCAAAGTCAAAACCGTTTGAAAATATTACTAAGTTTAAAATACCATGAAATATTTCTAAGTACGAAAATCGTCTGAATTTTTCAAAGTCAAAACCGTTTGAAAATATTACTAAGTTTAAAATACCATGAAATATTTCTAAGTCCGAAAAGCTTCTGAATTTTTCAAAGTCAAAGCCGTCTGAAAATATTACTAAGCTTGAAATCCCATGAAATATTTCTAAGTACGAAAATCTTCTGAATTTTTCAAAGTCAAAACCGTTTGAAAATATTACTAAGTTTAAAATACCATGAAATATTTCTAAGTACGAAAATCTTCTGAATAAGTCAAAACCGTTTGAAAATATTTCTAAGTTTGAAATACCATGAAATATTTCTAAGAACGAAAATTTTCTGAATTTTTCAAAGTCAAAACCGTTTGAAATTATTACTAAGTTTGAAATACTATGAAATATTTCTAAGTACGAAAATCTTCTGAATTTTTCAAAGTCAAAACCGTTTGAAAATATTACTAAGTTTAAAATACCATGAAATATTTCTAAGTACGAAAATCTTCTGAATTTTTCAAAGTCAAAACCGTTTGAAAATATTACTAAGTCAGAAATACCATGAAATATTTCTAAGTACGAAAATCTTCTGAATAAGTCAAAACCGTTTGAAAATATTTCAAAGTTTGAAATACCATGAAATATTTCTAAGTCCAAAAAGCTTCTGAATTTTTCAAAGTCAAAGCCGTCTGAAAATATTACTAAGCTTGAAATCCCATGAAATATTTCTAAGTTCGAAAATCTTCTGAATTTTTCAAAGTCAAAACCGTTTGAAAATATTACTAAGTCAGAAATACCATGAAATATTTCTAAGTACGAAAATCTTCTGAATTTTTCAAAGTCAAAACCGTTTGAAAATATTACTAAGTTTAAAATACCATGAAATATTTCTAAGTCCAAAAAGCTTCTGAATTTTTCAAAGTCAAAGCCGTCTGAAAATATTACTAAGCTTGAAATCCCATGAAATATTTCTAAGTACGAAAATCTTCTGAATTTTTCAAAGTCAAAACCATTTGAAAATATTACTAAGTTTGAAATACCATGAAATATTTCTAAGTACGAAAATTTCTGAATAAATCAAAACCGTTTGAAAATATTTCTAAGTTTTAAATACCATGAAATATTTCAAAGTACGAAATTCTTCTGAATTTTTCAAAGTCAAAACCGTTTGAAAATATTACTAAGTCAGAAATACCATGAAATATTTCTAAGTACGAAAATCGTCTGAATTTTTCAAAGTCAAAACCGTTTGAAAATATTACTAAGTTTAAAATACCATGAAATATTTCAAAGTACGAAAATCTTCTGAATAAGTCAAAACCGTTTGAAAATATTTCTAAGTTTGAAATACCATGAAATATTTCTAAGAACGAAAATTTTCTGAATTTTTCAAAGTCAAAACCGTTTGAAAATATTACTAAGTTTGAAATACTATGAAATATTTCTAAGTACGAAAATCTTCTGAATTTTTCAAAGTCAAAACCGTTTGAAAATATTACTAAGTTTAAAATACCATGAAATATTTCTAAGTACGAAAATCTTCTGAATTTTTCAAAGTCAAAACCGTTTGAAAATATTACTAAGTTTAAAATACCATGAAATATTTCTAAGTACGAAAATCTTCAGAGTTTTTCAAAGTCAAAACCGTTTGAAAATATTACTAAGTTTGAAATGCCATGAAATATTTCTAAGTACGAAAATCTTCTGAATTTTTCAAAGTCAAAACCGTTTGAAAATATTACTAAGTCAGAAATACCATGAAATATTTCTAAGTACGAAAATCTCCTGAGTAAGCCAAAACCGTTTGAAAATATTTCAAAGTTTGAAATACCATGAAATATTTCTAAGAACGAAAATTTTCTGAATTTTTCAAAGTCAAAACCGTTTGAAAATATTACTAAGCTTGAAATCCCATGAAATATTTCTAAGTACGAAAATCTTCTGAATTTTTCAAAGTCAAAACCGTTTGAAAATATTACTAAGTTTGAAATACCATAAAATATTTCTAAGTACGAAAATCTTCTGAATTTTTCAAAGTCAAAACCGCCATTTTAGAACGCTTATTTCTTCATTTTAAGCTTCTCAGAACACTTTATTTCGCATAGGCATACATAGTAAACTTTAGGGTCACGCTGTGTACCCCCTAATTGACCTATAATAATTTCCTGCGGTAGGGTACACTATTACCCTGTAATATAATACGTGGTCCAATTTAAATATTATGGGTCAATATTAAAGTCTGATATCGCGCCTTGCGTTAATTAACCATTGAAAGATGTCTTTGAATTTTTAAAGCATTTTTGAACGCTTATTTCTTCATTTTAAGCTTCTCAGAACACTTTATTTCGCATAGGCATACATAGTAAACTTCAGGGTCACGCTGTGTACCCCCTAATTGACCTATAATTATTTCCTGTGGTAGGGTACACTATTACCCTGTAATATAATACGTGGTCCAATTTAAAAATTATAGGTCAATATTAAGGTCCAATACCGTGCCGTTAGTTAACATAGAAAAATGTCTTTGAATTTTTAAAGCTTTTTAGAAGGCTTATTTCTTCATTTTAAGCTTCTCAGAACACTTTATTTGACATAGGCATACATAGTAAACATTTGGGTCACGCTGTGGACCCCCTAATTGACCTATAATTATTTCCTGTGGCAGGGTACACTATTACCCTGTAATATAATACGTGGTCCAATTTAAAAATTATAGGTCAATATTAAGGTCCGATACCGTGCCGTTAGTTAACATAGAAAAATGTCTTTGAATTTTTAAAGCTTTTTAGAAGGCTTATTTCTTCATTTTAAGCTTCTCAGAACACTTTATTTGACATAGGCTTGCATAGTAAATTTTAGGGTCACGCTGTGTACCCCCTAATTGACCTATAATTATTTCCTGTTGCAGGGTACACTATTTCCCTGTAATATAATACGTGGTCCAATTTCAAAATTATAGGTCAATATTAAGGTCCAATACCGTGCCGTTAGTTAACATTGAAAAATGTCTTAGAATTTTTAAAGCTTTTTAGAAGGCTTATTTCTTCCTTTTAAGAAAAACAAAATTACTCCGATGATTTAAACGGTGTTTGGAGGTACTGGGTTCAAGTTTGAATGAAAAATTAGTCTCCCCACGGCTTCAAGTCGCGAATTGTGTTACTGGGATCAAGTTTTAATGAAAAATCAGTGATTCCCAGCAATAATTAGAGAATTGGAGGTTGTGGGATCAAGTTTTTAAGCAAAATCAAGTTACTCCGAGGACTTAGGCAGTGACTTGGGGTACTGGGATCACGTTTTAAGCAAAAGAAAGTTACTCCGAGGACTTTAGCAGTGACTTGAGGTACTGGGGTCAAGTTTTAAGCAAAACAAAATTACTCCGAGGACTTAAGCAGTGATTTAGAGGAGAAGGGTTCCAGAACTCACTTGGAGTGTTACTTAGATGATTTAAGCAGTGACTTGAGGTACTGGGGTCAAAATTTAAGCAAAACAATGTTACTCCGAGGACTTAAGCAGTGATTTAGAGGAGAAGGGTTCCAGTACTCAATTGGAGTGTTGCTTAGATGATTTAAGCGGTGACTTGAGGTACTGGGGTCAAGTTTTAAGCAAAACAAAGTTACTCCGAGGACTTAAGCAGTGATTTGGAGAAGGGCTCCAGTACTCCATTGAAGAGTTACTCCGATGATTTAAGCGGAGACTTGAGGTACTGGGATCAAGTTTTAAGCAAAACAAAGTTACTCCGAGGACTTAATCAGTGATTTAGAGCAGAAGGGTTCCAGTACTCAATTGAAGAGTTACTCCGACGATTTAAAGGGTTTTAGAAGGCGAATTTCCTCGTTTTGAGCAATTTTGTGAATTAAGTCAATTTTAAGGTCATATATCGTGCCGTTTGTTAGCATTGAAAAGTGTCATCGAATTTCCTTTTTTATTGCAGTATTTAAAATATACATAGTGTGTCCCCTAATTCACCTATAATTATTTCCCGTGGTAGGGTACACTATTACCCTGTAATATAATATGTGGTCCAACTTAAATATTGTAGGTCAATATTAAACATCTTTAATATTGACCTACTTAATACATAATGACCTACTTTAATACATCTTTAATATTGACCTATTAATAATACCCATTGTATGAATAAAAGAAAAAAATATCAATAAAAGTTGCAATAAAATATTATCTCCTAATTAAGTTTGAAATATTCAAAAAAATCAGCTGAACATAAGATATAATTTGGAGTAAGAGGAGAAAAATGGAAGGTAGCACAATTCACTGATAGAATTTTATTTAGTATTTCTGTATTGCTAAGTAAATAATGCATGGAATGACATAAAACTATGTTCTATGTTTTATTGCTTCACAACAATACAGAAAATTAAGTAAAATTATATCGCCGAATTATTGTACTACTATCCATATCTTCCTCTTGCTTACTCCAAAAAAATAAAAAGCGAAACAAAATAATATCAGAAAATTCAAAATCTAATATTATATAGCATCAAAACTAATACAAAATAATATTATGGCGAACGCTAGATAATATTAGTTTGTATAGAATCTAATATTTTATAAGGCTGAGCAAACAGCGACCTTTTGTATCTTTCTAATATTAGAAGTTGTGCAAGATAACGTTAGATTTTACCAATTTTCTGATGTTATATAATATTATGTGCTACTTGGGACTTCTGTGTGAAAGTTCAATCTGTTGAAATCTTCATCATTATCAACACAAAGCTGATTAAATAATCTGTCATTTAAAGAGTTGTTTCGGATTTTATTGACTGCTCTGATGACATGTTGCAATGATTGAAATAGTCGTTCACTTAAATTTCTAGCAACTAAATGCTGTCGATGTATAATGCAATGTACAGCAAGCACGTCAGGAATTTCCTTTTTTAAGTACGATATGAAGCCTTTTTGACACCCCGTCATAGCTGGAGCACCATCACCATCTGTAGCAGCTGATATAATATTCTCAGTGCCGTTCCTGGCGGGTATGCAGCGAATGCCCCGCACGCAGGCGCCCAATTTAAGGGACGCCAAATTCAACTATTCGAAAAAAATCAAATTATAGCAAATTATTAAAAATCAAATTATAGCAAAGCTGTAAACTTTGATTACAGGAAGATACAGTAAACTAATATAAGAAGTAACTTCTACACTGAAATTTACAAGCAAAAAATCTGTTGTCGGCACTCGGCTTACGGGCGGCGGCGTATCTTCAAAGGATCTTCGGATTTCAATCGAAAATAAAATATGTGAAGCCATCGATCACAATGAAATGATCAATGAGCTTGCATCTGCAAAAGCAAAACGTGTTATGTTCTAAAACTACCTTGTTATTTGATAATTAGGTATTAGACAGATCTTGCACATTTTAAAGTTAACGGATTTGTTTGCGTTGAGCGCCGTTTGAGAGTTTCAACTCAATTCACTCAGTTGAGTGAATTGAGTTATATTAGATTTTTTGTTAATTTCCGAATGGACGTGTTTTATTTATGACCTATATTGTACATTAATAGTCTATTTTATTTGATGTCGAAAATAAATTTTTTGTCATATTTTTTCGTTGTTTTATTTTATTACGCCCATTTTCATAATCAAACACTTACACTAAAGTGACTTTAGTCTATAAGGAAACTATTCAGTTTAAACCTCAAACTGAAAATGATTATGAAAATTGGTCTTATCATCAAAATTTAAGCATAGTATATAGGGGCGCACAAAATTATTCTTGCACGCAGGCGTTCGCCACCCCAGGAACGGCACTGAATATTCTTCAACGGAATTCCTTTTTCATCACAAAACTTTTCCAGTGTTTTAAATACGGTTTCTCATTTCGTGTCTGTCTCTAAATTTCTAGCAAATAAAAGTTCTTGACATATTTTTTCATCTTTAATAAATCTCACGTAAGACAACAACAATGCTTCAATAGTTGGTAAAGTGGACTCATCCAACTGAATTGAAAATTTACTAGTCTTCAGACGTTTGCACAATGACTTTTCAATGTTTTCAGCCATTTCATCAATTCGTCTTTAGACAGAACTATTGCTCAAAGGAATTTTTCGAATTATATCTGGATGTTTATGGAGCACAGTAGTTATAACTTCTTTTATTGCCGGCAAAATTAACGTTTCTCCGATGGTGTGTGGTTTACGTGCTTGTGCAATTAACAGAGAGATATTGTATGAAGCTCGAAGTCCGTCATCGTCTTGCTTAGCAGCCATCGAAAAAAGTTTCGATACACTTGGCTGAGCATTATGCTTCTTCTCCAGATCTTGAAAATAGGCTACTTTTTTGTCCTTCTTATCCGGATGCATTTTATTCAAATGATCTTGAAGGCTTCATCGCTTTGTTCTGGTGCAATGTAATTAAGGTAAAATTGCTTAATTTTTTAACTATCATCGATCATATTCCTTTATCTATCGGCAGAAACTTGATTGCGTACAGTGTGCGGGCTATTCTACGAAATCTATGTTAAGTATTTTAAGTTTTTATAACATCATACAGGATAGAAATATAAACTAATTATTCGTTATTGTGTAGTTGGTAAGTTTTAATTTTAGTGACATTTAAAATACTATATAAAGTAAACAAATTATACATCGCCCCTGTTGTGAAATGAAGTGCAGTGAGTAAAGTGTTGGCGAGGCGCGCCTCTGCGCTTGGCGTCAGATTTTGTCATTCAATGTTATGATTCCGTCGGAGAAGCAGCTCTGACCAAGGAGCTGTTTGTTTTGTTGAATAAATGTTCGTTTTGTATTTAGAAGGCCTATGTGTCACGTTTATTTCCAATGCACCCAGCATCTGGTAGATGCAGCCCATGAACGATCTGGAATTTCTCCTTCGGTTTTCTAACAGCCCCCCTAACCCACATCAACGCCCCCCATTTTTTCTGGGCCCCTTAACGCCCCCTCTAGGTTTCAAACGCCCGCAAGGGGGCGTTATCGCCCTCTTTGAGAAAGACAGGTTTAGCCGAATGCAAGGAAATTCAATTTTTTTGCACTCTTTTGCAACCCAAGTAGCACATTTCACAAAAACGATATTGTAAAAACTTAGCTTTGAACATTGTACAATATCGTAGAAATGGACCCCTTTTATAACGTATATTCAATATCGCGAAACAATATTGTACGATATTGTAAAAACGTTGGGGAACGTCGATCGATATCTCTCAGCAATTCGGATGTCTCTAAATTTATATTTAAAATTTATTTTTTGGAATTATAACAATTTGACATCTTTTTTTGTCTTTTAAATGATTAATTTTGATTTAAGAACACAATAAAGTTTAAAATGAAAAGTTTTATATAAACACACATTTAATGTGAAATCGACGGGAATCGTACAATATCGTACACACGATGTCGATTTTCGCCAATATTGACAATGTCGGTCGATGTAGACTAAAGCTGTTACAATATCCCTGTGCTACTTGGGAAACGTCTATTTTTGTTCAATGTTTAAGAAAATAAAAATCTATATTTTTGGCGATTTTTCGCATGCTAATTGAAGCTAATTGAAGTACCCTATTTGTTACAGCCTTTTTTTTAAATAAATTTTTAATTAGTCATTTCATATTTACAATTAATATGCGTTATTTTTCAATAAAAAAATAATATTTTGAAATTTTTTTTGATTTACTAAAAACAATTACTCTAGATCTAAAAGCAACAGAGAATTATATTCAAAATTAAGTTTTTATTTAAGTCAATTAAGTATTTAAATTTATCTGCTGAAATCTGAAAACTGTATTAAAATTTGAGTACAGTACTAACTTATCAAATAGATTCGTGCTTTCTTCGGTTGCAATTATCATGAGCTTGGCGATTGCGAATATGCCCCTGGGGCTATGAGTTCCTTTCTGTGATTTTTTTTATTATTATTATTTTTTTTATAGTTTCTCGAGGACCACTGCCCGGAAGTTGCAAACGACTTAGAGATTATTCTGCCACAGAATACGGTACGAAAATCTCCCCGTAAAATGTAATACTCTGCGATCTTTTTTCCACAACAATTACTTTTTCTGAAATTCTTCAGTGAGGGACATATTCTATTCAAGCATTTCGAGCGCATGCGCATTTGCTCAGCCTATTATACATGGAGACATGTCAAATGCACTAAAGAGCCGAGTTCATGATTGACTTCAGTTTCTCTATAGTGGCGCTGTTGTAAGAAATCGGCAGAATAGTTGTGGAAGTATTTTACCGAAAATCGGTGCAATTGCAATAGTTACAGCCAAAAGGAAGAGACTTCATTATCAAACTTAATTATTCGAACTCATCTCAATAATTTTCATATAAATTTAATTATTTTTGCATCTGTTTTATTCAATACTTATCAGTAAGAGTTTTGTTTGACAATGTTCCTTTTGTTTTTTCTAATCGTCACAGTATCTTCCAATCAATCTTTTTGGAAAGAAGGATTGACGCATCTGAATAATGCCCAACTTCAAGACTTTTTGATACAAATCCACGAAAAATGCCCTAATATTACTCGAGTATATGAATTAAAGGAGTCAAGTGTAAATGGATGGCCTCTAGTTGTTATTGAATTCACTCAACATCCTGGTAAACACGAAGAATGTAAGTCCATATGTTTACTGGCCTGTCAGACTTTGGCCCTTTAATTGTTTGTAAAACGTGATAATTAGTCCTAAGGGTGCCTGCTAAAGTGTTCGCATAGAGTGCTATAAGTTTTCAAAAATATCGTGTATGTTTTTTCCTTTCTTCAAAAATAATTTTACTTAGGCACTGATCTAGAAAAGCAGGGGCTCCGATTGTTACTATTAACAAAATTTATATTTTGTTAATTATGAAGAGTTTTAAATTAATAATTAAGTAAGTTACGATATATTAGTAAATCTAAGCTTATATTTATTTCAATTTTTGTTAGCATGATCATGTAAGTCAACTTCTCCACCCAAATTAGAAGAAAGCTTTTTTTGTCTGTTAAAAAACTGTTATGTAAATAGATGTATGTGGTATAATTAATTTAAAGAAATGTTTATATTTTTCTACTAAAAACAATTAAATCACTTTTAATAGAATTTCTTAGTTAAATTTAATTTTTTTAAAGTACATGTATAACTCGAAACCTCTTTATCTCTAATTTTTCGCTTTTCCCGTGAGACTTGAGATAAACAGGTTCGACTGAATTTTAAAAACCACGTAAAAGTCAATAACTGCCAAAAATACAATCGAAACATTACATCGATTTACGATATTATCAGTGTAAATTGAGCATGACAAAGAGTTATTATCTAAATGCATGATTCAAATATTGCGTGTATATTTGTGTGAGAAAAAAAAGAGTATAAGTTTTTACTTTTCAAAAGAAAAATCATTCTGCACAATGTCCTCGTGTCTCTGCGATTCTGCCACTGGGTTCTTTACCATCTCCTATCTAATCTTGCCTGTTTAAATTAGCTAAGATCTAGTGAATCAGCAAGCCACGGTAATTTTGCATTTCTCCAGCCTGATCCTAGTTGATTTTGATGTATGAAGTGGAGATAAATCTCTTTTGATAATAGAGACATTTTTAAACGAGTTTTTTCATGTAATCATGTAGTGTTCAAGAATATCTTGATAAATATCTGATACAAGTAAAGTATTGTACTCTCTAAAATCTTTTCTTTTTTCTAACTACACCCCAACAGTTTCCTATTATCTCTGGCCGAAGCTTTTGAAATTTTTTTTCTTCCCACAAGATTTACCTTCATTTCATTGATCAAAATCAACTAGGTTCTGTTTATAGCAATACAAATTTACAGTGCTACTGTGGCCAGCTAATTCACTAGATCTTAATACCCATTTTATAGGCAGAACTATGTAGGAGATAGTAAAGATAAAAACTACATGAAGTTGCCCCTATCACCAAAACTGAGCTAGTAGAGAGCATTAAGTCTACTTGGGCAATTATGGACAACAAAAGAAAGCTTTTTTTTTTATTCGATGCAAGATCTTTTATCTGCAATCAGGGTGCGTAGCGTTTTTAAAAAGTGCTTAATTTCTATCTTTGTTTTTTAAAAGCCCTTAAAGGTGCTTTTTTCCATTGATGTTTTTAAAAAGTGCTTAATTTTCCCTTTTCTGAAATGTGATATTTTTCTTTACCATGTTGATTTTCACCACAAATTATGCAAAAAGATATTGTCCTATTCAACATTTTCACAATTAATTCAAACCCAATTTATTTCGGCATACCGCTGGTCTGTAGTGTATGAAAGCACCATTTGTTTTACATGTTTGATGAAATACTTGCGTATACTGAGCTGGATTCAGTGGTAAGAATTTTTTACTCGCATGTGCAACCCTGGTGCATTTTGCAAAAGATTCTCAATTTCAGACTTCATTTTCCACCCTCTGTAAAAGAATTGAAAGATCTCTCGAAATTTTGCTGATTACAGGGACCAACATTGTCAATTTTTTTTTCTCTATTAGTGTTAGAGAATTTCATTTCTCTTGTTTATTTCATCGTTTGTGACGCGCCATCATCTTCGTCATTGTGTATAAAACTGGATGAAACCATCAATTGTAAAAAACTTGCCAAACCTGTCTAATTATATTTTTCAAAGTGCTTAAAAATATTTTTTGAGTACTTGATAAGTGCTTAAAAGGTGCTTATTTTTTGTTGAAAAATTTGGCTATGCACCCTGGCGATGTTCAAAGCTAAAGGCGATGCTGCAGTTATGTAACTTTTTTTCTCTATTTATAATTGAATTTTAGTATTTATAATAAAGTAGTGTAATATTCTAAATCTAGTTTTTTTTTCTAGAAGAACAAAATTCTTCATTTACAAAACTTTTGCTAGGCTGTTCTTGACATATGCTTCCAAAGCTTGGACAATGATAAAACTGGAGGAAAATTGTATCGCAGTATTTGAGCGAAAGATTTTGTGGAGTATATTTGATGGTGTAAATGAAAACAATAGTTTGAGACATAATTTTGAATTGTGCAAAATTTATAAACATCCCGATGTTATTAAATACATAAAAATGAATTGGATGGCCTATGTCAGGGGTGGCGAACCTTTATACACCAACGTGCCATTTTCTCTAAAAAATTGCTTAATGAGATCATAGACGTGCCGTCAAATAATTTTGACTTTGTGATTATTGAGAAAATAATATTACTAAATACTATCAACTTAAAACTCTTTATTTACATTGAAAAAAAATACATTTTGCAATGTCTCAGTTATATACGTAATTAAACTTAAAGTAACATCAGTGTGACTTCTGTTGTTGCAGATTAGATTACCAATAACTTATATTAGGTTGTAAGATGTTAGTTTAAGCAGGACTGTTGATATTTTTTGCTAGTTATTTATTGTTAGCTTGTTTTTTACTGTTAATTCTTTTTTTAGTATTAATTTTTAATTTTTTTATTAATAATTGTTTATTATTTTGTTTGTTTTTTTGTGAATTTTAATTTAATTGTTACGTATGCTTCGTAGCGTAATAACATTTGTGTAATAACAATTCTTAGTGCAACAACAATTGTAATCGGTGGAGTGCCCAAAATATTGTGTTGCGTGCCATCCCTGGCCTATGTGATTTGAATGCGTGATGACAATACAATAAAAAAGATATTACTTTTTAGACCCACTCAGAAGACCGCGGTTAAAATGGGCTGATTCCGTGGAGTCTGATTATCTTTCAAATAATGAAAAAAATTTGAGATCAAAGATAAATTGGAAGTCGTTATGGAGAAATCTTCAGAGGAAGGCATTAGCCCACATTGGGCTGTCTGGCCAACTATGATGATGATGATTTTTAGCTACATTAATTTTTTTTTCTAATAGGTTTATTTTTCTCAAAAATAAATTGTCAAACTGATTTTAGCTTTATTTTGATTTTTTAATGTTTAAAAGTCCTATGTTGCTTTAACTCGTTAAATTTGTATTTTAATTCAAGTAAGTATAAGTGAAATACTTTTAAATGTAGATTTTTTTAATACTTGGGAATAAGAGGTGTAGTATGGTACTTGTGTTGCATACAAATTTTGATTTATGAAAAAGGTGCTATGAATGTTTTGATACGGAAAATTTTGCTTCGAAGCATGCTTAGTTGTAGCCCTGTAAATTTTCTTTTAGTAACTATTTTTTGACTACCTATTTATAATTTTTCTCTTTTTGTGTTGTAGTGAAACCAGAGTTCAAATACATAGGAAACATGCACGGCAATGAAGTTCTGGGCCGTGTTTTGCTGACTACTCTGGCTGGTTATTTGTGTGAAGAATATAAAAAAGGAAATACTGATATACAAAAGTTGATAAATATTACACGAATTCATATCTTGCCCTCAATGAATCCAGATGGTTGGGACATAGCTACCAAGGTATTTTTTTGTTATTATATCTCTAACAGCCAACCCTACTGGATTTTCTCAGTTTCTACTGGTTTAATAGAAATTCTCCTGGTTTTTGTACATTTTTGAAAATTTCCTAAAATTGTATCTGTTTAAAATCCTATTGAAATAGAATTTTTGTGCAGATTATTGATTGCCAGAACATTTAAATAAGTGTCACTAGTACATAATCAGGGGTCTGTCCAGGCCGAATTTACTACCGTTTAGCGGTACCTTCACAAATTCAATTTTTAGATAAAACGGTAGTTTTACAATGTCAACATTAGGAAAAATGGTAGTTTCACAAAATACTTTTTCTTAAAATTTTATTTTTGTATCCCTTAAGAAACGATATATCTATATTTTTACCATGCTTTTGTATTGATTTTTTAATATAATTTTTAATTTTTCACAAATTAAATCTAAATGTTCACAAAATAGGGACCTTTCAGAAAAACCTAGACAGACCCCTGATAATGAAGCGAGCCTCATTTATAAAATTCAATAAACCAGGGTTGGGTTTTTGACGTCCAAAAGTGGTTTTTGACATGACAAGGGTATAACACTGGTTTAAACTGTCAAAAACTGAAGTTTGCCAAGAGAATATATAAACTTCAAAACTACCAACAGTTGCCATGCATTATATTGAAATTTAATTATACTAAAGGTAATCAGCAGGTTTTAAAATATTTTTTAATTAAAATTAAGATAAAATAACAGATTTAAAATCTCAGAAATTTATATTCAAATGCATGTGCAGAAAAATTTTGCACAAAAATTGTTTAAATATTTATATTTTGAAAAAAAAAGTTTTTTTTTTTTTTTTGATATTTAAGAAAATTAAAAGTTTATTACTATGCATTTTTGACATATAAGGAACATATAACTAATAGTATTTATAAGGAACTTACAAGTTATGTTGTATAAATACAAACTTGATACAAGTGTATAAAAATTTTTTTTTAATGTTATACCGAATATCTTTATTATCCAGTATGTTAATTTGAATTTAAAAGTAGTTATATTTATGAATAATAATAAATATAATTCATATTGTTTATTATATTTATTTATAATTATTAGACTTATCATTTTAAAACAATTTTTATCTTTTAATTTTTTTTTTCACCACTTGTATTAAGAATACAAATAATGTATATCTTGAAAGCAAGAAGTAATTATTCAACAGCTGAATATTTAGATATTCAACAAAACTATATAGTATTCAGCAAAATGAAATTCACAAGTATTTGGATAAACTAAATTTTCAGCATAGTAAATGAATAAGCTGAATATACTGTAAATCGACACTAACTACTCTGTGATGCTACACATATAAATATAGGTTTTTGACAGTGAGGTTTTTGACGTGACGGTTTAAACCTTCAAAAACTGTCACATGTCAAAAACCTGCCAACCCTGCAATAAACCGTCTTGGATGAATTAAATGCCTATTACTATTCAAAATTATGAATAAACGTAATATTTCAAGTTCATTTAATGTTATTCATAACTGGTAAATATTGTATTTTTTCTATTTTGATGACTATAAAAATCTCTAAAATTTCCTATGTGTAAAACATTTAGTACGTTATGCAACAACTAACATGAAATTTATATTATTTCATAATATCTACTGGATTTTTTCCTATCCATGTTGGCAGCTATGTATATCTTAAGATCTTTGCTGAAATTTATGACTTCTATAAAAAAAAAAAATTTAATACAAAATAGTAATTTATTGTTAGCAGAGTTGATTGACTGCATTTTTATTTAATGTAGCGACTGCAAACTGATGTAGTCACTATTTTTAGAAGATGAACTCGGAACTTAATTTGCACCCATGTTCAAAATAGTTAAGAATAAAAAATTCGCTTATTCAAGCTTTATCAGTCATTATTTAATCATGTTTACATGGGCGAGCTTGTTAAACATGAATAAATATTGTTCTTCTACTTAATAAATGCTATTCAATTTAATAAATGCAAGGAAATTATCAAACATTTAAAATTTTGTTAAGTGTTTAATGCTCTTTTATTTTCTCTAAGAAATAAAGTACAATGGGAATAGTTTTTCTTCTAATGAATTAACATCAGTGTTTCAAGACAGTAAATTCACATTTGAAAGTGAACCTAAGTGATAAATTAGCTATTATTCGTATTGGCTATTTAATATTAGTAATGCGTAATCCTAAATGCATAGTTCTTATTAACCCTCAGCTATACGGGTATTCTCATAGCCACTGACGGACCAGCAAAGATTCGTAATAATTCGATATTAAATACAGTGATTTGTTTTTCCTCTCAATATCTTGTGTACCCTGTGGCAGAATTTTTTTGAGCTATCTGCGACAAAACTCTCTAGTACTAATATCTTTCTGCAAGATACTTTTAATAATAACAAACAATTGTTATTTATTTAAAATAACAAACGCACTGCATTTACCAAAAAAGTATATATATATATTAATTGAATATGGAATAATTTTTTATTCTAATATTATGGGTGATATTCTTACATTTTGTTGGTGAGGAGAACACACAAATTATTTATTCTTTGCATTCTGTAAATAATCATCACAATAAAAAAATTACTAAAAATCATGAAATCCTTAGGTAGTGATTGCCGAAGAAGACCGACAAGGAAATCAAGCGAATTGGGTTCTTTAAATGCGTGTTTCGTTTCGAGATGAGGTTGTTGTGATAAATAATATTGTATTTAAAAATTCTGGAGAAATCAATAGCAATAACTGTCAGAAATTTGATAGAGTTATTGCCCTAAAAAGTAAATAAACAATTGCACGATTCAAATTTTCCTTATTGTTTGAAATATGTCGGGATATTTAAAATCCACGTGAAAATCTGCCGAAAATACAATTGAAACATTCCATAGATTTACGATACTATCGTCGTAAATGGAGCCTATCAAAAAGTGATTATCTAAATGCACAAATCAAATAGTATGTGTAAACTTTTGTAGAAAAGAAAAATAAATTGTTTTTTACTTTTCAAAAGAAAAATCTTTCTGCAAAAACTTCTGTAACGTTCTGCCAGGGGGTTTAGGGAATTTTTTTCTCCGATTTGATTTGCAATCCTGTTGTAATTTTTAGCTAATTGGGCTCTTTCCAATTTCAGTCTGGTGGAAGAGATTGGCTTGCTGGAAGAGAGAATGCCAACAATGTTGATTTAAATCGTGATTTTCCTGATTTAAATGCTATTGCCTACTTATCTGAGAAAGATGGAGAGAGGAGAACTAACCATTTCTTCACTTCGGATGTCGTCAATCACAGTGTATGACTTTTTTTCTGTTGTTTTTTTTTTTCTTTTCAAATGTGATTTCAATAACAAAAGATAAACTTGAAAAAGTCAGAGAACAGGGTTGGCAGGGTTTAGGATAGAATGGATTAATCCACGGTTTAAACCATCCTGTCCAAAACTCTCTTAAACTGCCCAAAACCCTTTTACCTTTTATTCAAACTATGCCGCAATTTAAAAAAGTATTGTTAAAAAGAAAAGGTTAATTTTTGAACTAGAAACAGAATGAAAACAAGTTTTTGTTTTATTAAAATATTTTATTTTTTTTTAAATATTGCATTATTTATCCTCATGTATTATTTATCCTTATGCAAAAACATAATTTATCAGTTTTAAAAGCATATTTATTCATATTTAAAGGATAAGGTATTAATTTTGTTGTTCAATGAATTGTGGAGCTTCAATAGTTATAAATATTTTCCTATTAAATTATATTATTTTCCTTTAATAAGTTAAAGCAAATTGTATAAAAAGTATCAAATATTTTTTAATATATGTAATTATTATATGTACAACGGTCCACATATAGAATTAAATTACCTTCTACCAATGTTCAAGGTTTTGGATACTTTTAGACAGTTTTTGTCAATTTAGGAGAGTTTTAGTCAACTTAGGGCAGTTAAAGACAGTAAAACCCACTTGTCTAGTCCAAAACAAGTTTAGGATATCCAATACAGAGAATTTTAACAATCTTGAAAAAAGCAGAGGATTAAGTTTTTAACCTTTTTTTTAGGCAATGTATATTTCTGATGAAGGTCTTAGTTTACATAAATGTGAGTAAAAATATTACATATTATAGTTCAGCTAGTTTAGAAGAGAGCTGTGTTTACTTGAGAGTAAAGCATTCATGCATTTGAATGTTTTTCATTGAGTTTTATTTGTAGTTATCATCAAAGGATTTATAAATCAGTGCTCCCACAGTTCTTGAAATTTATTGAAGGCCCTTGAGAAGTTCTCAAATTCCGTGATAATGCTTTGAAAGTTTGTCTCGGAGAAGTTTTCTAAATATGCCTTTTTTGCATAAAAACACGGAAAAAAAAGTTTTAAAAAAACTACAACTAAAATGATATGATCACTTAACCATCCTTTCCCCATTTTTTTTTTTTTTTTTAAATGAAAGAATAGTTCAAGGTCAACTAAGTTGGGGAGTTCAGAAGTCTGATCTGAATTTACGGAGTGCGTAGCATTTTTAAAAAGTGCTTATTTTTGATTTAAGTTTTTTAAAAGCCCTTAAAGGTGCTTTTTATTTGGTGTTTGTAAAAAGTGCTTAATTTTTTTATCTTTTAAAAAGGGATTTTTTTCTTTGCCTTATCGATTGTCGTTCTAAATTACGAAAAATGCATGATTTTCATAATTTTCTTTGCAATATTTATCAGAAACTAGTTATTTTATCATAATTATGTAAAGTTTTTTAAATGTTTTTGAATTTTATGTTCATAAATTGCGAACTTGAAACGATAGAATAAAATAACTTTTGTTACTGCACAGATCCTAGTTATGATTTATATTAGAAAGTGCTTATTTTTGTAGAAAAAATCTGGCTACGCACCCTGATTTAGAAAAAGACCCTTATTATTTATTCATCTCCTATGATAGGATTACAAAATATAAGTAAGATGTGGGGTAACTGGTAGTGACAAGAACATGGTGCGTAGTGTTTTTAAAAAGTGTTTAAAGGTGCTTATTTTAAATTTTTGTTTCTAAAATCTCTTAAAGATGCTTTTTTCTTAAGAGTGTTTTTAAAAAGTATTTAATTTTCTCTTTTTCAAAATGAGATTTCTTCTTCTTTTTTACCACATATTATGCAAAAGTAGGCTTTTCTATTCAACGTTTTCACAATTTATCAGCCACAATCGGCATCCAGCCGAGCGCATGAAAGCACCAACCATGAAATATTTGCATGTCCACATATTGAGCTTGGTTCGGTGAGATTCTTGCACTCTGCTACATTTTGTTAGATATTCTCAGGCTTTTCACCATCTGATATTGAAACCTCTCTTTATGGTGACTAATATAATCCAGTTCTTTGACTATCATGATTATCTTTGATTTTGCATTTTGTTAATGTGCTTAAAATGTACTTCAAAGATTTTTTGTCCCCGCACCTTGCAGAAAGTCTAGTTTTAGTCACTTTTTAACGCATGTAATATGCACTGATTTTGGAACATGTATGATTTTATACCTTTTAGTTATTTGTTAGTGACATAAAATTAAACTTTTATTCTGATTTGAAGAAAAGAGAAGGAGTTCATCCTGATATTTTTGCCTTTTTTAATACCAAAAATCTAGTGATTATTGTTATTTATTCTATTTTTTGTTGAAAGATCCAGTGATTCATATCTAATGATTTTCAGTATTAGTAGACTCAATTTTTTTAATACAATCAAATATGAAGAAATTCATCACTTTATTAACTCACACAATTTTTGTAAAGCTCATCAGAAGCAAAATTGGGTTAACATGAAATAATTATGTTAGTCACATTGACTTTGCATTAACAGGATTTGACTATATATTCAGGGTATCTGCGCACCTGGAAAGTCATGAATTTTGGTATTGAACAAAATTTGTCATGAAATGTCATAATTTTAACAATTTTTTTTTTGTTTTAAAATGGGGATATTTCCGTATTGTGATCTGTCGTGCCAACTATAATTTCCTACTTGCAAATTTTTTTTAAAGGAAAAAACATGTAGATGTTTGCCCGGGGTGGCTACGAGTTATACCTTTCGAGTACCAACGTTTTTCCCTTTCTGTAATTTTTTTTTTTAGTTTCTCGCAGGCCACTGCTCGGAAGTTTTCAAGACTTGGCGATTATTCTGCCACAGATCTCGATACGGAAATCTCCCCTAAAAAATCATGGAAAGTCATGGATTTAGGTGGCTAAAAAATCTAATTTTTAAAATGGAAATAAACTCCCCCTCCCAATTTTATGGTGTTCTGCATATCTGAATTTGAAACAAAATCCCCACTCACAGTCATATTTTATTAAAATATAAAATGTTTTATCATGTTCTTTAAAAAATATGGTGTTCTTTCAAAAAGTGAAAGAAAAAAGAAAGAAAGTGAAAAAATTTCTAGAAGGAATTATCTTAACTTCTGTGAATTTTTATTATTTAATTTTTTTATTTTTATCAATTTCAAATTTTAGCTGAAGTAAGCCACTCATTGGCATATTTTTTTTAATTCCGAAATGAGAACAGAAAAATCAGGAGTATTTCTTTCCTCTCTGATGAACAAGAAAAGTATTTTTAGAATATAATTCTGCAGAAAAAAGAAGAAAAAAAAATTTTTTTTTGCTTTTTTACTTTTTTTCAGCTATTTTATTGCTTCCACTCTTTCTTTACTCTGTTTTTGAAATTGAAAATCTATAAATATGAAGTATAACAGTTTTGATTATACCTATCATTTCAATTAATGTTATTATAATGCTTTTATTGTTGTGTTTTTGTTGGAGAAAACTTTGTTAAGTCATGAATTTGAAAATCTAAAATGTAGCAGATACCCTGTATATTATTTCATTTGGTTTTAGGGTTCCATTTATCTTAATTATGGTAAAAATTAGTCTTAATTTTACGTGCTAGTGATGTTTGTTTATGATTTTAGTTGCAGCCCGAAACCAAGGCTATCATTCAGTGGATATTGAATAACCCTTTTGTGTTGTCTGCTAATCTTCATGGAGGAGCGCTTGTGGCTAATTATCCATATGATGAAGCTCGTGGACCAAATAAAATTCATGACTATACTGCTACCCCAGATGATGATACTTTTAGGTATATTTTTCTCTTTTTATTCTTAACCTTTTCAAACAGCATTAAAATTTAAGTTTATGTTAATCATAGTCTAACTAAGTCAGAGGCATACGTTAGAGGGTGCCCCCAAATCATAGAAAGTTTATTTTATGTTTCCTTCTTTAATGAAGTTTTTTTAAACAAAATATGAGTACTGTGTAAAATCTGTCAGTTTTATGTTAACTGCTTCATTAATCTATCGTATAAACACAATCTATATTTCGTAAATTCATGGTTTTCTAGGGCAGAATTCAGCTAAATTTTGGCAATGGCGATGGACAAGATTGACCAATCAAAAGCCTGTATTTTTTGCTATCGTAAAATGTGATATTTTTACAAAAATACATGCTTTTGATTGGCTTAATTGAGCCATCGCAATTGCATACATTTAGCTGAATTCCACTATAGCTAATGTCAGCAAGGATAGGATTTTTTTGCAGCTAGATGACAAAGATATCAATCAGAAAACTGCATTCCGCGTGACAGACATAGAATTGTCAGAAATTTAATAAAATGGTCCGAACAATATTTCCTCGGACCATGGAGGGGCTTTATAGTTACTTTAGGTTTTAGTCAATTTTGTTGTTATCTATAATGAGGTAAAAAATTTAAATACCTCCATAAAATTTGGTTCTTTATTATTAAAGTAGTGAAGCAGAGGGGGCCCGCAAGGAAATTTTTGCCCATGGCCCAATTAGGCTAAGTTGAGCCCTGATGTTAATGCTGACATATTAAAATAAATATGCTATGAGTTCAAAGTTTTCCCCGAAATCTGCTGGGGCAATATGTCCCAATCATCTTGAATATTGCAAAAATACCTATATATTGCATGGGAATAAATAATGAGAATAATATAATCGAATTATTTATTTTTATTAGAAATTATAGAAATCAGAAGTTGCTGTTATAAAATAATCAAAACAAAAATCTGTTAAAATTTCTAAATTTAATACTAAATAATTACGATTATTACTAGGAAAAAACATAACTATTTTACACTAAATGTGGTAAAAATATAGTTGTACTCACCTCAAAATTCTGAAAATACTTTAATTAAAACGAAATTGACTGGTGTGCTTGCAAGCAGAAGTCCACGATTCTGAATATGAAAGTGCTGCTAAGTTCCTTTAGTCATATTTTTATTCCCTAATGCCTAAAGAACTCTGAAAACACAAAAACCCATGCAAAATCAGGATCTAATCTTTAAGAATTCAAGAATCATTAGCGAATAAAGTTTAATCTTTGGGACGTATATATCCCATTCGGGTCAAAAGGGTTAAAATAATCTAAATTGTAGTATGACCTTAACTTACCCGACTTCCACTTTTTTTCTGTGCATGTCCCTCCCCCCACAATTTTCTATAGGGTTGGTATTTAATCCAGAAAAAACTATCTTTCAAGACATTGGAAAAAACAAAGTAGAAGAAACTGGACATAATGAAAGATACTGACAAAAAAAAAAAAAAAAAAAACAGAATATTATTATAAGAATAGCTTGAATTTAGTATTAAGTGCCAGATATTTTAAAATTTTCGTATGGATTAAAATGAAAAAAGTATTTTTATATGAAATTTACGAAATCTGTATTCCATATTGTTTTAATAATTTTACATAAAAGTATTTATTAAATAAATAAATATGTGTTTTTTTTTAAATATGTCTAGTATGTGATTTGTTAACTTAGTAACATTAATGAAATCATTGTTCTTTTTTGTAATGTTCTTTTAACAGTTTTTTTT
The DNA here is from genome assembly GCF_982258835.1 of Parasteatoda tepidariorum. NCBI lineage: Eukaryota > Metazoa > Arthropoda > Arachnida > Araneae > Theridiidae > Parasteatoda > Parasteatoda tepidariorum. The sequence goes on from NC_141761.1 coordinate 7,687,501, forward strand.
ATATAATTATAAAATTGGGTTTTACTCTACTCATTTATATAAAACACTGTAAAATGACAGCTATTGGGTCATTCCACGTCAAATCATACAGGATTTTACAAAATGGCACCCACCATCTCAAATTTTGATGAAAATTTGTACACTTATAGAATTTTTTCTGCTGATTTCAAAAATATCACATAAATATTCATAATCATCATAAATATTCATATCATCATAAATATTCATTAATTCTTATTCACTTCTTAAATAAATTTTTCATGAAAAGTTTCACTGATGCTAGTTTTTAAATGTTGACTAGTATGCTATGTTAATTAGAGTTTTTATATTTTTTCTTGTCAATTGGAATTTTTTTAAGGGATTTGGAACGACAATGTAATTGTCAACCATTTGTATTATTAGCCGATAAATTTAATAATTAATTTTTTGTTGTTGTCAAATAAGCATTGTGATTTAAAAATATACGATTTCTGTTTCTACATAATTGTAAAATCTGGTTGACATGTACTTTAGCATATAACAATAATACTGAATAGGTCATTGAAAAGTCCTTGAATTTTTAAAAAAAAAATTGAGTGGGAACCCTACACATTTCATCCCTATCTTCCCAAAAAAGAAATCTGACTAATCAGAATATATCATCTTCCAGAACATTTCTGTTTGTTTCAATCAGAATTGAGTCTCATGTTAAATTTATTTTCTTTCAAATCAATAAAATTGTATTTCCATTCATTTAAAACAGAATAGAAATAAATAAGTTTTCAAAAGTTTTAAATTTATCAATTTGATATTTAAAAAAGTTTTATTATGAAAACCCAAGTATTATGTAGTATTGGATTAACTTTGAAAGATTTTAAGTGCAGTTTAAACTCACAAAAGATTTTAGAACTTTCTTCTGAGAATATAGAACTTATTTCATTAAGGAGCAATTTAGATCTTAAGGAACATTCAACTATATGCCTCATACATAAGGAGTGTAGATCAGGCTAAAACATACAGAGCTAAATTACAAATTTCAGCAATTCCTGGCCAGAAATTGTGCTTCTGATGCAGAAATTGTGTTTGTCTTGTTCATTCTCAAAATGTTCTCCATTCTTTTCTTTTTTAAGAGGGGAGACTCAAAGAAAGAAGGGAAAAGCATTTAATAAATGATTACTTTATTTTACATATTTTTCAACCGTTCGCATTTTTTTTACATCATTTTATTATACTCTAGTTACAATTAAGGACTATAAATCATCAAACTACCAGTACTTTTAATGCATAAGAAGAATATTTTTTTTTAAAAAGTGAGTGAACTGCCCATCAAAATTTTTATATCAGATGTTAGTTTGCACTTTCAACTATCTTTGAATAAAATATTTTTGAAATTGAAGGGGGGCAAGTTGCCAGAAATCATCTCCTGAAGTTACTCAACTCCGTTGATCAAAAAACTGCAAAACAGACCCTTGTACTAAATAAGTAAGATACTTATTTGTGAAAAAAAGCGTTTAAATGACAGATTACTTTATTCTGACCGAAATAAAAAAAAAATTATTGCTCTATGACAAATATAAGGTGAGTTACAATCATAATTAGCCTTTGATGTATGAATCAAAATGGCGGCAAATGTGCCATTTTGGCAAAAATATAAATGCTTATAACTTTTAAACCCCTTAACCGATTTAAATATAATTGATATTTTTGAAATCAGCATAAAAAATTCTATAAGTGTACAAATTTTCATCAAAATCTGAGATGTTGCGTGCCATGGCTGGATGAACTGACAAATTTTCCCTATTTTCATTTCGCACTGAGATCATAAAAATTTTTTCCCCAATATTACGTTTATGTTTTCACCTATTTAAAAATAATTTATTAAATTGCTAGACTTTTTGCACAAGTTGTAAGGTGGCAGAAAATGATTAAAACAATTTTTTTTTTCTTGAATTAAACTTGAGAATTAGGAATGAAGTTACATAAATTAAACATTGAAAATAAAAAACATTTTTGTATTAAAATTCCCTAACTAAAAATTGCAATAATGCAATGAAATCTATCTTGATGAATTTTATTCATCACTTACTGTGGTATATTAGCATATTATTCGTTAACGTAAAATTTAAATTCCTTTAAAAGAAATGCTAAAATTTATAAGAGTAGCAAGCTGCACATTGTTCTAGCATATAACAATGTAATAATTTTTCTGTTCATGTTATCATAACTGTTTTTTAATCTCATCGTAAAAATTTTTTGAGTACTTAGGAGCTTTGGAGTGAGCTATTTTCGGATCATTCTTGGACGTATGATAAGTTTTACTTTCTACTCCTGAAATTGATCCTGTTTTCTGGATTAAATGTTCTTCACTGTACAGTACAAATACACTTGTGTAAAAAATTAAGAGAATTTGCTGACTTGATCGATTATCTCTGGAACAACTGGGCCCATTTTAATGAAATTTAATATATACATACATTGATGCAGACAAATAACCATTCAACAATTGTAATACACTTGCATAAGACTCGTCGGAAGGTATGAAGTCACCACAGGACAATTCAGGCGCCACAGGAAATAATAAACTGCCTTATCTCAAGTATGAAATCACACAGCAAGGCCTGTATATCTAAGAGGGAACCATACCGCCTATTAACCCTTTTTTTATTTTACCTGCAGCCGCTGTTTTATACCTTCCGACTCCAACGAATGTTACATGCGATCACGCGTTTGTATTACAATTGCATAGCTGCCAATTCTACTGGATTTTCTAGTAGACTACTGGATTTTGTCCATTTCTCCTAGTCTACTGATTTAATTAAAATTCTCCTGGTTTTTGTACACTTCAGAAAATTCCCTAAAATTGAATAAGTTTCCTATAAAAAAAAAATCCCTATTGAAATGAAATTTTTGTACAGATTATTGTTTGCTTGATTGAATATTTAAGTAAGTATTACTAATACATAATGAAGCATCTATAGAAATCAGTTCAGAAATTTTTTGTTCAGTTTATTTTTATTCAGAACTTTTTTTTAAAATTAAAATCTTCTTACCATCTTTGAATTAAATGCCTAACTATATTTGAAATTGTGAGTAAAAATAATACATAACATTTGAAGTATATCCCTATCAGCAAAATAACTTGAGCCCTCATGACCAATATTCAGGAATCTTGGCTCAATAAGGGTTCAAAAGGCCGTTATTTTTCGGATATTGACCTTATATAGAATTGTCCGATTCACCCGATATTTTACAGCCATTTTACAACCAATATCGGCCCTACATAGAACTGTCAGATTTACCTGATATTTTATATCCATTATTTAGCCAATATAGGTTCTATATTGACCAATGTAGGCCATTTTATGACCGATATTACAAAACATCCCATTATTGAGCCAATTTTGAACCGTGCTTGCCGCCAATTGAGCCAATTTTGAACCTATCCGTGCTTGCCGCTATGCAATTTTCGAATGGTTATTTGTATTGTTTTGTATCAATGTATGTGCATATCAAATGTCATTAAAATCTGTTTAGTAGTTCTAAACAGGGTGCGTAAGCGTTTTTAAAAAGTGCTTATTTTCGATTTTTGTTTTTTTAAAAGCCCTTAGAGGTGTTTTTTTCATTGGGTGTTTTTAAAAAAGTGCTTAATTTTCCCTTTTTTCAAAATAAGATTTTTCCTTTACTATTATTGATTTTCACTTCGAATTATGCAAAAAGACACAGTTCACATTGTTCTATTCAACGTTTTCACAATTAATCCAACCCCATTCTATTTCGACATATTGTCAGTATGTAGCGTATGAAAATGCCATTCGTTCTACACGATTCAAAATTTTATGATTTTTGACAATTGTCAAAAACAATGCCAAAAGGTGTTTTTTTTTTTTTTTTTTTACATGCCGGTTAAAACAAGATAAAACCGTCAATTGTCAAAAACTTTCCAACTCTGCCTAATTATGATATTTTTTTAAAGTGCTTAAAAATATTTTTTGAGTGCTTGAAAAGTGCTTAAAAGGTGCTTATTTCTTGTTGAATAATTTGGCTACGCACCCACCTTGTCTAGAGATAATTGACCCAGTCATCAAATTCTCTTAATTTCGTACACTAGTGTATATTAATTTTTAATAAAAAACATTTTTTTCTTTGTTTAGATATTTAGCTGGGATCTATTCTGGTGCTCATAAAACTATGGCTGCAACCAGACCAATCAGCTGTGGTGGAGATGATTTCACTCACCAGGGTGGTATTACCAATGGGGCAGCATGGTATAGTGTTGCTGGAGGTACCATTTTTTTTTACTCTTCATTTCGCTTTACTTAAGGCTAAACGAGAGCAATATTTGCTCTTTACTGAAACAATCTTCATCCATTTAGAGATTAAAGAATATAAAGTTGTTTAGTGACAATTTCGTTTTACTTAAAAAATATAATGTAATTCGTATTAATATGTATATAAAAATATAATGTAATTTGTAATGTATAGATAAAATATAATGTAATTTATAGAAAAACAAAAGTTTTACTTTTTAAATCTTTTTTAAGATCAATTTTAACATATGCTTGTGAAACCTGCACCATATCTTGTACAGATGAGGCTATGTTGGGTACCTTTGAGAGAAAAGTCTTGAGAAGTATTTTTGGATGAATTAAAAAAAAAAAATGGTGTGTGGCTTAGGAGACCAAGTCTAGAGCTTTATCACTCATATCATGAACCTGACACTATTAACTTTATTAAACAACAATAAATAAAATGGGCAGGCCACGTTATCAAAATGGACAAAGACCGTACCACAAAAAGAGTTTTCAATGCCAGACCAGTTGGCACACGAAGAAGAGGCAGGCCAAATTTGAGATGGATTTATGGCCTAGAAAAAGACCTTTTAGTCTTAAAAACTGGAAAACACTAGCAGGAAAAGGGTTAACCTGGAAAGAAACTTCTTGAGAAGGCCCACTCGGGGCAGTCGATCCACTGATGATGATGATGATAATGTAAAGAGTTAGCTACTAATGAGGGAATTGTTCCCTCCATTTAATTTCTAAGGAGGGAAAAAGTTAGTGGGAAATATCCAGGACTTGAAGATCTACTTAGAAAATTACTTCTGTTCATTAATAGATCTAAATATTTATTATACTAATAGATAATAATATTTGGATGTAGGAAGTGGAGACACAAGCGTAAGCAAGCCTTTTAGTACATATATGTTAAGTGAATAATTTTAGCTTAAGTAGAAAAACTTTTCTGCCAAGAAACAGCAATTATTATGAAGCAATTATCGGGGTTGATGAGTGGCAGTGAACAAGGGGCCCTCTAGTATAATATATTGTATCTGAAATATTTGTGAAAAAATTAGAATTTGCGTATGTTTGAAGGTTTAATAAACATTTCTAATCATATCAGCTTTTATTTTTAAAAAAAACATTATTTGGTTAAAATTTATGATAGGGTCCCAAAATGGGAGACTTGGCGTTTAATGGGACTAACATAGTTCATTTACGCATTGCGCTACAATTTAAATGCTTAGTTTCATTACTTGTATACATTTTGTTAAAAATAATAAAATCTGTTTTAATGAGATCAACAAAGTTAAATATGAAATAAATATGTTCCAAATTTTTACAATTTCTTACAAAACTTTTCAATAAAGCATCTCACTTTGGCCAACTTGTCGGTGGTATCAATTGTATCATTATTGCATAAATGAATGTACTTTTTTATGTTTCTAATGTTTTGCCTACTCATGACATTTTGTATAAAGGACAGATCTTCTGCATTGCTCCAGTATAAATCCTCTTGCCGCATTGAATGGTAATCGCTAAACAATAAGATTCCTAAAAAAACATCTAACGTCTTTTCGGATAAAGAAAATGCATAATTATTGTTTTGCTTAGCGTAACTTAATGCCTCTTCTTCAGGGTTGCCACTCTACATGGAGAACAGGGAAAACCTGGAAAATACAGGGAATTTAAAAATCACCTAAAACAACCGGGAAAATGCAGGGAATTTTGATTTTTTCCTTGCAAACTGGGAAAATACAGGGAATTTTGATTTTTTCCTTGCAAACTGGGAAAATACAGGGAATTTTGTTTCTTATTTTTGTCTTTTAAAAAATGGTACCCACTCAAAGCGTAATCTATGGGATATTTAGCCATGATATTTCAGCTATACTAAACTATTTCACTTACTATAACATTATTTAAATATGTTCAGCTGTTTTCCCACCAATTAAAACTAATAAATATAGTTAGCCCTATATAGCTCACAAAAGAGCACAGTAATTGTTGTTTCCTTTTAATATATTGTGTATAATAGTACAGGGAAAACACAGGGAATTTTTTTTCCAGATTTGAGTGGCAACCCTGTTCTTTTATCAGATTCAAAATATCATTATCAAAATAGATTTTACACAGTTCATACGGAGTTTTGCCTGCTAATTCAGGGTTAATTTCTTCAAAGAGTTGTGTTCTTTCTGATTGAAAGGAATCCAATTAATCAGCTTTGTCCCAATTGCAGAATTTTCTTTTAGATTTCTTTTGTTTTTGCGTTCCAGCGCCGTTTGTTATAACTGAAACCGATTTCATCATTTTTGCGAATTTTTTAGGTTTTACTTGTTTATTTAGAATTGTTGGCAAATCATCTTCATCACTCGAAAAATACTTTTCAGGGAGAGATCTCTTTCTCAAAGGTGTTTTTTTTCCCTGAAACATCCCGTGTTTTATGACATTTTATATTAAGCTTTATTTCTTCGCAGACGTCTATTGGCAAAACGTCATCTAAATCATTTTCTTAAAAATCTTCTCCGTCAGTTACCTTGCTTAGATCTGGTGGTAAGCACTTATTACGACATTCATCACCTGATAATTCTAATGTTTCCATTCAGAATCTAATGTTTCCATATAATCCAGTGCCTGCTGTACAGTTCAGGGATGAGATTTTTCCGCTTTTTAGAGGATTTCTGCTTTTTTCACTTTTATCTCTTGAATTTCAGCTTTTTTATCAAAAATTCAAATTTTCTAAAAATTTAACTTTTTTTTTTTTATAAGTATTCCGCTTTTTCAGAAAATTCACCGATTTTCAAAGAGAAACAGAAAATTTAAACTACATAGCTACCAATCCTTTCCAATACTTTACTTATTTTAGCTATTTTCTCCCCTTTTACCCGCAGCAGATAAGATTTTCCGAATTCTTTACCCGCCCTCCAGATAGATCCGATTGTTTTCGTAGTTCAAACGATGCTGCTTCTGACAAGCCTTTTAGAGGTCCCAAACCTGGAATCTGCTAATATCTCGATTCTTATTCACACGATTTTAATATCAAACATAGCTTTTCATATTTGCGTGTTGCGATTCTTATTCACGCGATTTGAATATTGTACGTTGCGATTCTTATTTATGAGATTTAAAAATCCGATATTGTGATTCTTATTTGCGCCTTTTTAAAAATCTATGTAGCGATTCATATTCACGCAAGTTTAAAATTCAATGTCTTGATTTGCTCATGCGGTTTATAATAACAAACATTGATTTTCGTATTTATATGTGATTTCCGTATTTATACGTGATTCTAAAAATTATGCATCATAATTCTTATTTATGCAATCTAAAAATTACGCATCATGATTCGCATTTACGCGATCTGAAAATTATGAATCTTGATTTGTATTCACGCATTTTAAAAATTCTATATCCCAGTTTGTATTTTCTCATTTTCAAAATCGTATATCTAGTTTCATATTCATGTGATTTCAAATTCCATAATTGTTATTCATATTCACCCAATTTTAAGATTAACTATCGCGATTCTAGTAAAAAGAAAAAATTTTTAAAAAATTAGTTACTATAAAGGTGACTGTTTTTCTAACGACGATTATTAGTATATGTAAGTGTTACAACATCAGAGAAACTGGAAGGGAATATATTCAAAACTTACATTCTGTGCTTGCAAGGAAGAAAAAATAGGATTTGTCACAAGATGTTTGAAGATGGACTAATGACTAAATATAGCAAACATAAAAGATAAAGCAAACAAAAGCAATCACTTAAAAAGGGATTTAATTAAAAAAAAATTTTTGGAAAAAGAGTTAATTAACTCATCATCAAAATTTTATTTATAATTGCTGTTATTTATGCTATAAAATGCAAAATTCTTATCAAATAAAAAATGTAATTTTTCAGACTAAAATAGCAATTTTTGTATGTTAAGGAGTTGCTATATATTTCTACTTCACTGTTATTGATATGTTTCAGAGGGCTCTGGATTAGACTATAATATGAACATAATGATTCGGTCCATTGTTAAAGTTTTTTTTCCAATATACTTTAATAAGTAATATTACTGATATATTTGCTATAAATCACATAACAGTATTTATTAAAAGAAATTAAATATTAATGTATATTCTCAGTAGTTTTAATTTGCTAAACCAGGTAGTTTTTCAAGTAATAACTGTCTCTTATGTGAACTGAGGAAAAATATAATTTCCAGCTTTATTTTTTCAATTGGTAATTTTTTTTTCACTAAATGTTAAGTATCACTGTAATCGTTTTTATAATAATAGATTAGTACACAATGGTATGTCAACACATTATTTATTACCTTAAACTGTCTGGAATTTATTATTAAAGGGTTGCGCTTGCGTAAAACTTACTATCGTGAAAATTCAGTTTTTTTGCCTTTTGGCTAATCTCATCCCTGACAGTTAAAAAAGTGCAAGGCATTTTTGAAAAGATCCTTAAAAAAAAAGAACCACACTTACCAAACGATCAGATCAAAATATTGCGAAATTTTTTTTTATCCTACATTTTAAAACATTCTATGTAACAGAATAGAATATGGGAGGGGTCATAATGAGTAATTTAACACCTGTACTGATAACATTTGACCTTCAACAACAAAAGAGTAGGGCACTAAGTTTGACAAGGAAGAATCCATAAACCTTTTTGTAAATGTGTTGAGGGTGGGGTTAGTCAGAATATGCCATTTCGGGACCTCTTTAAATGAACATCTGTAAAATCGTTCTAAATCAATTTTTTAAAATTCTGCTTTTGATTATATGAAGACAGAACAATTGTTTTGTATATTCAATATTTTTAAATTTCTCCACTTGAAAAATTATTTTTTTCTGAAATAATTTTCATTTGAAGTTAAAAGAAGAGATTTTGATCAAATTTAAGCAAATTTTATACATACAATTTACATTTCAAACTTTCTGTAAAAATTTCTATTAAAACTAAAAACTTTCAGTAGTCGAGAAATAAATATAAAAAATATGCATGTGAATTACTCAGCGAGGAAAAAATTCTTAAACAAAGGTTCCTAGAATGGGAGACTTGGCACTTAATGGGTTTTAATGTTATTATTTAATAGTTAAATTTTTGTCTTACTCTCTTAATTGGTGCGTATAATTTTGTCACATATAAAATAATGAAATAATTTGGCAATCACGAATTGCCAAAAAGACAGTGAGAATTAGTATAACCATGTAACTGAAACATATTTGTAGTGAGGAATAAAGAGTTATAAATAGTTTTTTTTTTTTCGATTTTAGTCGCAACAGTAAAGTAATGAGTCTGCATTTGTATTGAAATGAAAGGATACAATATTTAATAATCACTTTTTTAAAAATGTAATAAGAATTAAATAAGTGGTCTAATTTACTTAAAATTCGATAAAGAATGATTTGAAAAAATAAGTTTTAAGACATTTTAAAGGCTAGGAGATATGTAATGCCTATTGTGGCATCGCAGTGATGTAAGTGTAAAAATGCAGGTTCTATTTGAAAGTAAGGTGAATTAGTTACACATGCGTAACTAATTTTTTTCCCACTCTTGCATATAACAACAATGTAAATGTAGTTACAAGATTATTAAGACAAATGAAACAAGAAAATTTATTGCATGCTTTATTCATTTTATAGGGATGCAAGATTTCAACTACTTGAGCTCAAATGACTTTGAGATAACCCTAGAACTAGGCTGTGACAAATATCCTCCAACTTCTAAGCTGAGTCAAGAATGGGAAAACAATAAAGAGGCTCTTATTGATTATATTTGGCAGGTAAGAAAGGGAAAAGTCAAGAGAATTTTATCCAAAGACAAGGAAATGTTGAGAAATTTGAACAGAATTCCCAAAAAGTCAGGGAAAATAAATAAATATGTATGTGAGGTACCCAAAATTCTGATGTTTTTTCCAGAAAAACTCTTGTAAAAAAAAAAAAAAAAATTTACAGCAAATTTTATTTTTCTGAGCATTTGTGAAAATCTATTAGATACTCTGGAATATCTATGTTAAAATCTGAAATTCTGCTACAAAATAGAGTAACTTTTCATATTATGTAACTTAATAAAATACCTGTTTTTTAACATTGAAGCATTTTAGAAGCATTAAATTTAACCATTACAGCCGAGCCGGTTCGCCAACTGAGCCCATTTTGAAAAAACCCGCACGGGTTTTATTGGGTGGGCCCACCTTGAAAAAACCCACTTGGACTGATAAGTGGGTTTTTTTAAAAATAATAATAATAATGCCTTATTAAAACTTATTGATGCACATTTAATTTTATATAATTTAGTGTGCAGCATAAACTTTTCAGATAGATGTAAAGTTCACATAAGTTTAATTTTATCACTCCGGAGAAAAGTTTAACTTTTATATAAAAAAGGTGGGAACAGATTTGATACATAAATAGAACGCTTTGCTTTAATATATTTTATTAAAATACTTTTTTTAAAATATCTTCTTTATATTTCATTCAAACTAAATTCCTTGTCTTTCAACCTTACCTTCTATAGAGTTGCATGATTTATATGATTAAGTTTTTAAAATTTGTAAAGTAATAGAAACTCGAATCTATAATTTTATAGTACTATTGAAAATTTTAAGTGGGTTTTTTCAAAAAGTAATATTTTAATGAAATTAAATCAAATAGAAATTTAAATAATATAATCTGAAAAGATTAATTTTTCAAATATAGTTACATGCTTTATATATTAATATTATTAATTCATATGTTTAAAAAAAATTGAAAAGAAACAATTTTTTTACTAAGTGATACATTAACACATTTAAACAGTTATATTTTCTGGTTTTAAAAAAAATAAGCTAAAACTTTTTATAAGCAAGAGAACTTTTTAAAATTATTCATCTAAAAATGAAATCATTTTCCTAGGGTTAATTATTTGAAAAAGATGGGACAAGTAACTGATACTCTTAATAATTATGTGTAATTTCACTTTCTTTTAATCTTACTAAAAAAACATGGAATACCATTAAATATTTATTCCAGTTTCTTATTAAAGTCAAAAGTAAGATGAAATTTTAATTTTTACTGATTATAAATATTTACTTATTATAATTTTATAATAGGTAATATATATAAGTTTAATAAATATAGTTAATAAATGTGTGTGAAAACATAAAGATTAATAAACTTGTTACTTTTATATTACTGCATTTATATTTTATAATGCTTGAGTTAAAAATTGTAAAATGTTATGTACTCAATAATAAGGAAGATTCAAATAAGTATTAATAATAATGCATTATTTAAACTTAATATAAAATACATGTAACAAAATTAAAGTAACTTTTTGGATTTATTTCCATTTTTAAGCTTATACAACACTTTTTAATAAATAATATTTTTCACTGTAAAACTTAAAGTTTATGAGCAATAAATGAAAAAACCCAATTTCCCTTGGGTTTTTTCAATAAAACCCAGACGGGTTGTTGTTTTTTTTAAATACCCGGGTTTTTCAAACCCTGATTTTACTACATAGTATATAATTTTATTACTAAGTCTATAACAGCATACAGTATTAATATTAGAAGATCAGTTAAACATAAATTTAGTTTTAAAACGCTTAATCAAACAAACGAATTAAGTTGTTATGCAGCTTTATTTCATTTTTTATGAGATGAGATATAGCAAAAAATTTTCCTCATTTTCAATTAATTAATTTAATTTAAACTCTGTTTTATAGATATTTTAAAATATAGTTTGATGATAACTAAATGACAACCCTGTCAGAAAAACACCCATTATTCTTTCCAACCCAGCAGCTCTTTTTTCATTTATTATAATTAAAATTTGATCATTATCAGCATACAAAAAATAAGATGTCTTTTAATTATTACTTAACTTTTAATTCAAAAAGTAATCCTGTCAGAAAAACACCCATTATCCTTTCCAACCCAGCAGCTCTTTTTTCATTTATTATAATTAAAATTTGACCATTATCAGCATGCAAAAAATAAGATGTCTTTTAATTATTACTTAACTTTTAATTCAAAAAGTAATCCTGTCAAAAAAAACACCCATTATTCTTTCCAACCCAGCAGCTCTTTTTTCATTTATTATAATTAAAATTTGACCATTATCAGCATACGAAAAATAAGATGGCTTTTAATTATTACTTAACTTTTAATTCAAAAAGTAATCCTGTCAGAAAAACACCCCTTATCCTTTTCAACCCAGCAGCTCGTTTTTCATTTATTATAATTAAAATTTGATCATTATCAGCATACAAAAAATAAGATGTCTTTTAATTATTACTTAACTTTTAATTCAAAAAGTAATCCTGTCAGAAAAACACCCATTATCCTTTCCAACCCAGCAGCTCTTTTTTCATTTATTATAATTAAAATTTGACCATTATCAACATGCAAAAAATAAGATGTCTTTTAATTATTACTTAACTTTTAATTCAAAAAGTAATCCTGTCAAAAAAAACACCCATTATTCTTTCCAACCCAGCAGCTCTTTTTTCATTTATTATAATTAAAATTTGACCATTATCAGCATACGAAAAATAAGATGGCTTTTAATTATTACTTAACTTTTAATTCAAAAAGTAACGCAGAACCAGAACTTAAATCAACCAAGCAATGGATTTGTTCGGTCCAAACAGCAAAACAGTTTGTTAAAAAAAAACTAAAAGCTTGTAAAAGTTTACAGACATTTAACAAGCAAGCAAAGCAAGAGACTATTAAAAAACTTTTAACTAAATTTGGCTTTAATTTGATTTTTACTTTGCTGATAATTGCTGATTTACATTGCTTAATGTAAATTACAGAATTTTCTTATAAAATTAATATTATGTTATATCATCAAAGGGTAAAATATTTTTGTAAAATACCAAAAGTGTTCCATTTCAGCTATGTTTACATATTTTTTATTATATAAAGTATAATGTTTCCATAAGATGAAAATTTCTAAAATGTGTTAAAAATTTTTTTTTTGCTCAAGTACATGCTAAAGCATGTAATCATGATTCTATAAATGATAAAATAATTTGCAAAAATGTTTAAAAATGTGTTTAGGTTTAATAATAATTAGTAATAGCAGATGGAAAAAAAGGTTGGAAAACCAACTCATTTTTTTAGATGGATTTTAAAAAAAAAAACTGTTTTATGAGCATGTGGGTGGGTAGCCCTGTAACCCATTTATACATTTTGTGCTCAAAATTTCTGTCATGTGTATATTTTCATATTGCTATCCCATGACTTTTATCACCTCAGTGTATATTGAAAGTTGAATACGAAATAAATTGATCTAAAAAGAAAGTACTGATTTTGATAATGATTGATAAACCCAAAAACTCTGATCTGAACGTGTCAAACAGGTTCTTTAGACAAAAACTCCTCTGGGTTTTATTAGGTTAATGCATTGGTCGAAAACCCATAGTGTGATCCCCATAATTTTAAAATTTGTAAATAAATAATTTTAATTTTTTTGTAGAGGATTTTAATTTAAAATAATTTTGAAAAAAAATAATTAAAAATCATGAAATCCATAGTAGTAATTTCCAAAAAAAAGAACAACGAAATCATGCGAATTGGACTCCCCAAATGCGTGTTTTATTTCGAGATAAGGTTGTTGTAATAAGTAATAAATATTATCATATAAAAATATCAGATTTAAAAACTATGGAAAAATCAATAGCAATAACTACCAAAAATTTCATAGTATTATTGCCTTAAGAAGTAAATACTCAAATGCACGATTTGAATTTTCCATATTGTTTGAAATATATTGGGATATTTAAAAACCGCATGAAAATCAATATCAACAACTGCCCAAAATACAATCGGAACATTGTATTGATTTACAATACCATCAGCGTAAATTGAGTGCGTCCAACTGTGATTATCTTAATGCATGATTCAAATTTTACTTTGTTGTAAATAACTGTATGAAAGAAAATTAAAAAAATTTTTTAACGCCGTGTTGATGCTATTCTGTGTCCGGGAGTGTGATTGCCTCTATTGTTTTCCGGTAATTAGTGTAGAACAAGATTAAAATATTTTTAATTCCTAAGTAATAAAACATAAATTTATTTTTAGAGCCATATTGGTGTTAAAGGAATAATTGAAGATGCTGAGTCTGGCTTGCCTTTAAGTGGTGTTACAATTAAAGTGTTCAATGTAACTGGTAATCGTAAAATTGATCACGATATTACTTCTGGTAAGTTGCTTTCTTTTTAACTTTCATATTTTTATATCCTAATTAGTAGTTAGTCCTTGTTCTTATTCGCTTTTAAAAAGTCTTGAACAATCGATTACTGATTCAGGGACGATTGTGCTCCGGAAAAACTACAGATTTTTTACTAATTGCGATCCGGAAATCCATGGTCCAGAAGTTTCAAGAAATCATCAATTACATTTATGTATAAAAATTCTTGTATCTTATATTTAGAAATATTAGAACTATAATTTATACTTGGCATATTTTTTGTTTGTAAATATTTTTTTTAGTAGAATAATAAATGTGATTAGAGATAAAAGAAAACTTATGCATAATTATTCATTTAAATTATGCTGTCTGTAATTTATTTAGAATTTCATGTTTTGAAAATATCAATGATTAAAATTTCTAAGGACATCAATTATTTGAAATGCGTCATTAATGATTTTACTCAAGAAATTTTCAGGATATTTGAATTGAGCTCACAATCACCGCTGCTAATTCAAAAATGAAAGATTAACGCCATATTAGTAATTTTGTTACTGCTGTTGGGAAAATAAAACGTAAGAATAGCAAGAAAATATTATTAGTAACATAAGTTTTTTGTAGTATCTGTGAATACTGCATTAGAGCTTTGATTCACTTTGCATTTTAAGCAGCGAAGAAGTTTGAAAACATCAATATAATTTTTAAAATGAAATGGTAAAATATTTTGTAAAAGGTTTCTTTCATTAATAGTTTTTTTTTTTGAAAGTGCAAACCCAAGTAACTCTTAAAATGATCTGCGGCACCATATTCCTGAATTTCTCTCAACTTCTTTAGAAAATGAAATGAGTCGATCAAGAAGAATCACTTGAGATAGAATCAAGAGTTACTGTAACATCTATGACTATACCTTTAAATTACTCATTATTTCATCACTTAATCCTCTTTGCTTGAAAAGTTTGTGGTCTTGTTTTGTATTCCCAAAATCCCTTTTTGCTATTTTTCTCATTCATTTCAGAGTTTTATATTTATCTGTCTCTTGCTTCATAACTTTCTCAATTTCATAATGAGTTGAAGTTATACCAAATTTAATTTTTTTTCTTGTATTTTCACTGTGTCAATTTGTGAGTTATGTACCGTGCACCAAAACAATAAATAAATCACCCTGAATAACCTTTTGATTCAATGATCGTATCTTCACCTTCTAGAACTCAATCTTAATGGTTCGAGAGTGGGACCTCAAACATGCTAATTAAAAGTGTAGACAGTATTTTAAGTTACAAAATCAGACACAAAATGTACTTTCACTGAATAAACATACCTTTCCTTAAATAAACCAAATTTTTTAAATTATATTTCTCAGGAACTATTCAACCAACTACTATCAAATTTTGTATATTGCCATGTAAAAAATTTTGTACCTTATAATTCAAAATTTTTTGACAATTATTTAATAAATAAATATTTACTGAAATTTATGTTTTGCATGGAATTATCTTTAGATAAACAAATTTTATAATTGTGTGAAATTTTTTTTAAAACTTCCTTAGAAATTTCCCGAGATATGTTAAAATACGCAAAAAATTAAATTTACATTAAAATGTTCAAACTTTGGATCGCTCTCCTGTCTAAACTATGGAGATCATGTTTCCCTGATTGCGGCTACCCCCTATAAATTTTGGGGATTAACAATCTGAGTCCGTTGAAAAAAGGGTATTGTTATTCTAAGAAAACTTATTGTGTCTGACTTCGTAACCTAAAATATTGTCTGCACTATTTAATTAGCATATTTAAACTCACCTCCTTGAACCATTGAGATTGAGTCCTAGAACGTGGAGGTCCGATCACTAGATCAAAAGATATTCATTGTGGTCCATTTATTTTTTTACGCACTGTACATGTAGATGTTTGCGGTCAATTAGTTCCCGTGAAATCGATATTTAAATTTTGCTTTCCTGACCTAACTAAAGAGACCTTATTGTGGCTATATTTTGAGGGCTCATAATCATTCGTCCAAAAATACATTTTTGTGTACAATTTCATAACTTAAAATGGCGTCTGCTTTAATTAGCATATTTGAGGTTAACTCCCAAGCATAATAAATATTGGCAAAAACTTATTTTTTGCATTTGCTTTGGATAAACAAATTTTATAACAGTGTGAAAAAAAAATTCGATTGCTCAAAAAGGTTTTGAAATATGACGAAGTACACGGAAAGTAAAATTAACATTAAGGAGTTCAAACTGTATTGCAATTCTTGTGAAAAGTAAGTTTTTTTTCTTGAATTAGTTATACTATAAATGTGGCAGCTTTTCTATTGTCGATTATTGCTATATATATGCATTACAACATCAGCGAAACTGGATGAGAATATGTTACTGATATTTTTGCTATAAATCACGTAAGAATTACTCGCGTGGAAATTCAGCTTTTTTGCCTTTTGGCCAATCTCATCCCTGCTCATTCAAATTCAGAATGTGAGAGAATTTTTAGTTTGGTTAGAAAGAACTGTACTGAATCGCGAACAATTATGTCTAATAAAACTTTAGAAAGCCTGCTTATATTAAAAACCAAATTTTCTAAAATCTGTCACGAACAAGTGTTTGAAAAATTTTTTTTAATTAAAGCAGAGAAGGCTACTTCAGCTTCTTTAAATTCAGCATCCTCTTTTGCTGTTGATTTAGAAGAAAACCCTTAAAGAACTATTTTTTTTTGCATATAGCATTTTTTTTAAAAAGTAGCATCATTGTAATAGAATTTGAAATAATTGTAATCGAATTTGAAATGATGAGATGATAAATGAATGGTTGATTAGATATTTCTGTACATTTTCTGACAAATGCAATTTAAAAATTTAATGAAAATTTGCTTCTCACTTCAACATTCAATCATGTGATAGATTCTATAATTAATATATTTATTATTCATTTGTGGTGTATTGTTACTTATTAAATAATTCGAATAGTCTTCGTTAAATTTTTCATGAAAAAAAGTTTTACTGACGCCAGTTTTTTTAAGTTGGCAAGTATGTCCTCGTGCCGGGTAAGGTTGACTCAGCGTCTTTTAGTGGGTCGATAAATGAATACCAAAAAACACTGGGGGGTGCAGCTTTCGTCTGACCACCTAACCGGAAATTCTCTTCATGCACCCCGAAGTCCAACGTCAAGAAAACTGAGATGGGCACAGTAGGCCATGACCCACTGGTTTTTAGTTTAAACTGTAATGAATGAGAATCAATTATGGGGATTAGCGAGCAGTGGGGGGATGCTCCTAGTTTTTCTTTTTGTTAAAAGGACTCAAAATGTTCTAGGACCCATAGTATCCAAAGTTTAGCAAAACCTCTGGAATATCATTCCGATCTTTTTTGTTTTCTAATGTGTGTTGTGTTGTTTCAGTGGACGGTGGTGAGTATTGGAGACTTCTCACTCCTGGTAAATACCGTATCACTGCTGCGAAGAATGGATACAAGTCGAAGGCGGAGATCATCACAGTAGAGAACACGCCCCACGAGGAAGCAGTGCGTTTAGATTTCAAACTCGTGCCAGAACTCGAAGATAATTCTGATGTCACATTTGACACAATGGTAAGTCCATAGACCTTGTTTACTTGATACTGATCAGGGGTCTGTTTAGAAGAAATTTGGGTCAGTTAACAGACCCTTCACAAAATGTCTTTTCATAAAAACGGACCCTTCACAAAATATTTTAACTTAAAAATGGACCCTTCACAAAATAATAATCTTTTAATCGGACCCTTTGCAAATTTGTTTATCTTCATTATTGTTTTGTTAATCGAATAAATTCTTCCCAGGGGAGTGGGGGGAAAGAAAGACATGTAAACGAACTAAGTTTTGTCTTCGGCAGACGATTCTTCCATTATTTGTCCGAAATGAATATTCTGCGTTCAGCAGTATAGGCTAAATACCAAATATTTGTATCTTGCATCTCTAATTTAGTAGCAGCAATTGCTGTTTATTTTTTAAAATTTAATTTTTTTTAATTATAATTTTACAGTGTTGAGCATAATCTTGTATCTATTTACAAGTTAAAAACTCCTCGACAAAGTTTTTTGCAATAACAGGACCCTATTTGTGCAAATTCACAAAAGCAGGATACTGGTTGAAAGAATGTGACTTAACGTTTATTTTATATTCACAAATTATGAATAATTTTTTTGCAATTTTACAAAAACGGACCTTTCACAAAATATCTGGACAGACCCCTGCTGATGGATGCTTAAGTGGGGTGTTTCTACAGTGTACAAAACTAAATAAGAAGATTAAGAAGACTCTATACTATGCAACAAATTCTGTTTCTCTTCCATTACTATTTTGTAAATGCACCCGACTCTCTGTGTTGTCTATCCATTACAGGGTGCATAGCACTTTTTAAGAAGTGCTTAAAAGTGCCTATTTTTTATTTACATTTCTTAAAATCCCTTAACGGTAAAGTGACCACATTTTCATTGAGACAAAGCGGGACAAATGGGATGAAATAAGAATTACAATTTAGTTATATATATTTTATTGTATACATTCATATACTTGTACAAAAATGTATTTATTATTAATTATTGGTAACTATAAAAATATTTGTAAAAAATAATATTTTGAACATTATGATTTTCTTTCTTGGTCATATTTTTGATCTGAGTGAATACTTAGCAATAGATTCGGATCATTTATTAAAATGTCGTGAAATATTTCACATGAATTGGTCAAATTATATTTTACACTTAAAATAGATTTTTAATGTTCAACTGCGTTTTTTCAGCTGTCCATATTTTATTGATACTAGAAAAAACACATTCACTTGCTACATTTGTTCCTGGAAGGGAGAGAGCGAATTCTACAATTTTCAAAATATTTTGATAAGGAATATTATTCTGTTTAAAATGAAGGAATAACTCGCTCCATTTTTTGTCTGTTTCCACATTTGCAGATAACCAACATTTAATTTTTTCATCTGTAACATTTCATAGGTTCAAATTATTCTTTTTTGAAATTGTACTTACTGAATCAAAAATTATTTGAAGTTTAACTCGGCAATGAAACAAAATCTAATATTCTATATTTAATTCCTGTTTCTGGATCAAAAAATCTAACAATTGTGGGAAATAATTTTAAATCTTTGTGGTTGGAAGCATCAGAATTCATGGATATAAATGTGCATTTTTCTAATTCTTTCTGCAATTGTGAAAATGAATATGGTGAAAAAATATTACAAATAATTGCTTAGGTTTTTGTCCTTGCACATGCATATTTTTTGTCGTATAATGTTTTGATAATTTGCGACGTATAATTCATTGATCTGAAACTTTGATTTCGAGATCAAGGTTTATTTTGTGGAAAGCAAATTGCCCTTCCGCTAATGCTAGGTGTTTTTCCATGTTGCCAAAGCTAGCAGTGCGAAAAAACTGTTCCATTTCAGACGAAGAAGTGGCATTATTCAAAAATCTTTTGTGCCTCTTTGTCGCTAGATGTTTAGCAATATCGTTTTTTCCACCATGTGAGACCAAAAAATCAGAATTGCATTTATCACACCGTACCATATAGTCTATTTTGGTTTTTTAAATAAATTGAAATTCTCTGCTTAGCTCTTCATTAAATTTGCATTCTCTTTTTTTACTCATCTTTCATTCTGTGGGTAAATACTAGAAATGAATAAAAAATTTACTACAAAGGCTAAAAAAGATGATTAAATTTTGTATTTTTGACCGTTACGTTGTGGCGACTATTGCATTACCACTATCTTCGTCAATCAAATAATGAGTCAAACCGAGCGTCAAATTGAAAACAACAAACTGCACTGTCTGCACTTATCTGAATTAAGCCGAGACGTAACGACAATGATTGAACACCACCGAGTAAATCTAACTCGGTACATTGCCTAATTTAGTTTACTCTGCATGCATTTTACGTGCTTTTTTTAATGTATTTTTTTATTTCTTTATATTCACCATAATACTTAATAAATAATAGGTAATATATTTTTCAGTACATTTAAAATAAGAAATGCCGATATTTTCTAAAAAGCGGAACATTTTTAAAAATCGGCGGGACAGTCCACTAGAAAGCTGGAGGGACTGTCCCGCCAAAATCGGGACGTGTGGTCACTTTACTTAAAGGTGCTATTTTTATTCAGGGTTTGTAAAAAGTGCTTAATTTTCTATTTTATAAAAGGAGATTATTTTTTTTCTTTGCCGTGGCGATGATTGTTTTAAATTATAAAAAAAATGCAGGACTTTCACTATTTTCTCTGCAATATTCATCAGAAACTAGTTAAATTTATCATCATTATGTAAAGTTTTTGAAAGTGTTTCTGAATTTTATTGATTTTACATTAATAAATTAAGAACTTTAAACAATTAAAAAAAAATAATAATTTTTATTACTGCACAGATCCTAAGTATGAATTCTAAATTTTTTTTTTTGGAAAGTGATTAAAAATATTTTTTGAGTGTTTAAAAGGTGCTTATTTTTTGTTGAAAAATCTGACTATGCACCTTGATACATACTATGGTCAGTTATTTTACTTCAACAGCTGTCCAAGACAGAACAGTAGTAACAAGTTCAGCAAGCAGGAGGAAGTAATAAAAGTCATTAGTATCCAGTGTCTGCCCCACACTCTTAACAGTTTCATGGACGGCATTCCATGAAATAGACTATTTATACACAGTCATACATTATTGCTTATTGACTTGACAGATGGAGTAGTATTCCTGTGAAGCAAAGCTAATTTGGAAGTAATGTGGCAATAACCATTGGACGGAGTGATCTCCTTCCAATGAGGTGAACCCGGTTCAAATCAATGACTGGCCGATACGAATTCCCCATCCAACTTACACTGACCACAGTACTGACGTAAACTAGCCTCAGTGGTAGACGGATCATGGGCTTTGCCGTCAGGCTAACCATGGGAGGTTTTCATGGTTTCCTCCCCAATGCAGATCAGTTCGATCTAAAAAGCTCTCTACAAAGGCAAATTTCTCCCAATACTTGATCCAGCAGTCCTCTTGTCTTTTGGATTGGGTTTAAAATGACAAGGCTACGGAGTTGAACATTTGTAGCCATAAACCCGAAATTGGGTTGGCTGTTCGGCGACAGTTAGGATGCAGTAAGTGATCCATATGTATTTAGGGTGCAGTCGACCACCCGTCCATATGTATTTTATGAAACTATTTACTTAAACTTGATGCCAGCAATTAATTGTTTAACAATAACTATTAAAATATTAAGGGAAATAACTTGTCTCCACAATTATTGTCCATCGCCAATTGACAGAACTTCACCATTTCGAGTTGAAAGAAAAGCGAGTTCAGATAAACCACAAATTGCTGAAAAAAATGTTTCCATGCTTATTAGATTAGATTATTGTATGCTTATTTAGAGAAAGTTTGAATTTAATTTCATTACTTAAAATATCTTACTCTGTTAAATTTGAAAATATATTATTATGCTTTTGTGCTCTTAAAATTGAGTCATTTTATGGGAAAATCTGATCATTAGGTCAACAATATTTAAAGTTTTCTTTTCTTTGCATGCTGTGCATCAAAGTGAAAATTATTTTAATCGAAGTTTAAAAACTTTATTATGTGTTGTGAGTGATTACTTGAACAAAAGCAAGGAGTATCATTCATATTCGATCAAAAATATGTTATTGCTTAAATTTTTTTTTTTTTACATCATCTATTTTTTATAACTGAGTTTTTAGCAAATATTCATAACTGTTAAAAACTGACTAACTGTAAAAAATAAAAATAAAAATGACATTTGTTTTTATTTGTAATAGCCATGATGTAAGAAATTATATAAATTCTGTGCATGAGTATGCGTGAGTCACTTTTCTCACTTAATATCACTATCTTAAATAGCAACTTTTATTACTGTTTTTAGGGCTTAGTCACTTATCTCACTAATTTTAATTTCACAATTTCCCCCCCCCCATTTCAATCAAAAGAAAGACTTTACATTTCCCTAAACCCATGATAATACAATCCTCTTGCTCTAGTAAAGAAGGACTCACCCAAATGGGTGGGGCGTAGAAGAGGATTGAATATGTGAAGAAATTTCCCCTTTCAAATCAATTCCTCTTGAGAGCCATTCACTGTACCGAGCAATGATTTTATCCGTCATCTATCTTAAATTTTGTTTTCTTATCTGCTGTGGAGCTGCAGAACATAAAATTTCGTATATTGAATTGAATTTCCTTTTTCTGTAGTACGTACCTTAAATCTGCTTAATTAGAGCATAATTCAGGGGTCGCATTCCCCCTAAAATTCCTAAAACTATGTGCAAACCCTAAAATTCCTAAAAATCTGATAAAATTTTGTTGGTGTTCCTAAAAAATTAGAGTTATAGGCTAAATATAAATAAATAAGCAATAATCTAAAATATAAGAATTTAACTACATTAATTAAAACTGTTTTAATTTTGCCACATGGGAATTCTGATCCTGAGAGAGGTTTTTCGATAAATAAAGCAATGCTTAATGTGAGTCACCATGAGAATACTGTTATGTCTCTTAGACTAATCAAAGATACCATTTGAAATTATGGAGGAGTGTTGAAGATCACCACAACACTATTGAGGGCAGTAAAAGAATCTCACAAATCATATCAAGAATATATTAGAAAAATCATCATGATTAATTTGTTTTTCTCTAACTTCTAATATCAATTGCTGATTTGAAATCTAATAATATCACACAATAGTTTTTCTTCATAAAGTAAGGTAAAGGGTAATAATAATATAGTTTTGATTAAGAAGGTAAAAATTAAATAAAAATCCAAGTTGATGTTAATTTATTTTTTCTCTTGATTTATTATCACTTTTACCTGTTCCTGAATTATGCACTTAATTTCTGATAGGTAATATGTAAAGTTGAAATTTCATTTTTACACTTTAGAGATTTCATTCTTGACTTAATAAATTTCAGAGCTTTATTTTATGGCTTGCAATTATTTATGATATGTGAGGATGAATTGTAATAATCTTCTGTTATGTAATAAACTACTGTGTGATCTGTCTTTATCCTAGCAAAATCATATATTACCCCTAAAATTTACCTAAAATTTTTTGAAAAAGTTCCTAAAATTACCCTAAAATTTTAAAAAAACTTTGCTGCTACCCCTGATAATTGTGTATCATGGAAATTAAGCACTCTTCAAAAGCTCTTTAAAAGTTTAATATGCTTAAAAGTTCTTACTTTTTCTCCAAAAGAAAAAACGTAAATAAAATTTTTACTTTTATATTATATTTTTTTCTCTTTTCAAAAATTTGATTCTTTTTTAATAAGATGTTATTATGTCATGTTAATTTGAGTAATCTCTTCTTGACACATAATTTCAAACTGCTGGATGGTTTTTTTATTTCTTTAGAAGTCAGTAGTTGTGAAGAATTTTTTCAGTCCTTTCTATGTGGTTTTTCAAATTGTGCTGTTTTATATACAGTGTTATGACACATGAACTTTAAATTGGAAAATTTCTAATTGATTCACCTAAAATTAGCTTGGTTTTATAATCGTTTTATCAGTTAAATGATTGACAAAGTTCCTCTATTTTTTTTCCCATGGTTTTTTTAAATCTCCATGTTTTAAATAATATGATGTTTAAGTTACTTGTATTTCAGTAATAACTATTTGTTAATTTTTTATTTGAAAGTCGTTTTTGGACCTATTTGATTTCATGGTGATTACTTATAGTTTTATTTCCAATGTATAACCTTAGGCGCTCATGCGAATTTTCATAATTTTTTCAGCCCTTTCCTCGTGGTTTTTTAATGCAATGTTATTATTACTTGCCTGTTTCACTTTAGAGTTCACTTTTTGTTGCACACTTGATTCGGGGTGATTACATTGTAAATTAATGTTGTTTTCGGACAGTTTCTTGCAGTCATATAATTTCATTGGCAGTTCTTCTATTTTGATAACTATAAAAGTACCTAAAAAATTCCCTATTGTGAAATATTTTGATATATTTGCAACAATTATTATGAAATTTATATTTTGTAGAATCTACTGGATTTTTTTCCTATCCATGTTTACTGTTATTTCACATTATTAAAATTATTTGCTTTAATAATTTATTCCACTTATGGCAGTTTTATGGTGAGAGATTAGATGGTTAGAATGTAATATCATTTAATTTTAGTATTTTATTTATTTTTAATATTATCATTGGTATTCTAGTTTGATTTGCAATAATATAATTATCAGGGGTCTGTCTATGTTTTGTTTCAGAGGTACCTATTTTGTGAAAATTCAGATATAATTTGTGAAAACTTAGAAATTATATTAAAAATTCATCACAAAAATATGGTAAAGTAAGGAAATATGTTAAAAATTGTCACAAATAAAAATCATTTATGACTTGTAAATTTCTATATATTTTTGCTCATATATTCGAAAATAATTTTGCTGTTGAAAAATTTTATCCAAATTTAAAAATCCATGAAATGATTTTCATAGTCCATAGTTAAATTTCAACTTGAATTTAATAAAAACATGCACTTAACAGTACAAGGTTATTTTCACTATGAGATATTTTTAACTAGGTCATACAAAAAGAAGTTTCACAGAGAAAAAAAATGTTTCATAAAAAATTTCTGTTAGAATAAATTTACAATAATGTTAAGGATAATGTTCGATTGTTTAGAATAATGTTTGAGTTTTGACTTCCTGTACAGTTTATGGTGGGAGAACCTCATTGTTTCATTTTGAAAAGAAAAAAAGGTCGCTTTGATAAGGCGTAAGTGACCTGTTAGGCATTGCACTATCTGACCAAACATGTGCTACCTTTTCATAAAAGACAGCTGGCAGAAAAGCTCCTCTTTTCCATGGATTGTAACGAGAATGGGATTTGCGCGAGAACTTGCTTTTTTTAAAGTATTTTGTGATACTACCGTTTTCTCCTAAAGTTCAATTTGTGAAGGTACCGCTAAATGATAGAAAGTATGCCCTGGACAGATCCCTGATTATATAGGGGGTAAAATAAAGTATGCCTTATTCCGTTTCAGGAGTCTGTCCAGGGTAAATTAACTACCCTTTAGCAGTACCTTCACAAATTCAACTTAAGGAGAAACGGTAGTTTCACAAATAAAAAAGCACATTTTCATGCAAACCCCGTTCTCTTTGTAATCTGCGGAAAAGAGTTTTTCGACCAGCTGTCTTTTAAGAAAAGGTAGCACTTGTTTGGTCAGATAGTACAATGTGGTAAGCCTAACTGTTTGTTTACGCGTTTAGTAACCGCTTTTTTTTTTGCCTGCTGAGTTTTTTAAAATTAAACGGCGAGGTTCTATATAAACTTTACAGGATGTCAAAATTTGAACATTATCTTAAACACCACTATGTAAATATTTTGTAACGGATCTTTGTTTTTTATGAACCATTTTTTTCTGTGTGAAACTTTTTTCTGTATGACCCAGTTGAAAATGTTCTAATTATAATAACTTTTAGTACTAGTACTGTTAAATGCATGTTTTTTATTTAATTCAAGTTGAAATTTAACTATGGACAATAATTTTTATGAATTTAGAAATTTACCAGTCATAAATTATTTTTATTTATAGTGACGTACGGTGATGGTAAAGTAGAAAATATTTTCTTACTTTACCATATTTTTATGTTGATATTTTAATGTAATTTTTAATTTTCACAAATTATGTCTTAATTTTCGCAAAATAGATACCTCTTATAAAAACCTGGACAGACCCCTGTGTTTCTAAGTTGGCCTCTAAAACAATAAACAGGTTTCTATTTTATTATAAATGATTAATTTTACTCACACCAAATCTTTTTTTACTGATGTTGTATTTATTTGCAGTGTATAATAGATTTTTTTTCTTCTTTAGACAAGTGATCCAAACACTCTTGAAATATTGCATTTACTTGACTGGATGAAGAGGATGAAGATTAGAAATTAGAATAATTCCCTCCTTATTAGATAAGTTCCTTAACTCCCCTTTTAAGAAATATTTTATGTACAAAAGAGTGCCGAGATTGAGTGAATTGTCCAATTAACCTAATCAACTAAATTATTTCTCCACTGATTTTATTTTTATTGAATCTACACTTGATATTTTAATTAAACAGGAGCTACATTCAACAAGGTTACGCCTCCACAGGGAAAAAGCAGGGAATTTAGAAAATGGCAAAATACAGGGAATTTTGTTTCTTATTTTCAACCACTCAATGCAAAATCTATGGAATATTTAAGGGTGATATTTCAGTCTGTTCAGCTGTTTCTCATTTTCTCTAAGTTTTTCCAGCAATTAAAACTAGTATACTTAGCTCAATATTGGTCACACAAGAGTGCAGTAATTGTGTTTCCTCTCAATATATTGTGTATAATATGTACAGGGAAAGCGCAGGGAATTTTATTTCCAGATTTGAGTGGCAACCCTGTACACTAAATTATTGCTATACGTATTTTATTTTTATCGAATCTACACTTGACATTTTAACTAAGCATGAGCTACATTCAACACGGTTGCCACTCAACAGAGAGAACGGGGAATTTAAAAAGCACCTAAAATTACAGAGAAAATGCAAGGAATTTTGAGTTTTTCTCTAGAAACTGGTAAAATACAGGGAATTTTGTTTCGTATTTTCGTCTTTGAAAAAAAATGGTGACCACTCAAAATGCAATTTATAGGATATTTCAGCTATATTAAACTAGTTCATTTATTATTGCTTTATTTGTTTTAAATATGTTCTGCTATTCCCTTAATTAAAATTAGTATAGTTAGTTCAATATAGCTGACTCAAGAGCACAGTAATAGTTGTTTCCTCTTAGTATATTGTGTATAATATGTTTAGGAATTTCTTTCCTTCCAGATTTGAGTGGCAACCCCATTTTTTAAAGTTGTCCGCTTCAGCTGTTTTTTTGTTTGCTGAATCTGACCTCAATTCTGGCACTCTATTGTAATTCTGTATAGGAGTGCCAAAAATAACTTATATTTGCATATTCTTATGTTTTACTCTTACTTTTTATGACATATTAATCCAAAACAATTTTAGCCAAATTACTAAAGTAATCAAAACATTAGAGAAACCTGAATTTTAATTTTGGGCTGGGGCTTTTACTTTTTCAAAAGATGGTATTAATAAGATAAATGCATTTTGCTGTTTTTAGAAAATTGATTGATTTTACGATATTATGATTAAAAAAATCATATTGCATTTATATTCAAAAATGCTTTAATAAAGTGTGTTCATAATCATTGCATAGAATCATTTTCATAAAAGGAATTGAAAGAAAATATTCAAGGGCTGCAAAGAAAAGTGAATCGTTATCATTGAAGTAAAAAATGTATAATATAAAACTATTTTTGGCACACGCAAGTTGAAGTGTATGTTTAAAATAACCAAAATGTGTTTAAATTCAAAATTATTTATCTATTTTGCTGATCTCGTTTTTGTGTTCATTTTCCAAAGCATTTAATTATTTCCACCATAAATCAATACATTCCAGGATTCATCTTGAAACTAAAAAAAAAGAATTGATATTTTTGTTAACTTTACTAAGAATCATAAATTTGACAATTAAGTTTTATTGACAAATCCCCCATGGCAGAATCGTGGCGACATTATCGCAGAACGCAATAGAAAGAAAGGCGGCAGAAAAAAGTTTCCTTTGGGAAGTAAACATTTTTAGTTTTCTTTTCTGCAGAAATTTTTGTTCAATTTTTTTATGTAGTTATGACTATTGATTTCCACATAGTTTTAAAAATGCTATATTTTTAATATGATATTGTTTATTGCAAAAATTGAATCTCGAAATGAGAACACACATTTAATAACCCCTTTTCGAAAGAGTCAGACTCCCTCGATTTAGTCGTCGATCTTTTTTTCAATATTTACTGCTTTGGATTTCAAGATTTTTTTATTACTTATTTTTATGTGATGGGGATTTACAAAATGCGAATAAAGAAATAATTAATGTTTTTTTCCCCTACAAAGTGCGAGAATATCGACCATAATATTGGAATTAAAAAAATTACATATTCAAATAAAAAACAATTTTATTTTAACCGAAAAGTTATTTATTTTTTGCTTTGAAGTTGACGCTTCTGTTACTTTAGGTTAGTAACATGTATGTTTGTTATTTTTAAAAATGTCTTGCAGAAAAATACTAGTAAGAGATGCATATTGCAGAAAACCTGAAAAATGTCTGCCACAGGGGATGAATCAATCATATATAAACATTTTAATGCTATTTTAATAATTAAGTGATGTTTTATTTTGTTTGATTCTCATTTCTCGCAAATGCTTGTAAATAGAAAACTTTCCAAAGAATGTGATGGACATTGAGGTCAAATTATTTATTTTTAATGCACATTATTATACATTTTACAGATACTGTTAAGGATATTGAAGTAGTAGTTCACTTATATGATGCTTGACTTAAAAAACTTGCTAGATTGTTTTTTTATGAATAGTTCCTATCAAGTAGTTTTTTTTACCTTTGTTATATATATTGTTTTTCTTTTTCACTTAGTGTTCCTCTTTACAAACTATATTTTATCGAAGTCACGCAAATATATTTATAAAATAAGAAAATTGTTTCCTTCTTAAAATGTTTGACTTTTCAAAAATGTTATTCAATGGTTTTTATGCGCCTAAATAATTTTGAGTTTTTTTAGATCTGTTTTAATGCACAACTATATATACAGTTAAATTCCATACTTATGAATCAATTCTATGGGACAAAACAAAAAAATTCCTTTGCAAATTATATCATTATTCTGTGTTTCAATATTCACATCAAAAAATTTTGCTCCAGTGTGAGCCAACTTCTTAGATTAATTTAATAGGGTGCTTAGCATTTTTGAAAAGTGCTTTTTTCATTTTTTTAAAAGCCCTTAAAGGTACTTTATTCATTGGGTGTTTTTAAAAAGTCCTTAATTTTCCCCTTTACCATGTTGATTTTCGCCACGTATTGTGCAAAAAGACACTGTTCAATTCAACATTTTCACAATTAATTCAACCCCAATCTATTTTGGCGTACCGTGGATCCGTAGCATATGAAAACTCCATTCGTTTTAAATGATTCGAAATTTCTTAATTTTTGACAATTGTCATTTTTTTTTTGACATGGTGATTAAAACTAGATAAAATCGTCAATTATCAAAAACTTCCCAACCCTGCCTAATTATGTATTTTTTAAACTGCTTAAAAATATTTTTGAGTGCTTGAAAAGTGCTTATTTCTTGTTGAAAAATTTGGCTACGCGCCTTGTTGAAGACAGAAGAAAGTTCATTCCAACTTTCTCTTCTTTTATTGTTTTGTTTTTTGGTTCACTATATCCACAAAAAATAACATTATACGTATGTAGCAAGGCACAGGAGCGAACATTTCATTCACTATAGTGGGGTTTGACTGTATATATACTTTTTATAATTTTCCCACACTTTAACTGGGTGAACATCTTTGTCGGCAATAACAATGTGTTTGACAATGTTAAAAATGAGTAGGAAATTTAAAGATACTATAGACTAATGTAATCTGTTACTTCCTTTGGTTGCAGATTAAAAGAGATCTATTAAAATTTACTGGACAATTTTTAAAAAAAATTAATTTGTGATGTATAAAACCATCCATAAATAATGTTAAATTATTTTATCCATTCCACCTATATTGTTCGAAAAAAAAATTTTTTTTTTTGTTTCTGAGTATTATGAAAAAGAAAAAAAAATTTATTTTGTATCATGAAATTTTATTAGGATGAATTAGGGTTCATATATCGTAGCTGCCAGCTCTACTGGATTTTGCTAGTTTCTCTTAGTCTGTTGATTTAATAAAAATTCTCCTATTTTTTTAAAATTTTTTTTTGTTGAAAATTCCCTAAAATTGTGTAAGTTTTCCTAAAAAAATTCCCTGTTGAAATATTATTTTTTTTTTTTTGAGCATATTATTGCTTGCTTTAATATTTAAATGAATATTAATATATAATGAAGCGGTTCTCATTTATAGAAATCAGTTTAAATTCTTTCTATTGTAAAATGTTCAGTCTATTTTTTATTCAGAACTCCTTTTTTGAATTAATAAAAAAAATCATATAACTAATGATGAATTAAATATCTATTAATTACAGTTCTAAATTATGAGTAAACATAATTCATAACATTTCAAGCCTATTGAATGGCAAGTATAACAGGAAAATATTAGTTTTTCTATTTTGATGACTATAAAAATCCCTAAAAAATTCCTTGTATGTGAAATATTTAGTATATTATGCAACATTTATCATGACATTTATATTTCATAAAATCTACTTGATTTTTTTCCTGTCCATGTTAGCAGCTATGATTAGATTATTAAATCATGTGCAGGGGTCTGTCCAGGCCGAATTTGCTACCGTTTAGCGGTACCTTCACAAATTCAATTTTATTTAAAACGGTAGTTTCACAAATTCAACTTTAGGGAAAACGGTAACTTCACAAAATACTTTTCTTTAAAATTTTGTTTTTGTATCCGTTAAGAAACATTAAATCTATATTTTTACCATATTTTTGTGTTGATATTTTAATATAATTTTTAACTTTTCACAAATTATGTCTAAATTTTCACAAAATAGGTACCTTTCAGAAAAACCTAGACAGACCCCTGATGTGTCTTTTCTATTAAAATGGGAATTCCCGTCCTTGCAGATGAATGTCTTTAAATACCCGTACCATACCAGTGTTTTTTTTAAAAACTTCTGTTTTTTAAGAAAAAATTGTATTCTAGTCATAAACTTGTTCTGACGGGTTATTTATTTTTTTTTAAATTTCATCTCTCATATTTACATTAAATACCAACACTTTCACTAAAATGGGATTTGCTTCGATATATATATGTTTTTATTTGAATATTGTTAAATCCCCCATACTTGCATTGTTGAAATTTTTTTTTTTTTTTTTAAATATTCTTACAATGAATGGTATACTAGTCATTAGTTTTAACTCCTCCCCTCTGTTTACAAATGTGTCATAATTATATCAGCTCTTTTGTTAAATAATTAGTGCAATATTTTGTTTAAATATGTTTTATCAATAAAATAATTCCTTTGTTCTAATTGTGTTGTGGTACTCATTCGGTTATTTACATGGTTTTGAAAAGTGCTTCCCTAATTATCCAGAGCTAACTCTGGTATGTTTATGTTGCGAATATTTATTACCCCGTGATAACTTAGCAGAATGTGTCAGTACGTTTTGATTTATCACGTTTTTACTCCGCCAGAAGCAAAAGAAATAAATAATCTGTTGTGATTGGAAGTTTGCCAATTTTTGTTTGGGAGTTTTGCTATTTGTGGGGCTGCAGAAGTGTTTTCTGCTATTTTAAATACGATGGTTGCTGAGTTCACATAAAAAAAAGGGTAAAATAATGGCTTATCACTTTGTGTTGTTCCGTGTTTTAAAAACTACCATACAAAGCAGGGTTGGAGTTTTTACCGGCAAAAAGGGTTTTTTGCCAGGACAATGGCAAAAACCTGGTAAAAACCGGCAAAAAGGGTTTTTTGCCAGGACAATGGCAAAAACCTGGTAAAAACCGGCAAAAAGGGTTTTTTGCCAGGACAATGGCAAAAACCTGGTAAAAACCGGCAAAAACCAAATTATCTAAATTGCTGATTAAATATTATTACAAAATACTTGAAACAAATTTAAATCAATTATAAGGAATAATAATTTTGATACATTACATGAAAAATTATTTTTAACATATTAATAATTAATATACCTAAGGGTAATAATTTTTAAAAGATTGAAAGTTTTTGATCTCTTTTCATTTTAGAATCGTAAAATAAATGTTTTTTTACAAATAAATATTATTATTTGTATAATACAGTAGGAAACCGATTATCCGGAACGATCGGGACCATCGCTATTCCGGATAACTGATTTTTCCGGTTTTCTGAATCGCTACAAAAAGTCGTTTTTTTTTTACTGTTAAACCAACTAAAAAAAAAATATTTGGAAATAATCTTGAAAAAACGAAGTATTACACTAATAATTATTTCCAAAATGATGCTAGGGTAAACATCTTTCAAAAAAGAAAGAAAAATCCTAAAATCTTATGAGGAAAAAAAATTTTAAAAAAAAGCGGGAAAATTTATCGAATTTCGTTCCGGTTTTTTGGTTTTCTGATTTCCGGATAACGGGTTCTGTACTGTACTATTATTTATTATAAAAAATTATTATTTGTACAATGATTAACTACACATGTTGATAGATATTTTATGCTTTAAATTATATTTGTATTAATTTAAAATAAGTTCATTTCACTGGAAAAAAGAGAATAATCACAAATTTTCCAATCAATAATGTTTTAAACTACTAAAATGATACATTATCATTTAATTATGGAATAATAGTTTTGTTAATTTTTTTGTAATTATTTATATTCATAGTATATATTTCAATTTTAGAAATAATTTTGTATCAAAAATGTGTTTTTGTCCTCTCATCTTGAAAAATATAGGTTTTTGCCACTTTGCTTGGCAAAAACCTGTTTTTGCCAGGACGGTTTTTACCGGTATTTACCATGGTTTTTTCCACCTGCAGCAAAATCTTGCCAACCCTGATACAAAGACTAATATTTAAATTTTTTCCTTTTCTCAATAACTCGGGATAGTAA
Source organism: Parasteatoda tepidariorum (assembly GCF_982258835.1). Lineage (NCBI taxonomy): Eukaryota > Metazoa > Arthropoda > Arachnida > Araneae > Theridiidae > Parasteatoda > Parasteatoda tepidariorum. The sequence goes on from NC_141761.1 coordinate 7,720,540, forward strand.
GCTGATGGCAAATTAAATGTTTTTCATACATAAAAAAATAAAATTTTTATCTTAAAACTTGTGTATTAGGTTTCGTTTTAGTTCCTTGTATTTTTTAATAAAATAAAAAATATGTTGAATTTTGCATTTTTTTTTTCTCAACATAATTGGTTAGAGAAGTTAAAGGTGCTTATTTTTGTTTCTTAAAAGCCCTTAAAGGTTCTTTTTTTTTATTGGGTGTTTTTAAAAAGTGCTTTATTTTCCCTTTTCGAAAATAATATTTTTTTTTCTTTACCATGTTGATTTTCGCCACGTATCGTGCAAAAGTGTGGTTTTCACATTGTGCTATTCAACGTTTTCACAATTCATTCAAACACAATGCATTTCGGTGTACCGTCAGTCCGTAGCGTATCTCACATGCACCTCTGCTGCATTTTACAAGCTATTCTCAATTCCACCCTCTCATATCAAACCAAAAAATCTCTCGATCTCTTAAGCGATAAGCTTATTTTGATTTGTTTGGTACATAATGTTTGCATACAGGGCTCGAAGAAAGTCAGAAATTTTACCCGTCCCCGAGGACGGCTTGTCCATCAATGTACCCGTCCTCCTTTGAAACTAACCCGTAGCTTCTAAATAAATAAAAATATAATTTTCTCTTATTTATTACAAACATTTATATAAATTGCACAGTGAATTAGTTGTTACTAGGATTACAAATACTAGGTTACTAATAGTAAAACCTAGTATTTCTTTTATGAAATAATTTAAATGACAAAGGTCATACATAATAAGGTCATTATCTGGAATGTCAATTTATCCGAGGGTACTTCGTTTTTCAAATGAAACAAATATGACGTTTGCCAGTTCCACAATCAAGCCAATGATTTACAGAGGTTTCTGCACAGAAATCTGAAAGGGGTTTTCCATTTAGGTGGATGTTCATAACGCTTCTTGTTTAAGACCAGTATGTAATGTGTTTTTTTATAAGCTCATTGCTGAAAAGCCTCTTTCAACCACTGCAGTACTCTCAGACAGAGAAAACATCAATTCCAAAGTATGTTGATGTATTTCTAGATTAAAGGATCATTTTAGAAGTGAGGCGCTAGACTCTTGTAAGATAACAAAAATTGAAAATGTATCACGGATATTAATGGGAAAATGGCCGTCCGCGCGGACGTCGGATTCGAGATATTTGCTGTCCGCAGGGAATTTTTGACCGCAGAGGCCGGGTGGTTTTTCGAGCCCTGTTTGCATACATTAATGTAATTCATAACATGTATTAACAGGGTGACCACCCACCTTGAAAACCTGGAATTATCAGGGAATTTTTTTTATACTGGAAAAAACCTGGAAAAGTCAGGGAAATATGGATAAAAGCCTGGAAAACCTGGAAATTTTAAAGAGAAGCTGGAAATTTTTTCTTACATATTTTTTTTAATTTCACTAATTTAAATTATTTGCTAATTTTCTTAATTTAAATTGTTTCATCCATTATACCCACATTTTTTGGACGGAAATGTATCTCCAAACAGTTAAAATATCATCAACTTACTTTGCTTTCATCAAAATTTGCTCCATTATAATCCTGTTAAACTAGAATACAACATAAAATTCTCCCATGCAAATGTAGAAACCTTTGATCTCTATGCAGACTATGGGACTGTGCAATTTAGGAAAGGCAAAGATTATGGTGCAAGACGAGGTTAGGATTCGGTTTTTAAATTCTGTCCATGGGTTTGTTCTCACAATGATTCAAGTTTGTTTGCAATTGAGAGTGGTAATTTTTTTCTATTTTGACAAAATGAGTCAAAATGTTTTTGTATTTTTAACTTTATTAAATTCTCTAAAAATTAGTTGGTTATAATTTAATAATGATAGATTTTATATTACACTCTTTTTCTGAAAGCTTTTGAACTCCCATTCAAAGAAATCTGTAAATTATTTTTTCTCAGCAAACCAACCAATCACGCATTTTCCCCCATCACTAACAGCAATGTTTGTCGACAAATTGTTGCAATTCTTGCATTAATGCTAATTTTTTCTATTTCATTTTAACCTTTTATAGTATATTTTTATTTTGAAAAAAGTTTTTTTTTAGAACTAACTATATATTAATATCAAATTTTACGGTTTTGTTGGTAAATATTAGTTTTTTGATTCAAAATTCGAATTGTATAGTTATCACAATATCGAAAGTTCGTAAATGTTGCTTGCATTCCAGAGATGATATTTCAAAACTATTCCTCTTTTTACCTAAAAAAGCTGACAATGACTAAGGAATATATAGGAAACATATTAAATGATGTATATACATAAAATATAATTTTTTTAATTCATATGTGTTTAGTCAGGAGAAGGAAAACGAAACTTAGTGTTTTAGTTCTGCACTGTACAAGATTCCAGTTGCTCAAAAAAAAAAAAATTAACTATGCTAAACTAAAAAAAACTGTGTGTTTAGATTGGAATTCTTTAAATGTTTTAATTTCAAATAAGAAAAAAAATCAAAAAAGTATAAATTTTAAGGAATTTTATCTATTTTTTTTCTTCTATAGAGTATAGAACTAAAAATTAGACAATTTTACATTTCTGACATTTATTTTTTTATACTGAATCTCTTAAAATAAAAATGCTATTTCAAAATACCATTATTTAAAAATTTGAATTGAGATATCGGTTTAAGGAAAATATGATCAGTGAATTTTATAAAAAGCACTGGTAAGATGAAATACAGTATAATGCAGTATACAGTACAGCTTTATATTGAAATGTAATTACAGTGATTCACAAAAGTGTTGATACGCTTATGACTTTCAATGAAATAAGACTATCCATTAATTAAAATGAATGTTTCAGAATGTATGTTTAATGATAAAAAATGTGTTCTAATCTTAACAAAACTGAAATATTTTAAATGACAATATGAAATATTTTAATAACAAAGGAAAAGTTTATTTTTAAGGAATCAATCATCAAAAAGTGACAAAAACTTTATCCCACAAAAGTCATCATACACTTTCAAAGAAAAAACTCAGTCTATTAGTAAATCTAATTTTTCGTTAAATTAACATTTAGTGGAGTTTCCTTTAGCATCTACAATAGCTTTTAAAGGTTAAAAATATGTGTAACTAGTTTTTTTTTTTTGTCAGGTGAAATTCATGCAGAATACTTTTTAAAAATTTTTACAGAAACTTTTACAACACTCAATTGCAAATTTATGAATTTTTCCACAAAATTTATAATTTTAATCTCTGATATGAAGTCCTTCTTTTAAGCATTTTATCACATATTGTACAGTTCAATTGAATACAGTAAACTAATTTAACATATTCATTACTGATTTACCTCTAATGAAGACAAATAATCAAATTTGGTCTATTTTATTACCACCACAAGTCATTTTTAAATGATAAAATAAAATATTACGGAGTTAGCAAACAAAAATTAAAATATAATTTTGCTATTATAGGTTTGATACTAAATTGCTAATAAAGAAATGAAAAATTATTAAATAAAAAAGCAATTGACGATAATTTTAATTCTGAGATCCAAAACATTTAAATGTACGATGACTTTCGTGGGGTAACATTTTTGTTACTATTTGATTAAAAAATTAACTTTTGCTTTGTTTTTAAAATATTCCGTGCAGTTTTGCTAAGAATAGATTATACATCTTATTATCAAATACCCATTGTGAGATATTCATTTTAATTATTGAATTTTTATTTCCTATTTCAATATAAGTTATAAGTGAGTGAGCACTTTTGGGAGCCACTGTAATTATTAAAAATTATTGATATATAATCACCTGAAACGGTTTTCTTTTCCTTAATGAAAATATATTAAACAATACTTATCCAAGGTTTTATTGGTTATTCTGATTTTGTCATTTTGTAGGTACACTTTGAGCAAATACTACTTAAAGTAACACATTAAATTCAATAAAAACAATTAAAATTATTCAATAAAAACAATATATTCTGCAGGCTAAACATATTATTTTCTCCACGTCTTAATTTTTTAAAAATTAATGTACCAGAGCATTAAAAAATAATAAGAAGATATCTTGTAAAAAAATAAATTTTTTTTCAAGATATGTTTAAAAAAATGACATTTTGAATAAGATATTTTATAATACTGACACTTTTCTTGTACACATCCTACAGTTTATAAGAAAAAAGGAAAAAAACACAAACCTGGAAATTTTAAGATTTTTACCTGCAAAAATCAGGGAAATTTGAAATCTGTTTTGAGTGGCCACCCTGATTAATGGTACATAATAAATTGTTTTCATGATTAACCAATTTTGCATTAACAAGGTTTGACTGGATTGAGTTTTTTTCAGAAAGCGTTCTGTAGTTTTTTCAGAGAAAAGCAAATTATGTTAATGAACTGTGCAACTAATGTTGTAGCTTTGTGAGAAAAACCTAGTTTCATAGTGAAAATGCCTTTCATTTTAGTTTGATTTTTCAAATCAACAGTTATTTTTTGGGACATTCTGTATTTTTAGAGAAATACATAGTCTACCACCACAGAAAATCCAATTCTCTAGTATATAAGACACGTTAACTACGTACCTTTTCATAGATAAAGGTTGATTTAACCAATGACTCTCCCCACACCTACCTCCATAAAAACTCCCTCCTCTATATGAATAGTTTTGATGGAACTTATCCACCTCCTCGTGCTGTTGCTACTCAGTCCCCACAACGTATACACTAGACCAGGGTTCCCCAACCTATTCGTTCCAAAGAGCAACTACCAGAATGGCGGGCACCATTTATTTTTTCAAGATAATTTTAAAGTTGATAGACATAGGTAATAATACACACTACATATAATGCACAAAAATTTAATTGAAAAAATTAATTTAACATATGAATATAATTAGTATTAATATTCTTGTGTAAAATAAATGATTACTAAATAGCTTTCAAAACATGCGAAGTATAAAAATTATTTATAAAATACAGTCAATGGGGTCCTTTGTATGGCATTCCACTGGCCAGTGCTTCATAATTGGGAGAATATGATGAAATTCCTGCTCGCAAGCAATCGTCAAGGTGTTCATCTCTAAGTCAGGATCTATATTTCTATTTTATGATATTCATTGTCAAAAACAATGATTCACACAAGTATGTGGAACCAAGAAACGACTTTATTTTATGTGCTGCTCTTTTTAAGAATGGAATTTATTCCTTCAAACTATATTCCAGAATTTCTCATCTGATATGATAGTTTTGAGGATAATGTCATTCTGAAGATCCACAATTTCTATCTCCACTTCGTCTCGCTTTACTTGAAGAAATTCCGAAATGTATGTTGCTATTACGATTACATTTATTTGGTTTTTAAAAAGATTAACAAAAAATGTTATCAAAGGCTCGATGATATTAAATTCTTGAAAGCGCTTTTCAAATTGATCTTTAAGCAATTGGAGGTTAATGACAAATGCTGATATGTCAATTTCACTGTTACCTATCATTTTTTTTCCATGTTTGGAAAATGCACAGAAGGCTTCATTTTTCAAATGTGATATTACAAAACTAGCTTAGCTCTGAACGAGTTTATAGCCTCTCTCATTTTTGCTATATGTTTGTCCTTTCCCTGCAGCTACAAGCTTAAATTATCTAGTTTTCCCATTATGTCCGTAACGGAAGACAAGTCTGCTAGCCAAAGAGGATCTCTTAGTTCTAAAAATAAAATGTTTGATTTTTTGACTGCAAGATAATTTTTTATTTCTTCAATTAAATGTAGAAATCTATCAAGTACTTAGTCTTTACTGAGCCAGTGTACTTCAGTATGTATTTGCATAGCATAAAATTTGCAAAGCATTTAATGGGAAAATGGAAAACTGAAATATTTTATTGTTGGGCGCCTTGGTGCCCGCGAGCATAGAGTTGGGGACCCCTGCACTAAACTGTTAACAGCAACACAGGATCAGTACTCAAAAAGTACGGTGAACTTAATACTGCTCACAAAACATCAGTGAATCAACTAGTGGTATAAGTTCATCGAATTCTATCACAGATATAATTCTGTTGGGGGATTGCTTTAATGTGTTTACCACTAAAAAAAAAATAAAACAATTTCAATTCTCTCTAGTATACAAAACATGTTAACTAGATTCTATGTTGGGGTGCCTTTTCATAGACATGGTGCGTAGCGTTTTTAAAAAGTGCATAATTTCGTTTTTAAAAAGCCCTTAAGTTGCTTTTTACATGGGGTGTTTTTAAAAAGTGCTTCATTTTTTCCTTTTCGAATAGGGAATGTCGGATTTTCTCCGTGCATTGTGTAAAACTGTGCTTTTCACATTGTTCTATTCAACCACAATTCATTTCGTTAGCATAGGAAAGCACCAATCATTATACATACATGTTTGATGAAATACTTGTGAGTCTACCGAGCTGGGTTTGGTGAGATTATTGCACTCTCTCATGTGCAACTCTGCTGCATTTTGAAAGATATTCTCAATTTCAGGCTTCCTCCCTCTGATATCGAACTGAAAAATCTCTTCATCATTTTATAATGGCTTATGTAATCAAGAAAATAGTCCTTTGTCAGAAACTAGTTATTTTATCATGTTGTCTTTGAAAATTATTTTGTTAATGTATATAGTGCTTAAAAGGTGCTTATTTTTTGTTGAAAGATTTGGCTATTGTTAAAAGTAATCAAAAAACAGTTGAATAAATGGTTTTATTTTCTCAACAATACATAATATCAACGTAATGAAACACTCTCATATTTGAAGCATAGGCAATAATTAGATAATGAATGAGATACAAATATGGAAGAAATTCGTAAATTGAGACAAGGGTTTGCGTGACTTCTATGATTGGAATAGAAGAACGAAACACTTAGTCTACATGGCACTCTTTTGTGGAAGGGTGACCTTATGCATCTGAGGACTCTCACCAATTTCATTTAATAAATATGTTACTGGGTCGTTTTTAAAGCATTTAATTGGAAATCTTTTTTTCTTTGTTACACAATCATGAGCCTACAATTGGACTTCCCTAAACACTTCTAACAGTTTTGAATAGTCAAAACTTTCTTTAATTGCTTGATCTAAACCAGAGGTTTCCAACTTACATAAGGCTGGGGGCCGCAATTAAAAGAACCAGTCAAATGCCGGGCCTCAACTTTATCAAAATTTTATATAGGACTCTTTTATGTTTCAAGGAACATTAAATATTACTGTCAGACTTCTATCAAGTTGTACAAAACAAAAGTATTGAATACAAATCAAAATACGAAGAAGATTTTTACCTGAGAAATAAATTTTTTTGCACCGTTGGTATGCTAAATTTCACAGAAAAGAAGAAATTAGGCTTCTTTCTTTTTAACAAAAGAAAGGTATTTTAAACCCATATAGATTTTTTACTAAAATTGTCTGCAAAAAAATGACAACTTATTTTAGTTCGTGGGCCGCCAGTTGGAAACCACTGATCTAGATGTATGAAAATGAAAAAAAAATCCCTCGATTCACGCCAATAGTGCGTTTCAAAACTAAAAGCAAGAATACTTCTATTTGTACTTAATGAGCCAGTCAATTAATTTGTGTTAATTTTTGTTTAGAGGACGCCATACTGTGAAGGAAAATTTTCCTTGCAAATTCTCTTTTTTCCTTCATTACTAATTTAAAAGAAAGAAAAAGTGAATCCAGACAAACCTGGTTGGTAGGGCACTGGACCCATGCCCAGGAGTTCGTGGGTTCCATCCCAGCTGGCCGAAGACTCCCTGTGTTGTCAATGGTGACTGATACTCGTTAAATCTGTCGAGTCCCAAAGTCCTCCATGTTCACATTACAAATCAATACCTCTGGGGGTACTGATTCAGGAGTTTTCTAGTCTTCTGGATTGGTTCAAAAATTTCAAGGCTACGAAGTTGAACATTAGTAGTCGTAGAATCAAAATTGTGTCGGCTGTTCAACGACGGTTATAAAATAAATTTTAAAAAAAACTTAGAGTAAGCATTGAAGTTTCAAATACTGAAAAGAAAATTCTAAAATATACAAATGAAAATAAATTATAAGATGATAAGTTAAGATTACGCTTTGGAGAAGTTCTCTTCCAATAATTAGTTCGCATTTTAATATTTAAAAATTTTTTTTCCAGCAATTGAAACCTCGTGACTTACTCTAGGTTTGCCCGAACTTTCTTTTAAATTAGCAATGAAGGAGAATTTGCAAGGAAAATTTTCTTTCGCGGTATGGTGCCCTCCTAAGTGCTCGCAATTTTATCTTGCATCATGAAAATGAAGATTTTAGAGTATATTTTAAGAGCTCTTAAAGAAAACAAAACATGCTTGACTGTTGTAAACACCTGTAAATATTCTTGCAATATTAATAACAATTTTTGTTATGTACTATATAATTATGCATGGCACTTTTTTTCCAAGATAGAAAAAATCTGTTTCTTCTGACTCAAGTACTTTTTTTTTTCTTCTAAAGAAATATCAAATATTATTAAGAATTAAACAGTTAATAATTGTTAGTTTCAAAATTGTATTAATTTTCTAACTATTTCGTGTATCATTCTTTATATATAGGAAAATTAAAAAGCAACGATTAATCAATTTCTTCAGTAATTAAGATCTCTGTAGTCCTTTAATATTTATGCAAATTAGTATAATAAAACTTTATTGTATTACATACGAACTGTTGAAATAAAATAATTAAATTTTATTATCTCTACTAAATTTGCTTCTCCCATTTTATTTTAATAGTTTATTCCACCCCCTGAAGGAAATAGTTTTTTCCCCTGAAATAATGCTAATCCTGCATACCTTTTGATCTAATGGTCGGATCTTCACTAGGATTCAATCTTAATGTTTCTAGTTAGGAGTTAACCTCAAATATGCTAATTATTTAAAGCAGACGATATTTTAAGTTATGAAATCGAACTAAATACATCTTTTTCGATGTATTCCGATTTCGAACCCTCAAAATATAGGGTATAGCCACAACCTGGGAAATAAGGTCTCTTTAGTTAGGTCAGCAAAACTAATTTAAAAACTTGACTTTTTAAAATTCGATTTCGCGGGTGCTAATTGACGGATTTCGCTCAAATTTTGCTGTGTGAAATTACATTCTTAAAAATTTTGTTTAAAATGGTATTCCTAAAAATTCAATTAAATTAAAAAATAATAAATATTTACTTAGTTTTTTTTTGCATTAAATTATCTTTGGATAAATGAATTTTATAATTACGGTTAAAAAAATTTAGTTCTAAAAAGTTCTCGTGATATGGCAAGATACGCAAAAAGTAAAATTAACATTAAGGCGTCCAATTTTGAATAGCTCTCATGCCTATACTAAGGGAAACATATTTCCTGGATTTCCAGCTATCCCCTATAGTTTGGGAATCCATGAAAAAAAAAAGGAATACAATTTATTTAGCGCAATTACGTTTTGCGTCTTAAAATGTCGCCTGGATTAATTAATTAGCATATTTGAGGTTACCCCTTGAACAATTCAGATTGAATCCTGAAACATGAAGATCTGTTTTTATATTATAAGATATTCAAGATGTTCCCTTTTTTTGCTCACTTTATATAGGAAAATAATGCTTTAAATGAAAGATTCTCTTTTCAAATCTTCGTTGGAATGAAAGATTATAGAACAACCATTGTAAAAGTAATCAGATAAAATGAATGCTAATTTTACTAAAAATAATTGAAATCTTTAACCAATGTACAGTGGATGGTCACCCTTCCAATGGGATGGCACACAGGCATACGTAGATGGCTATCGCGTGACGTCAACAGGTCACATGACAACATCTTATTATGCATGGAGTACCAACACCACTTATAAATACAAAGCCACCAACAGTATAACAAAATTAAATTGTGATTTTAGTTTTTTTTTTTTCTAATTAAAAAGTTTAGTTGTTTAATACTGCTTATAGAGCCATTTTATTTCTACTGAAATGTGTACGTTAAAATATTTTTGGGATTGATTTATTAAAAGAAATTTTAAAAAAAGAATCACTTAAAGAACTGTCGTTCATATTTAGATAGAATTAATTTGATTTCTTAGACTTTTTTTTTTTTCATGAGAAGGTGTGTGGTATTTTTAATAAAATGTTACCTATTTAAGGTTGGGTCATGAACTTCAGCTTCTATGCTTATAAATAACCAAATGTATTTTATATTTTTCATCTGCTTTTTTTCTATTTTCCTTGTTCTGAAAAATTATTTGTCCCAAAATTAAGTTTTTGGAAAACTAGCTCTATGACTATGTTTCAATAAAATAGCTTAGAATTTTCAATTTTTGAAGAAAAAAATGGCCACTAACCTCTCACCTATATTGCTTTGTAATTATAATAGCATAGCTCCCATCGTTTTTTAAAATATTCTCTAAAATTGCATAAGTTTCCTAAAAATTCCTCATTAAAATGTAATTTTTACACAATTTATTGCTTGCTTGAATCTTTAAATCAGTATTACTGATACAAAATGTCTCAAGCTTCATTTATAATAATTTTAAAGTATAATAATTTTTAATTTTTTTTTTCAATAATTAATTGTCTATTACTATTCAAAATTATGATTTAACATAATAAAGAAAAAAACATTTCAAGTTCATTTAATGTTGTTCATAATTGCAAAATATTGCAGACCATTTATAGTTATTAAGTGTAATAAAGTTTTGTATTTTGATGCCATCAAAATTCCCCTATATGTAAAATATTTAGTATATTATGCAACAGTTATCATGAAAATCTACCTGTGTATGTTGACAGCTATGTAATAGTGGTGTTGTTAATAAAAGATCTCATTATACCTGTTATAAGAATAGATTTCAGTATTTAAATGATTTGAAATACATTTCAACCCTATCTAATCTTGTATGTAAAAGGCCCTTTGCCTACAAAAGAATTATCACATACCTTAAATTTCAGATACATGGGGATTGAGTTTCTACTATGCATTAGGAATAGTACATGCAATCATTACTACATTTACAACGAACCAATTTAGAAAAGAAGTAATTTATAGAAATTGTCAATTGAGATTTACAAATATGTCACTTTAAACCACAAATTTATCCTTTGTAAATAGAATAGGAGTCTCAAAATATTGTGATTCTCCCACCCTCCACTCTTTGTTACCATGGTTTTGACAAATCTTTTTTTCTTTTCTTTCCCAAGCAAGTATGGCTCTCTAAGATACGGGTGCACAGCCTTTTTAAATGAAGGACCACTTGCACAGCAGGTAGATTAATGAAGGGCCACATATATACTTAGTCATGTTAGCAGCAAATATGATAATTTTTAAATAAACATTAGTGAAGTTTTTTAATCAGTAAACTTAATAACAAATTAGCAAAATTAAATACTTTTAATATTAATAAAATTAAATACTTTCTTTAAAACAACTTTTTTTACAATAATTAATTTATTAAAATATATATATATATAGCACAATAAAAACAAATTCTTAAATCTATTAAATTCTTATACAAAAGATTATATCTTTTCTTTGTTTTGTTTTCCGGATTTTTTTCTTTTTAAGATATCAAAAATTCTATATTTTTAAAAATACTTTTGAAAAATATTTTTAATTACTTTCTTCTCTTGTCATTATTTTTTTTTCCACATTTTCTCAATATTTTAGTTTATACATGTACACATACATACATACAAAGGGGTGAAGTATAAATTCCAACCAAAGAAGAAAAAACTGTCGAGTTAAAGGAGTGATAGTACAAAAAAAAATATACATACATATTTTCTAGAGTAATATAAATTTGAATTAAATATTTTTATTTAAAAAAAATTTATATTTAAGTTTAAGCAAAAATTGAAAAAAATTTATTGCATTCAGAAGCTCCCGCGGGCCGCATGTTGAGCACTCCTACAGTAAGAAATTGGAATTTTCTGAAACTATGGTAATTTTGAAGGGAAAAGTGTGGAGAGTAGGGAAATTGTGTAACTTCAAGATGCCTATTCCATTTATGAAGCAGATAACATATCTTAAATTAACATCTGGCATTGTACAATTCGAAGAGAAGATTGCATTCAACATAACATAAATAAAATATGCATACAGACATTTTTACATTCCAAATAATAAAACTGCACTTTATATGTACAAACAATTGAAAGATCATCTCACCAACAAATTTTAGTGTGAAACTGCTTACTAAAACAATTCTCGACTCTTTTTCTTTTTTTTTTTAAAAAAAAGTAATATTTACCCTTATTATTGAAATTATTTGATGCCTGCCATCTTGTATCAGATAACAGAGTGCGTAGCGTTTTTTAAAAAGTGCTTATATTTGATTTACGTTTTTTAAAAGCCTTTAAAAGTGCTTTTTTTTAATTCGGGGTTTGTAAAAAGTGTTTAATTTTCTCTCTTTTTTAAGAAGAGATTTTTTTTTTCTTTGCCGTGTCGATTGTTATTCCAAATTACAAAAAAAAAAATGCGTAATAATCATAATTTTCTCTGCAATATTGATCAGAAACTAGTTATTTTATCATGATTATGTAAAGTTTTTGAAAATGTTTTTTGAATTTTATTGATTTTATTTTTATAAATTAAGAGCTTTAAACGGTAGAAAGAAAGAATTTTTATTACTGCACTGATCCTAATTATGATTTTATTTTTTTGGAAAGGAATTAAAAAGAGCTTGAAAAGTACTTAAGTGAAAGCTTGAAAGAATACATAAAATGTGCTTATTTTTTGTTGAAGAATCTGGCTACGCACCCTGCATAAAAATTTTATAACATCTAGTCTGATTTAAGATATTTTTTAGGTCGTTAATAGTATAAAGTATATAGAATCAATAACTTGTTTTTTTTTTTTTTTCAGGATTAATCCTTAGAAGTATTAAATCTTCAAGCTTAAATTTACAAAAAAATACTAACTAAATGAGCGACGTGATTTTTATGTGTAACTCAAACATAGCAGTCTTTAGAAGTGATTTTAAAAATCTTCATTGACTAATTTATCAGTCTGTATTATTTGCTTTCTGAATTATAAAAATGACTTTTGTTCTCAAATATTTTTAATGTATTTATTTTTTTTAGCAAAAAGTAATTATTTAAATATTAATTTCAAGAAAAATAAATTATAAGAAGATAGCTTAATTTTAGATGCATTTATTTTTGGTGACATGCTTCTTTGTAGTAAAGGGGGAAAAATACAGTAAATTATTTCATTTCAACATAGTTTCTTAAATACTGTTATTGTTTTTAAAATAGTCATACTATGTGTGACAATGCCATATTTATTATCTCATATTACCAGTCAGGATTGTAATTGCCAATTCATCTATATAATAAAATAGAAGGCTATTCTGATTATATTAAAACTTATATTACTTAAAATACAGTATTATTCAGTAGTGGACATTTTTTAGAAGGAAACTATAAGAAAATAATACTGTTTGAATTTAGAAATAATGATAAAGAAAGATTTAAAATAACCGAATTTTTTATTCCCAAGAATTTAAATTGGAATTCCAATCAGTGGGTTTCACATATTTAAGCAAGAGCATTATGGTTAACTTTTTGTAGTTTTTTAACTTTTCACTAAATATTTAATAGTATATTTTGGAAAATAACATTTGCTTTATGGCGTTTTTGTAAGTATTAGAAATTAAAAAAATATATATACGAAATTCTCTCATTTAATAGTCATAATACATGGCTTTAGCTGATATTTTTTTGAGAAATATTTAATTTAAAAATAATTGTAGTAACGTTTTAAACAATTTGATCGAGTTGCAAAATTAAATTTGAAACTGATTTTTAATAAAGTGTTGTTATATTATTGAAGTGAAGTATTTAAGAAAAAGAAATTGAAAACCATATTACAGTTAAATTGAAATATATCAAGCTGCTTAAATACAAATGGTACTTTTTTTCTTCTTTTTCCTTCTATATTGAAGCTATTATATTGCTTACATTAATCTCTCAATTGGAAATAAGCTAGTTTTGTTTAGCTTAATTTTTAATATTCCTTACAATTCTAAGTTTTTTTTTCTCCCATCTTTCAGAAACTTTGTTTATTTGCATCATTACAATTAGTATATTTATAGTGACTTATGTATAAAGGAATAGTACTAGAAGCAATTCTACTGGTTTCTCCTGTGTACATTGTGCAATCATGAAATTTATATTATCGTGTAAAATCTACTGGATTTCTCCCTGTCTATGTTGGTGAGTATGTAGAAGCATGTCATCCTAGAGATTTTTTATATAATTCAAATGATGTCTAGAAATAATGAAAAAAAATCAACAAGGGCTGACGCTCATGGGTCTGGAAGTAGAGGTCGAGGAAGAAAACCCGCTGTCTTCCTTTCCCATGTGAATGTCGACTGTCGTGTTCGGAGAGACTCCAAAAAATTCCGATTTGGTCTCGGTCGACCGTGGAGACACGCTTCGAACCGTGTCGGAACTGGGCGAATCCCTCCCCATGCTGAAGTCCATCAACGTCGATCTTTTCAAACCCACGGGTCCAACTTTCATGTTTTCATTGTTCTCAGTCTTGTCGACGTTTACGTCGCCCTTATTGTGCTCCCGACTGACACTGGTCGTAATGTTCGTGGTGGTGGTCACTTTTGGAATGTTAACACCGGGTTTGGTACTGAAGTCGGACGCCTTCACTCCCTTACTACTCTTTATGGACTGATTCCACGTGGTGGCGATCTTCAAGAGGTCGTTTTTGACCGATCTGTCGTCGAGATCGGTCGTCAGAAGCGTCGCGTTCGGGATTTTGTTGTTGCTGACGCTTATTTCGACGTCTACGGTCGTGCCGAGACTGAATTCTTTTCCGTTTTGCGGAACGGTCTCTGTGATCGTTTCCGACGTTTTTAAACTGTCTACAATAGTCTGGGTTCGATTCTTGGGTGCAATGCCAGGAGGTGATTTGGTGGTCTCAATCAATTGAGGATTCGGTGTCGACGTGAACTGAGGGGTGAGCCTCGCGGGTGACTTCGCAGGATCGCTAGGAGTGGTGGAAACCCAAGACGTGGGCCTTTTCCATTCGGGTTTTTTCAGCAAAGGCGGTGTAAATGACGGAAGTTTTTCAAACACATTTTGAGATTTAAGAATGTCTGTAGTCTGGTATGGTGTCACTTTGTTCCAGGTGTTCAGCATTCCACTGTGAGAATTGCCGTACTTCTCATTTGCCATAAGCTGAGATTCCTGTTCCTTGTTTTTAACCATGTGATAGAATGATGTTTCTTGCCTGTAAGAAGTAAGTATTTAGCTTATATAGTAAAATGATAATCTAAATCAATGATTCTCAACTACTGTGCCACCAAATGATATAATGCTTTTTTTTATTACGAGTAAAGTTTAAATTTTAAAAAAGATATTAATATATATATATATATATATATATATATATATATATATATATATATATATATATATATATATATATATATATATATATATATTATTTTATAATTTTCTGTACTTTTTAATTACGTTTATATTACTTTTATAACACATTTTCTATTTTTTTACACGCTATAGCGGCGTGAATATCTTTGCCGGCGATAGTTCTGTTTTTGACAATCTTATAATGTTAAATCTTATAATGTTGTAATCTTATAATGTTATTGATTGTCAATTAAAATTATTAATTAACGAAAGAAAGCAAGCTAAATACTAGTTTACAAAAAGGTATTAAATATGAGGTTAATATTTTGAATAGTTAAAAATATTAACAAAAAAGTGGTAAAGTATTTCAATTTAATACAATTTATTGAAAAATAACTACTTGAAAAAGTATTTGCATATAAATATTATTGCATCAGAATGCAATAAGTGTTATTATTGCAATTTAGAACTGCTGAAGAGTTCTAATCAATTTGTAAAGTCGTATAAAGTGAGAAAGATTCCTCTCCGTACATTTTAAATTAATCCCTATCGTAATTAATTTTTTAAGAATTATTTGATTAAGTTCTGGCTCGAATCGAATCGGCTGTTAAATTCATGTGATGTTCATCTAAATGTAGTCTACGAGTTACCTGTTTCTAGATTCGTGTGTCTTGAATTCTTGGGTTTTAGGCGAAGGTGGCGTTTCCCTTTTAGGTGACGTCTTCCTGCTGAGACTCGAAGATCGATGATCGTCCATATGCTGCCGATTTCGATGACAGATACGAGGAGTGGCTGGGATCGAGGACATATGCTGAGAATGACGATCTCTGCCCGATGAACGATTCAGACTACTCGATCGAACCTGCGAATTAAAACAAACTATAGTGTAACTTTTATTCCCCAAACTATAGCAATGCATATGTGCTGAGAATGACGATCTCTGCCCGATGAACCATTCAGACTGCTTGATCGAACCTGTGAATCAAAACAAACTATAGAGTAACTTTTATTCCCCAAACTATAGCAATGCATATGTGCTGAGAATGACGATCTCTGCCCGATGAACCATTCAGACTGCTTGATCGAACCTGTGAATCAAAACAAACTATAGTGTAACTTTTATTCCCCAAACTATAGCAATGCATATATGCTGAGAATGACGATCTCTGGCCGATGAACCATTCAGACTGCTTGATCGAACCTGTGAATTAAAACAAACTATAGTGTAACTTTTATTCCCCAAACTATAGCAATGCATATGTGCTGAGAATGACGATCTCTGCCCGATGAACCAGTCAGACTGCTCGATCGAACCCATGAATCAAAACAAACTATAGTGTAGCTTTTATTCCCCAAACTATAGCAATGCATATATGCTGAGAATGACGATCTCTGCCCGATGAACCAGTCAGACTGCTCGATCGAACCCGTGAATCAAAACAAACTATAGTGTAGCTTTTATTCCCCAAACTATAGCAATGCATATATGCTGAGAATGACGATCTCTGCCCGATGAACCAGTCAGACTGCTCGATCGAACCCATGAATCAAAACAAACTAGGGAGTAACTTTTATTCCCCAAACTATAGCAATGCTTTCTATTAACCAACTGTATAGCCGAAACGTTTGCCATAATCTTGTTCAACATCAAAAGAGACCCAAGTCAAAAAATTTTTATTGATGGGCCAACATAATCTTGATGGTAACCATCAATATTTCCCTTAGGAATCACTATATTTTTTGATGGTAACCAACATAAGTACCCATCACTCCAATGCAGGGTTTAAGCTGAGTCTAAAAATTCATTAGCAAAAAAGCTAAAATCTGAAATTTTTTTTTAGCAAAATGCTAAAATGCCATTAGGCTTATAAAATTACTTTATATCAAACAAGTACTGTAAGTTATCTGACAAAGAATAGCTTAATGTACAAGAATATCAAAAAGAATACCTACAAAAAAAAAAAAAAAAACACGTTTATTATTTATCAAAACATTTTGGTTTATAATTAACAATCTTCCTTTCTTTCATGTTTGCCCATTTTACAAATGCTTCTTGAAAGTTAAATGCACTTTCAGGGCCCTCAATATTAATCATTAACAAGTTGTTTACATGGTTGATTAACAACCTGTTTCGAATATTAGTTTTAATCAAATTAAGGCAATTAAAGCCCCTTTCACAGTCAACAGTGTGCATTGGTATTGTTGCACAATACTCTATAACAAAAGTTATTAATGGGTACTGTTCAGACACATCATTGGTATATAAAAATAAAAGTAATTCATTAAATGACATGTTTTTACATCGTTGCATTAAGATGTGTTTAAATAATCCCCATTCACAAAGTAATTCAGTTTCTGTAAACTGAAAATCTTTTCTGGGAGATTTCGAAAACAAATTGAAAATGCAACGGATTTCCTTTACACCATAATGCTGTAATTCTCTTTCTTGTTTGATCAAGTTTTTTACATGGATGTTAGCGTCATGGTTTTTCGCGGAAGTTTTTTTTTTAAATGGAATTTAGTAAAATCCTTTAGCAAAAATGCGAAAATGCTTTGTTGAATTTTAGCATTTTTGAGAGGTCTTTTCGCATTTTGCGAAAAAAGCTACCGTAGCGGAAACCCTGCTCCAATGTAGGAATTTCGGACTTGTTTATGATGATCCAACATAAGAATAGCAACTTATTTTGATGGCCTGTTCATCAGGAATTTTCATCATAGTTTCTTAGAAATCAAATGTTGGAACGATCATATGAACAACCATTATCCCAAAGTAGGAATAATTCAGACTGATTTATGATGGGACAACATTAAAAAAACTAAATTTTGATAGTATATTCCTGAGAACCATCAAGAATTTCCAGTATAGCATCATGAAAATGTGTAGTTGAAACCATCATTTATGAGGGTCTAACATAAGAATAATTGCTTGCTTTGTTCATGTTAAACCATCAGAAACTTCCATCATAGCATCTTAGAAATCAAATGTTGGAACAATCATGAACAACAATCATTGTAAGAATTCGCTGATTTACGATGGGCCAGCATTAAAAAAAACTCCAACTGTTTTGATGTCTAAAAACTAACAAGAATTCCCATCATGGAAATGTGTAGTTGGAACCATCACGGATTGTTGCTCCGTGAGTATCAAACTTCTCTTAATTGTTAACTATCATAATATTAAAGTAGCATTTTCCATCATGGAAGTTTGCTAGTATATGAAAAACCATGAATGTATAATGGAAAATGTTGAATGATGGTGACCATCAAATGATGTTGAACCATCATGAATCGCACTGAAACCAACCTAAATCATCGAAATGATTTGATGGAACCATCAAGAATTTTGACTTGGCTAATAGAGAATTATCACCCAGGAGCAACTAAAGCTCTTTTATGTTAAAGCACCGGTCGGTCGAAACTTCTTCCTGGTTGCGAAGATTTTTTTTTTGTCTAACTATTGTTAAACAGCTGACCCAATTTGGGGTTTATGACTAACAATGTTCTACTACGTAGTCTTGTAAATTTTGAGCCAATCCAGAAGACAAGGAAACTTGTGGATCAGTACCCTCAGAGGTATGATCTGTTACGGGCACATGGAGGACTTAGTGAGTCGACAGATTTATCGTGAATTAGTCACTGTTTACTACGCGGGGAGTCTTCAGCCGGTGGGAATCGGTACCACGACCTCTTGGACATGGGCCCAATGCCCTACCAACCAGGCTATCCCGGCCTTGGTTACGAAGATTGAGGTAAATGGTGACTGATGTACGCTAAATCTGTCGAGTCGCTAAGCCTACCATGCTTCCATAACAAATTAAAACCTCTGGGGGTACTGGTCCAGGAGTTTCCTTGTCTTCTGGATTGGTTCAAAATTACAAGGCTACGGATACATTGAAGAGCCGTGATGGCTCAGGGGATGGAGCGTTCGCTTTCCAATGAGGCGAACCGGATTCAAATCCCGGCGATGACTGTTCAAATACGCATCCGGCTTGCACCGACCACAGTACTGACGTGAAATATCTTTAGTGGCTGACTGATCATGGGTTAGAGTCCCCTTGCTCTTAGGCTAACCATGGGAGGTTCTCGTGGTCTTCCTCTCCACGAAGGCAAATTTCTCCCAATACTTAATCCAGGCGTTCCCTTGTCTTCTGGATTGGGTTCAAAATTACAAGGCTGCGTAATTGAACATTAGTAGTCGTAAACCCAAAAATTGGATCGGCTGTTCAACGTATGCTATAAAATGATAGATTGAAAGCAACAAAACAGTTAAAAGGCTTCAATCATCATGCGTTGTCCATTACTTTAACGCCCAGTGCGCAAAATAACCTTTGTTCTCATGATTGGATTTTCACTCTATCTTTATGTTTTGAGGGCACCAACTTAAACTATGTTAATTAGTTGGAACGATGTTTTAAGTTAGGAAAACAGACAAAAAAACGTACTTTCTTTGAATAAACACAAATTTCTTTTTCGACGGGAATTTTGAACCTCAAAATAAAAGGGGGTGGTGCAATCAGGGAAATATGGCCCTAATAGCGGTCGATATTAGAACTCTTTAATATCACTTTTTGCGTATTTTTCATATCTCGAAAAATAGAATAAAAATTCCTCTTTATTAATATTCGCTTACACGAAGACAACTTCTTGCAAAGAAGAGTTTTAAATGATTCATTATTTTTTATAATAGTCGAAAAAATTTATTGTAAGGCATAAAAATTTTTACACCCAAATTTACATTTAGTTTGGCACGCAGTTTTGTCTTTTAAGATTTTACTGTTTATTATAAATTCTAAAGAGTCGTGATTCAATTTAAGGTCATTTCTATTGTGGCGTAACTACCATAACGATCATTAAACATTAATTCACTAGTATATAAGTTTCAACATTCTCTACTCTTTTTCACAAGAGAATCCTCGTATTTTGCTGCTACTTAAACGATTTTCCATATTTACACTTATTTTCTCCCCTTTTTTTATTAAAAAAAGTAAAACCATAAAAGATTTTTTTTTAATTAGAAATTACGTTTTACTTTATTAGAAACTTTTAAGAAAAAATCTGAGTTTTTTTTTTTCATTTTAATTTTTTTGTTTTTCACTGAATTGCAGAGACTATTAAAACTATTACTACTGCGAATTCATGTTGGTATTGTACAAATTGTTCCCAATAGAGAATCAACGCAGGGTGCGTCGCGGTTTTAAAAAGTGCTTAATTTTCAAAATGAGATTTTTCCTTTATCGTGTTGATTTTTGCTTCGAATTATGCAAAAAGACACAGTTATGTTCAACGTTTTCATAATTAGTTCAACCCCAATCTATTTCGGCGTACTGTCAGTCCGTAACGTTATGAAAACGCCATTCGTTTGACATGATTCAAAATTTCATGATTTTGAAAATTTCATGATTTCATGATTGTCCAAAACAATGGCTAAAGGTTTTTTTTTCTTTTGACATGACGGTTTAAACAAGATAAAACTGTCGATTGTCAAAAACTTTTCAACCCTGCCTAATTATGAAATTTTTTTAAAAGTACTTAAAAAAATTTTTTGAGTGCTTAAAAGGTGCTTATTTTTTGTTGAATAATTTGGCTACGCACCTCCTTAAATTGTTCTTAGGTTTGGTGGCAATATTGTCCTTACTTTTTATATTTTGGACCTCCAGTCCTGGAATTATCTTAAGATTTATAAAATCACAATTTGTGTTTTAAATAACGAATAAAAAAAAAGACGAAGTTTTGAATATGGTCACATCTGAAATGGTGAGTGTGGCTGACCTTTAACCAAAAGCAACGAGATGAGTTCTAGAAAAAAGAGGTCATCAGAACGCTTGTATTCAAATCAACCTCTCGGACTCTATGCCGCACCCTCCAGCAGAAAGTTTTATTTTCGGTCTGTTACGACCACGATTTGCCCTTATTCACTTCTCTTCAAAATTGAAAGGATTCATTTATTTTTCTTTGCCTAAAGATAATTCTCCTCTTTTATGAACTTTTTTCCATATTGTTTCTTTAAAAAAATATCTTTTGTTAATCTGTAATTCACTGCAGCCTTTTTCCTGTTTTTTTTTCTTTCAAATAGTTAAAAGCTTCTTTCTTAATATTCTCTTTTTCGCGAAATTGCTTCTTCGCTATTTTAATACATTTTTTAGTTTACAGGAAAGCGAGAAATGTAACGTTATTTGTGCGAATAGAATAATTTTCTTATTGCACCGACATTTTTCTTTTATTTCAAAACACTCTCAACATCGAAACATTCTGTTGTCCTTAACTCAACTGGACCAATTGTAAAAAGTCAAAACCCAAAATAGAACTTAAAATCAATGCAATGGAATACCTGGATGATACTAGGTGACGTAGTGTGGGTATCTCGATCCTGTTGAAACGTGGCATTTGTTTACGTTAGCAATTGTTCTTTCTATCCCATTTCGAGTAAGCCAAACCTGTCGAGTATCACTTCCCTTAAGTGACACAGAGATTTCAATTCCCTCACGATATATTTCCTACTTAACACATGTGGAACATAAACAAACAAATTGTGCATCGATTACACAAAACAAAAATATATCACAGCTGCAATAAAATGCTTGAACAAAAAATAAATATAAGTTAAGTAAAAGACATAGAAGAGACAGAATTATTTTTTCAAATCATTCGATACGGCTCTCTATATATTAACGTTCTAGCTTATATGGCGAAACATAGCTCAACACGCCATTTTACTTATAAACTATCAGCTGGTACTGACGTCATAGGTCATATGTGTGGGTATCTGTGGTCTTCTTCTTGAAGTGCAAGTACCCAATTCAAAATATGCCTGCCCAATCCTATAGTTTACCTATAGAAAGAATTACCGCTATAGAAACATAAAATAGCGCATTTCACAGATTTTACTAGTCGATCCTAGAATTTCTTAATTATTCACCCGTACTTCAACCTCGTGCAGTCACTGCTTTGGTATAGCATATTTTTTCATTCTTTAAGTAAAGATATAGTTTGCTATGAAAACATTAATCTGTATAAGCAACACCGGCATGAACGCGGACAGAGTATATCTTTCTAATGTTATATTTTAAGAAGTAAAGGTTTTTTATTTTTTATTTTATTATAACCGTCGTTGAACAGCCGACCCAATTTTTTGGTTTTATGACTATTAATGTTCAACTCCGTAGCCTTGTCATTTTGAACCCAATCCAGAAGACAAGGGAACTCATGGATCAAGTATTGGGAGAAAATGTTGCCTTCGTGGAAGACTTTTTGATGGAACTAACCCGCATTTGCGTCACATGGAGAGGAGGGCCACGAAAACCTCCCACAGTTAGCCTAACGGCAAGGGGATTCTAACCCATAATCCGTCTACCACTGAGGATATTTCAAGTCAGCACTGTGGTCGGTGCAAGCCGGATGCGGAATTCGTATCGGCTCTCACTGGAAGGTTTACGCTCTATCTCCTGAGTCATCCGGGTTCGAATCCCATCGATGGTTGGTCGATACGAATCCGCATCTGTCTTACACCGACCACAGTGCTATCCTCAGTGGTAGACGGATCAAGGGTCCCTTTGCCGTCAGGCTAACTGTTGTCTTCTCCATGTCAAAGTCCTCCACGAAGGCAAAAAATTGGGTCGGTTGTTGAAGTTAAAATAAAAGTACACTTACTTTGATCTTGTCCAGAGTCTGAGTGGATCTGGAATTGTAAATAACGTAATCGGGATCTGACGTGTCCCTGGGAGGGAATTGGGTGGAAGAACATTTCATTCGATTCTTTTCTATTCGACCCCTCCGGAACCATTTACTGAACATGGACGGTGACTTTTCTTCTAGAAGAGAGGAAATGATCTTTATATGGCAACATTTTTGGCCTTAACTCCTTGCCCGAATACAGTTAGGGCAACAACTACCTGAAGTATTTTTGATGTTCGAAAAAAATTAACGTTTCGAATTTGTGAAGCCCGAGCTGGATTTATTTGGATACTTAATTCACTATTTTCCTAATAGATGGCATTAGTGGTCCTAGCTTTTCACCGATTACGACTTCAGTCGAGGGAGGGAAATGTGGGTGGAGGTTTTGGGATATACCATACTGTAAAAGATTTGTAAAATTTATGTATTGAAAATCATATTGTTGTGTTTTTATATTATATTATGCTAGTTATATTACATATAGCTTCAAAATTTCTTTTAATTTGCTCTAATTAAATAAGATGTGTATGTAATCCATTACTTTCTTATGTGTTAGTGAAAATTATAAATACAGTAGTTATTGCATTTAAAATTTTATTTTTGTAATAAAAAATATTTTCTAACTTTTATAATAAAGAACAAAATTAAACAGTAAATTTTCTTCTTCCATTTTTGGTCTATTTTTCTGAAATATATGTCACTATTAAAAGGATAAATTTAGTCCCGCAGTGAACTGATCGTAAAGACTCGGTTCCCAGTAGAACACCGAAGTCAAGCATCACTGGTTGCGGTTAGTAAGCGGGTGGGGGGTGACCACTTGGATAAGCCTGTGTAGGGATCTAGGGTGCGCGGTATCAGTCCTTGTTAAATTGTTCTACCGTAAAGTGCTCGACTTCGCGTGCAGGTCGCCTGGCTGTCAAAGCGGAGGATCAAAGTTGCAATGTCTTTCGATCATCCTCATGGATGTTTCTCAGACCGTCGCCAATAGCCCATTGTGCAGCTCTAGTGAGACGTAAATAAAGTACCTACCTACTTAAATGTAATTTGATTTTTTCAGGTCTTTTTTCTCCTTGAAAAAGACCTGAAAAAGACTTGATTAAATTGTCAGGTCTTTCTTCTCCTAATGAATTGGCCATAAACTTGCACTGATAAATAAGATAATTTATAAATTTTGTTTTTATAACTAAAAAATTAAGGGAGGAGAAATAATTAATTGAACGTACGCATAACACGACAAAGTGTTGGTCTCTCTTTTTGCGACCCTCGCCAATTCTTTACTGTTACCCACATTTATATAAACCAGTGATTCTCAACCACTGTGCCGCGGCACTTTTGTGCGCCGCCTAATTCTTAAAATGTGCCGCCAAATATTAGAAATGAGGCAATAAAAATTATAATACTTTTCTTTATTACGAGTTAAGTTTAAATTAAAGAAAAGTGTATATATATATATATATATATATATATATATATATATATATATATATATATATATATATATATATATATATATATATATATATATATATATACAAGGCTATTAATTTCCAGGACCATTTAATATTATTTGAAGTAATCCCCATCAGCCGTAATGCACGTCTGTGCTCGGCTGTACAAATTTCGGAAAGAAGTTTTAAAGTCCTCGTTTGCAATGCTCTTTAATAGAGACGTTACAGTCTTCTTGATGGCTTCGACATCTTGAAATCTTGTCCCCTTCAGCGAATTTTTCAGCTGAGGAAACAATCTGCGGTTGCTAGGTCTGGAGAGTATGGTGGATGCTGCATCTCAACGACACCATGCTGGGCTGAGAATCGCCTCACAGGCAACGCAATGTGTGGAAGCGAACTTTTTCAGTTGCTTCCGGCGTGCGTAACGACTGCGGCCGAACAGTGTGAGGATCATCTCTTAAACCATTCAAAAGTTCTTGAGCGACATAATGCTTCCTCGCCGTAAACTTGTTTTAGCAATTTGTAGATTTCCGCAGCTTTCTTGCCCAATTTGAAGCAACATTTAATGTTCATTCTTGCTCCATTTTCACTCCGACAACAGGAATTTAAGAGCTACGTTTTAATGCGCCTTTCCACGAGAACCACTTACTTCAGTATAGTGCCGATTGCACTGCACATGCGCAAGAAAACACTTTTCAATATGCAATCATTAGCGCCATCTTTCGGCTTTTCGTTCTCCTACAGTTACGTCGGTCCTGGAAATTAATAGCCGGACCTTGTATATATATATATATATATATATATATATATATATATATATATATATATATATATATATATATATATATATATATATATATATATATATACAGGGTTTTTCATAATTCCTTCCGGGCAGGAACTGGACTATCGCATTGATGTATGCCGTGTGACCAAGGGTTCACGCATAGAACACCTGTAATGTATGTAAGTAAAACTTGAATAGTTTCGGAATAATTTCATATGTTTCTTTTTTTTCATATTCGTCTTCTTTTTTTTTACTATAACGATTCGAAACCCCGGAGGGAATTATGAATAACCCTGTAAATATATACATTTTATAATTTTTCCACGCTTTAACCGCGTGAACATCTTTGTCAGGGACTGTCTTGTCTCTGACAATCTTAAAATAAGAAGGAAGTGTTTAAATTGTCTTTGACAATTTTAAAAAATGTTGAAATAAGTAGGAAATTTAATGACTATTAAAATCATTAATCAGCAAAGGAAATCAAGCTAAATATTAACTTTCAAATGGAAATAAAAGCTAATCATTAAAGTAAGCTATGCAATTAATATTTATAAAAACATATTAACAAAGGATAACTAACAGAAAAATAAACTAGCAATTAATAATCACCAAAAATACTAGTTAACAAGAAATCACAAAAAAATAACAGTCAATAGCTATAGAAAACAAGCTAACAATTATTAACTAGCAAAAAAAATGAATAACTGTTCTAACTAGTAAAAAATTAGTCGAAAGAAATAATTAATCCCTTAATAAACGTGCTTTTGCAGTACACATTATTTCATTTCACATTCAAAATTATTATCACTAACTATTTAACACAGTGTATTATGGGTAAGTAAACAACTTTTAAACTAATTTTTTTCATTGTGTGCCGTCAAATTTCGAAATCGTTAAAAGTGTGCCGCCCCCCAAAAAAAGATATAAACAATGCCCTTCATTGCTTTCTTTTTCTTGTACTAGAGGGCTAAGCCCCCTGTTCGCTGTCGCTCGCCAATCTCCTTCACAATAATTGTTTGCTTCTCCGTAGAAAAATGCTTGTGTTTACAAAAGTTGAAATTATTCACTTAACGTGATACACGCACTAAAAAGAGTTCTGTTTAATCCTCACTCAATTGATCTTGTAGTATACACTTAAATTTATATATTATTACTGGGGGGGTTAAGTCCCCGGTTCGCTGCCGCTCATCAATCCCGATGATTGCTTCGAAATAATAGTTGTTTCTCGGAGAAAAAATACAGTTTTTCTACTTTTAAAATTATTCACTTAACATGTATGTACTAAACGGAATTTTGTTTGCTTACGCTTGTGCCTCCATTTCTCACGTCCAAATATTATTATCTATGAATATTATAAATAATATTTAAATCTATTAGTGAACAGAAGTAATTTTTCTAAGTAATCCTTTTTTTTAAAAAAGAATAACATTCATGTTATTATAATATATATTGTTCAAACAAATTTGATGAGTTCACAACTATAATTTAAAATTTTCACCTACCAAAACGGGCGGATATCTTAAACACTATTTTCACTTTGCATCGAATTGTGCATGAGGCTGATCGTTACGTTCTAAATAATTTAACAGATTTTTTTAACTGTAATTCATAATGGTATTTTAATGTTATTTGCACAAAAATAATAATTTAAAATGGTTAATAAGATTTAGCCACCTTTCTACATGATTTTATCTTGAAATGCAGCGCTGAATTATATTATAATAGTAATAAAAAAAATACTCTTAGTTTTAAACTCTTGAATTAAAAGCGTATAATAATAGCAGTACATGAAAATAACTTTAAATTCAACCTTTAACGTTAAAAACAATACCGTTATGGCTTTTATTAGTTTTATGTTGATGACGACCAAAATAATAAAGAAATGAAGGAGGGAAAACTGGATCCTACCACGTGATTTCCCGGGCAATAAAACGAAGAGAACTGATAGTGGAAGTAAACATAAGGGTTGCTGTTTGATCGCCAACGTTTGCCACTTCAACTGTGTCTTCGCTGAATGGGCGATTTCGTTTGAATCGACAGAGCCTTCGCTTTTATAGGAAAACGATATTCGGTTTTTGATACCTTAAAATTAGATAAGAAAGCGTGAAATTAAAATATTTACATGGAAATACGTTTCTAATTTTTTCAGTAAACACATTATTTTATTTTGAAAGTAGTTTTAATGTATTTTTTTTAAAGTTTAAATTAAATTAGTTTTAATATATTTTGCATAAATTTCTATGTAAAACATAACTTTTATAATTCCATCGTAAAATCGTATAGAGTTGAAAGAATATGTTAAAAAAATACTCTTTATTTTCATAATTACAATTTTTTTTAAAATTTATTAAAAGTTAAGTGATATTTAAAAAAAATTTTATGTTTCACCGATGGATTTAAAAATATATTTGAAGGAACTGCATTTATTTGTATTTTTAAACTGTTATCTTTATTTTTCTAAGGGAAGTATGTTTGAAGTCTAAATTTTTTTAACAGGGAATAAAATATCGTTCCTTTAAGGTTTGGCAAATTAGAATCATCGTCTACAGCTTTGAGAACTTTGTTTATTGTCTGAATTTTGTTAAGGCGGAAAAAATCATGAACTTTTCTTCTTACAGCATTTTTGTCGAAATCGTCAATATGTCATCCAAAAAAGTTTTACGAGATTTAGTCCTCTTCGGTGAATGTAATATACTATCCCTTTTATATTCTTTAAAAATTCTGAAAACCGAAGCTGTGCTAACTCCCGATGCAGAAACCGCATGGTCAGCCACATCAATGATTGGAACATCTGTTTTTGAATGCACTTCTGTTTTATAAATTTTCAATATTATTTCCTTCTCGGCTTTACTTATGTAAGATTTCTTCTGTTGTTTTTCAGGAGGACTTAAATCCATAACTTTATTTTCTATATTGCTCATGAAACATCTGCAAAAAGACACCACGGCGAAACAAACAACCCTCTAAGAAATAAGAGTTTTTGCTTGACTGATAGGCCCTATTTGTCATTAAATCGGAGCCAAGCAGACAACGGTATTGCGCCAAATAGCACGCTGCTTTGTTTACTTTCACTCTCAGTTCTCGTTGAACAGACTATAGTAGATTTTTATATACAGTTAGATTTTCTGCAGTTGATGGCTGCATAAGTAGCTTCCCTGTTTGTCATTTAAAAGTTAAGGTATACTTCCCACGGCCATCAAAGGTTAAAACTCAGTTTTCGTAAATGTTAAATTTTAATCATCGTCAACCAGCGATGTCTATGCATAACATTTCACTACGAAAAAATAATCAGATTTGAAGAAAAGGAGAAATCTTTGAACAGAAGAAAACAAAATTCTCTTTTGACTACAAAATGTAAAAAGTAATTTACGGGAGTATCTTTCTTTTCCGAAATCATTGATACTATTATCGAGTTAAAAAAAAATTGCAGTTTCAAAATTTTCGAAAGTTTTAAAACGTTCGATAAATGATTAGAAATTCCTTACTATGAATAAAAATAAGTAATATAAAAAAAAACAATTCCTACTTTGGTCAACAAAGAAACATTTTATTTCAGTTAATTTTTATTAAATAATTAAAAAAATTTCTCCCATATAAAACTAAAATTAATTCATTAAATTTAATGAATGAATTAATATTTGAATAAACTGTATTAGCATCCACTACAATATATATATTTGAACTCGAGTGGAAAGTATTTTATGAACTATTGAACAAAATATAGAGACAGTGTGAACTAATTGTAGGAATTGGAAAAAAATGGCCCTTGGTATCAGACTAAGGCTCCTATAATATCAGAGCTGACCTATCAAGCAAACAAAAATTCACAAGTTAACGTTATGTTAGTATTGTGCTTATGTTAGCTCTTTGGAGTAAAAATAGATGATAATTCAGGGGCTCTATATCAGACAACTATAAAAGTATAAATTTGGTGACGTAGACTGCACGTTTTCAATTGACGTAAGACTTCTATACTATCAGAGCTAGAGCCCCTGAATTAGACAGGCTGACTCATCATCCATTTTTGCTCCAAAGAGCTAGCATAAGCACAACACTAACATAACGTTAACTTGTGAACTTTTTTGCTCCAATATTGCTTGATAGGTCAGCTCTGATAGTATAGGAGCCTTAATCAGAGGTAAGGCTCCTATACTATCAATTCAAGGTCTAATTCAGGGGCTCTAATCAGAGCTGACCTATCAAGCAATATTGGAGCAAAAAAGTTCCCAAGTTAACGTTATGTTAGTATTGTACTTAGGTTAGCTCTTTGGAGAAAAAATAAATGATGAGTCGGCCTGTCTAATTCAGGGGCTCTAATCTGACGCAACGAACATAAAGTAAATAAATATTTAAATGTGTGCAATAAGCTATTTTTTTGTTCAAGTAGAGCTGTAAGTTAGAAATTACCACTGATGTTATCTTTAAAATAGGTAAAACACTGTGTTATGACTCAAGATTCTTTTGTTCTTAATGACTTTCTTTTCACTTTAAGAGCATCCATATTCTAAATGTAAATAATATTTAGTCAGTTTATTAACTAAATTCCCTTAATAAGCCCTCAGTTTCTACTTATTCTAAATATCGAGTTTTTTTTCGTTCTTAAACTTAATTCAAATCAAACATATAAACTGTACATAAAAGAAGACTTCGTAAAAAAAGATATAACAGAAGCAACCAAAATTCAAAATTAGTCGTACCTGTTTTATTCTTAACAAAGTAATATCTTGTTCGTAATTTTGACGTCTTCTAATTCACATCGGAGTACAATGTCTATGTCACGGACGCCACTTTGTTATGACTCGAGATTTTGTTCTAAATTACTTTATTTTACAATACAACACTTAGAATATTAAGACTATTTACAAAAGATATTATTTACATGTATGTTGGAAGCAAAATTGTACATCCTTAAGATGAATATCGTATAGAATTCTCTTAAACACAACGTATCGTAAGTTCTTTAACTTAATATTATAAACATAAATAGAACATAAAATATAATTGCCAGTTTCACAAACGCAAAAGATAATGTAATACAAAATAAAATAAAGAAAACATGACGGAATTGACAAACTTAATGTGAGTGGCAACACACTGAATCGCTTGTAGTAAAATGTAAAACCCTTGCTAAACCCATCAGAAAATTCCGTTTCTCGCTCATCCTTATTTAATGAATGAACTAATGTTTGAAAAAACCGTATTTGAACTTGAGAGTGGATGAATAAAAAGTATTTTATTAACGATTCGAACAAGATATAGGAAGAGTGTGAACTAATAGTAGGAATTGAAAAAATAAATAAAAAAGAGATTATACTTTTGATGGCTTCGTTGCTGTTCCTGAAGTCTTGGTGTGTGTTGGACTTGAAAGAGTTACTCCGAGAAAGTCTCTCACCTCTCAGCAACTTCAGAGAGTGACACCTTTTCAGTTTTCCTGAAACATCATCCTTCTTAATAATATTTCTCAATGTTAAGAATAATATTTTATAAAATCCAACAGATGGCGCTCTGCGCAGTAATGATTGTATTCAGTTTCCTCTATGAGAGGGGTTTCCAACTTACTTTCCAGTTTCCAACTTTCCTCTATGATAGGGGTTCTTTAATTGTGGCCAAGGAGCCACAATTAAAGACGGAAATCAAATGGCGGGCCGCAACTTTATCAAAACTTTATGTAGGACTCTTTTATGTTTGAAGGAACATTAAATATTACTGTCAGATTTTTACCAAGTTGTACAAAACAAAAGTATTGAATTACAAATTAAAATAAGAAGTAGATTTTTAAAAATATTTAATTGCATATTAAAAAATTCGGACTACAATAACTTTAATGTGCAACATATATCTAATTGTCAAGATATAAAACTTTAAAAAGGTTGGTATTAAAACTTACATAGTAGCACACAAAATGTTCAATGACAAAATTGAGGTTTGTCTGCTGCAACCACCAGAGAATAGATATTTACATTTAAAATTTACAAATGTGTGTTTCTATTGCCGTCCAAAATGAGTGGTTTCAAAAAGTTAAATCGGAGAATTTCTTCGAGAAAATTTCCGATACACACATGCTAAATTATATTCACAAAATATAGATTTTTTGCGAAAATTGTCCGCAAAAAAAAATGACAACTAATATATTTTAGTTCGCGGGCCACAAAAAAAGGCTTCGCGGGCCGCCATTAAATGTTAAAGACTTTTGTAATCCTTTAAATAACCGAGTTCATCCAATCGTTTCATTTAAATGAAACATTTCTGCAGAAATATTATTGTCCCTGCAGCAAAATTTTTTCGAGCGACAAAACTCTCTTTACACTCATATATTTGTGCAAGAGACTTTTCATAATAACAAACGTATCTCATTTAAAATAACAGAAGCACTGTGTTTACATTTTTTAATTGAATTTTTGATTGTAATACTATGGGTGATATGCTCGCACACACACTAATTATTTCCTTCGCATTTTGCAAATAATCATCACAATTAAAAAAATAATTAAAAATCTTGAAATCCGTAGTAGCAATTGCCAAAGAAGAAAAAAAATAGATCGACGACGAAATCACGCGAATTGGACTCCTCAAATGTGTGTTTCGTTTCGAGATTAGGTTGTTGTCATCAATAATATCGTTTAAAAAATTTAAAAACTATGGAGAAATCAATCGCAATAACTGCCAAAAAATTCGGAATTATTGCCTTAAAAAGTAAATACTCAAATGAACAATTCGAATTTTCCATATTGTTTGAAATATATCGAGATATTTAAAATCCTCACGTTGACTGCCGAAAATACAATAGAAACATTACATCGATTTACGATACTGTCGGTGTAAATTGAGCACATCAAAAAGTGATTATCTAAACGCATGATTCAAATATTAAGTGTTAATTTCTGTAGAGAAGATTTTTTTTTATTTTTAACTTATCAAAAAAAAAAATCAGAACTCTGTAACGTTCTAGGACTTTGCCATAGTGCCACGGGGATTATAGTTAGAAAACATCGTTTCATAAAAATAACCTACTGAAAACAATCCGTCACTTTACAGAGAGGTATAAAACTTTTTTAACTAAAATGAACGGCAGTGTTGCCAGATTGGGGGTTTTACCCCTAAATTTAGGGGGATTTTTTTTTATCTTCAGTGGGTATTTTAGGGGAATTTGTTTTATGGTTATTTGTGAATTTTACTAGTTTCATTTTGGTTACGTTCTAATATCAAATTTTGTAACTGAATATGTGAGACGGTAATATGAAAATCAATATGTTAAACCAAAACAAAAAGATTTAATTTTATTACTTAACCGCTTTATTGAATGCAGCAAGTTATTATTTAGCTCGATCAACCTGTACGTTTGGTGAATATGAATTAAAATTATTTAAAATAATGAGGATGGTTATTAAGTATTCCGTTTTCAAATGCAGCTGTGGAGAGATGTTTCTCCATATTAAATATTATTACAGACAGATTGAGAAATGTCTATAACTACAGCTGATGCTCGCGTTCCAACTTCCTAAAGGTTTTCAAAATTTTATACCTACTTCTTCTATGTTAAAAATGTTTAACAGCTGAAACATATACTAATCAGAAAGTATTGACGAAAATATGATGGATATTTTATCACAAATTTAAGCATAATGTTAGAATTAAAAAGACTATATCGTTGATAATAAAATATTTATGAAAAAATGTGCGAGTCAAAAAGTATTAAAAAAAATATCTTAAATATTTTAGTAAAAATTAAAGATCATGCAACGATTGAAATGTAAAAAAAAGATTAATTTGTTGATAATAAAATATTAAAAAGTATTAAAGCAACGTTATCTATACATTATATAACTTTTGTATTATTTTTAATATTTATACATTAAATTAAAAATTTTGGTTTTTTTTTTCTTCTTCTTCTTCTTCTTCTTTCTTTCTTTTTTTTTGTATTTTTAGGGTATTTTACAACGCCATCTGGGGGTGAACGGTTACAATTAAAAAAAAAATGTACCATGTTTTCTGGGTTCGAGAATCCTCTCGGCCGATGACCAGGCAGTGAGAATCTCTTGTTGCTGTGTCTGGGTGCAGGTTGTCCGGCCATCATCTACAGTATATGCAGTGCCATGTAACCGGACAATGGCTTCTTCGTTGGTCAACAACATTTGCCTCTCCAAAGGAGGGGACATGGCCAGGAGTCTGAAGGTATCTGGAGTCACTACAGCATAACCGCTGCCCGTGTGGAATAATTTACGTTCCTTGATTAAAGTACCTGCAAAAAAAAAATTTTTTTTTGTTAGATGAGTTTGTAAAATAATAAGATGACACAAAAAATAAAAGAAAAAATTGAATTTCAAATAATTGAAATACTCTGTGGCTAATATTTTATGTTATATATGTAACCGTTGATGAACAGCTGACCCAATTTTTTGAGTTTACGACTACAGTCAACCCCCGCTATAGTGAACACGGTTTATAGTGAACTCCCGGATATAGTGAACGAAATGTTCGGTTCCGTGCCTTGCTATACATGTGTAATGTTATTTTTTGTGGATATAGTGAACCAAAAAAGTGAGGAAGTTGGATAGAATGATCTTTTTTCTGTTTTCGACTGATTTTTTTAAAAAATTTGTTGTAATAATTTTATAATTTCTTCTCCAAATTAAATACATATACCGATTTTCAAAACCATCTATAGAGGGGAATGTAGCGATACACATTTTTTCTTGTTTGCTTCTTTTATCTCACTTTCCCATCCTTAAACAAACCAAGCAGATATTTCCAACCCAGGCAGACGATGCACCTGTAAGGTGTCAGTCGGATCAATATGCATTTTCTGTCAAAGGGAATGAGAAATTATTCATTATTGGTCAAAGGGTTGGACACTAATATGTGTTGATAAGGCTCTCATTTCAACGCCTTTTTGTTCTCAGTAGAAGAGTAATGAAAAATAACACATTTTTTGCTACTACATAATATTTTTCAGTCATTTATTTGAATAATGTGTAATAAAAGGGAGGAGTTTGGAAACCACTAGTTAAATTTTTTGAGAAACGGATATAGTGAACTCCCGGTTATAGTGAACTGAAATTTCGGTCCCTTGAAGGTTCACTATAGCGGGGTTTGACTGTACTAATGTTCAACTCCGTAGCCTTGTAATTTTAAACCCAATCTAGAAGACAAGGAAACTCCTGGATCGAGTAATGGGGAGAATTTGCCTTCGTGGAGAACTTTTTGATGGAACTAACCCACATTTGAGTTACATGGAGAAGAAAACTACGAAAATCTCCCACGGTTAGCCTGACGGTTAAAGGACTCTAACCCATGATCAGTCTACCACTGAAGATATTTTATGTCGATCAACCATGGTCGATCAACCATGGCTGGGATTCGCACCCGGTTCACCTCAATGGAAAGTGAACATTCGATCCCAGAAATTAAATATCGAATAAAAAATCTAAAAATTCAAGTATGAGATATTTTTCTAAACTCGTACCCTCTGATCTGGGTTAGCTAAAGTGGGTCCAATCAGAAAAAAATCCTCTGGGGTTTTTTATAAACTGGATTTTTTTTCCTCTGAAAATTAACTGCGCTAGATCAATGGATTTTACTTCAAAAGTAAAATGACTGTCACGTAACAAAAAGTTCAAGATAAATTTTATTTAGATTTAATTACTATATAATTAATCTAAATTGAAATGTTTTGATTTAGGATGGATTAGGACGGCTCTTATGATGAGCACATTGTTCATGTTTAAGGTTTGTAAAACGAATATTTTATAATTTAAATGAAATTATTATTTTGTTCTTAACTTTTGATAAATTTTGCCTATCTTAACAGTTTGTAGGGGTTTAAAATATAATTAATATCATTCTATATGAAGAAAAAAGTTTTGGAGTAAAAAAAAAAAATTAAAAAAAAACATCGTAAAGTTTATTTGAACTATAAATTATTCATTTAATCATTTTTTAAACGTATTTACTTTATATCTTTTCTTAATACTATTGTGACTCGATTTCTATTATTAATCTATATTAAATGCTTTAAACCAGAAGTGAATTTCTTTTATTTTAAAGTAATCCTGTATTATTACATAACATTTTAGGAAAGACATATTAAAATCGACATGTAACTTAATTACTGTTTAATAATTGCAAAATCATTAAGTAATATTTCCTTTCATAAGCTTTATACAAAATAGTTTTTAGTCAAAATTAGCAATTAAAATAATAAATAAAATCAGTTATTAGAAATTAACTTTACACAACATTACTAAACAATCTGTTTGGCGAAAAATAATTTTATTAAATTTATAGTAATTAATTAATTTAATAGTAACCAAATTTAATTTCACAGTAAACAAAGGTGGAGTAGGAATTTAAAAACCAAAATTGTAAATAAAGTTGTAGTAAATTAAGTTGTAAATCGCGCAATTTGAATTTTATTCCAATAGACTCAGCTACTAAATATGTGTTAATGCTGTAAAAAAATTTAGTATCTTTTAATTCAATAATTTAAAATTTTTATGCTACGATCTGTGGTTAAGAAATAGAAATAATAATGAAATAAACTAAAACTCTTAAACTAAAAAATGCTTACAATTAAACAAAACAAGTAATAAATAGTTACCAACTATTTAACTTAAGCAATCTTATTGAGAACTGAGGGGAAAAAATGTAAATGTTTCTGATTAATTTCCGGGTTTTCGATTTAAAAAAAAAAATAATAATAACAAGGTGGGCTATGTATTTTCAAACCCTGCTCCCTTTCTTGGATTGAAACGGAGGGTAACTTAAAAATTTTAAACGAACCCCTGTTTTTTTATTGCAAATTAGGATTTTTCCAAAAAAAAGTACTTTAATTTTAGGGTTCCACTGCAGAGTAAATATTAACATATAACATAACATATTAACTTAAATATGTAATCAGCTGACAAGATGTCTATTAGATTGGTAAAAACTAAACCTAAATTTATTTTTTGATTATTATTCTACTTTTTAGTACACCTCTAGTATTTTACCATTTATCAATTAACTCTTTTCTAAAACAACAAATTATAATGTATTTTACCAATTTTAAATTCAATATCCAAATTGAAATTTCAAATCTGATTTTTTTTCACCAAAAAATAAATCGATGGATAGTTATTGTTCATTTTATTTTCACCGGAAAAGTTCAGTCGAGAATCAAGTCACAAATTAATGGTACAAATTTGGCGAAGGAACACATGGCTACAATGACTTGCATTGGGCCGAGATAGCCAGGTTGGCAGGGCGCTGGTCTCATGTTTGTGAGAATGGGAGTCCAGGCCGCCGAAAGCTCACCTTGCAGTAAATGGTGACTGGGCCCATGTTACATGACTGTATGAATGGGCCCACCCTATAAAACTGGTGTGACGTATAGCTGTGGAAGAAGTCAAATTCTTGGCCACAGATGGCGCCACTAGAAAACAAGAACTATCACACACCTCTGACTTAATGGCCGACGACAACAAGAGCAACGGGACTTGCATCAACTCGTTTTTTTTCTTTATTTCTTATTCTATTTACTTTTTTTAAACTTAATTTTAAAGGTTTGATTAGATATGTACTTACGTGGCTATACTCTTGGTTATTTTGTGTTAAATCCGTCGTTGAACAGCCGACCCAATTTTTGGGTTTACGACTACTAATATTTAACTCAGTAGCCTTGTAATTTTGAACCCAATTCAGAAGACAAGGAAACTCCTGGATCAAGTATTGGGAGAAATTTGCCTTCGTGGAGGACTTTTGGATGGAACTAACTCGCATTTGCGTAACATGGAGAACGAGACCATGAGAACCTCCTACTGTTAGCCAGGCGGCAAGGGAACTCTAAGCCATCATCCTCTTACTAGAGAGAATATTTCACGTCAGCATTGTGGATGCGGAATTCGTATAGACCAGCCACCGCCGGTATTCAAACCCGGTTAACCTCATTGAAATCTGAACGCCCTATCAGCCATTGCAGCTCACTAAATGAGAACTCATTTTTACTAAAGACTCAGACAAATCTGATTTGGAGAATTAATCACAGAAGTTTTGATTCTTTGTGGATAACTTGTTATATTTAGTGGTTTTGAATTTAAAATCAGTTCTCTAAAATAATGAAAGAGATTCACCTAATGTTTTGCAGAGGATATTCTCACTGGGTAAGATGAGTTCGGGAAATGCACTCTTCAGTTTTTTGGAGATGACTGGTATTGAGGCGACAAATCCTTCAGATGTCAGATCATATACAGCCTTGCATAGGGCCTCGGGCAGGGGGGCAAACTGTGTCTGAGACACTAAGCTCATGCTCACCACGTCCAGGTCACCTGCAAAGAAACATCCATTTTTATAATTCATACGCTCAGTTCAGAACCGGATTCATTAGCATTATATAAAGTGGTAAAGTAGTTTGTAGTCACAACATTAAAAAAATTAGTTGTAGTTAACTACATTTGTAACAAAGTAGTTGTAGATCTAGTAAACTACAAAAATAACGTAGTTTTTCTGATCACTGCATAAAATAACACACTTAAAAATCTATAATAATATTATCGAAGTATGTAATTATAGTTGTAGTAAACCACAAAAATAATGTAGTTTTCCTGATCACTGCATAAAATCATGAATTTAAAAATCTATAATAGTATCAACGAAGTATATAATTATAGTTATAGTAAACTACAAAAATAACGTAGTTTTTCTGATCGCTGCATAAAATAACACACTTAAAAATCTATAATAATATTATCGAAGTATGTAATTATAGTTGTAGTAAACCACAAAAATAATGTAGTTTTCCTAATCACTACATAAAATCATGAATTTAAAAATCTATAATAATATCAACGAAGTATATAATTATAGTTATAGTAAACTAAAAAAATAACGTAGTTTTCCTGATCACTGCATAAAATCATAAATTTAAAAATCTATAATAATATCAACGAAGTATATAATTATAGTTATAGTAAACTACAAAAATAACGTAGTTTTCCTGATCACTGCATAAAATCATAAATTTAAAAATCTATAATAATATCAACGAAGTATATAATTATAGTTATAGTAAACTAAAAAAATAACGTAGTTTTCCTGATCACTGCATAAAATCATAAATTTAAAAATCTATAATAATATCAACGAAGTATATAATTATAGTTATAGTAAACTACAAAAATAACGTAGTTTTCCTGATCACTGCATAAAATCATAAATTTAAAAATCTATAATAATATCAACGAAGTATATAATTATAGTTATAGTAAACTACAAAAATAATATTATCGAAAGGAATATTGAAGGATTAGACAAAAAGGAAGTGTATAAAAAAAAGAGAAGGTGTTAAAGTAATATCAATGGAATCATCGTTCCGCATGAATAGAGGTCATGATTTGAGTGAAGACACCTCGTTTTGTGAACCACTTTGTTTTCTCTTTATTGCGTGTTTATGGTGCATTCACTCACACTATACCCCGCCAGACAATAGCCATTTGTCGCCAAAATCATTTCACCCTATCTCACACACACAATGCAGATTTGTGAAAGATTATTAAGTTCTAAATTGGGAACTGGCACCAAATTCTACCGATTAGAGTTCGGCTTAAAAAAGGCTTATGGTAAAAACTTAGTGAACTGCATCCTTCTTAAATAATATTGATGAATGAATAAAAATATTCATTTTTTTTCTAAATTCTCTGATTGTGTCTCAAAAAAAAACATTTATTTACGTTTTATTAAATTATTTTATTTTATAACAGTCGTTGAACAGCCGAGTTGATTTTGAGGTTACGACTACTACTGTTCAACTCCGTAGCCTTGTGATTTTGAACCCGATCCAGAAGACAAAGGAACTCATGGATCAAGTATTGAGAGAAACTTGTCTTCGTGGAGAACTTTCGGATAGAACTAACCTGCATTTGCGTTACAGGGAGAGGAAGACCACGGAAACTTCCACGGTTAGCCTGGCGGCAAGGGAACTCTAACCCATGATCCATCAACCACAGAAGGATATTTTACGTTAGCATTGTGGTCGGGGCGAACCGAATGTAGAATTCGTATCGATCAGCCATCGCTGGGATTCGAACCCGTTTTACCTCATTGAAAGGCGAGCTCTCTATCCCCTGAGCAACCACGGCTCTTTATTAAATGATTGAGGTTAGATTTAGAAGAATAGTTGTTTTAAAATCATTATTTATCTCTCGCATCTATCTAAAAAATATGAAAATAATGAGGGCTATCCACCAAATGCCCTCTAGCGTAAATGTTACGAGTTCGAACCCACCGTAACCCTTGATGTATCCTTAAACTGCCCTTCACTAATCTGTGCTATCGAGCCGTGATGGCTCAGGGGACAGAGCGTTCGCCTTCCAATGAGGTGAACCGAGTTCGGATCCCAGCGATGGCTGGTCGATACGAATTCCGCCCCCAGCTCACATCGACAACAGTACAGACGTAAAATATCCTCAGTGGATCATGGGTAAGTTTCCTTGCCGTCAGTCTAACCGAGGATTTCGTGGTTTTCCTCTTCATGTAACGGGTCAGTTGCACCAAAAAGTCCTCTACGAAAGCAAATATCTCCCAGTACTTAATCCAGGAGTTCCCTTGTCTTCTGGATTGGGCTCAGAATGACAAGGGGATGAACGTTAGTAGTGGTAGGCTGCTCAACGACGGTTATAAAATAAAATTTGTGCTATCTGTTCTTTTACTTGACAAGGCCCTAATCGTAATGAGCACACAAGCCTATTAATATATGCTGCGTAACATTGACTAATGATAATGAGTGGAGCCTCAAAGGCACTGAGCAAAGAACTGCGGTTTGAACTGATTGATGGCTACTTACTTGTCTGAAAAGTAAAGTTGCCACCATTATCCACCAATACGTGCTGTTGCTACTCAGTCTCGATTACATACGTCGGCTTGTATACACTCGACTGCTAATGGCACCACAGTACCAGCCACGACCGTGAACTTAATACAGCTCTCACGATCAGCAATCAAAAAGTACGGTGATCTTAATACAGCTCTCCCGCCTTTTCCCATAACAGCAATGAATCACCTAGTGGTATCCGTTCATCGAATTCTATCACAGATATAATTTTGGTGGGGGAGTACTGTAGTGTATCTACCACTACAAAAATACAATACCTATTCACTAGTATATAAGTCACGCTAACTCGATTCTCTGTAGGGGTACCTTTTCATAGATGAAGGTTGACATGTGACTATCCCCCAGAAACATAAAAAGGGATCAACAAATCCCCCAAAAGGTATTAAATTAAAAGAGGGTAGGACTGGAAATCGCAAACTCTCTACTTCAAGGATTAAGAAAAATCAACAACTAAATTTAAACAAATTACAGTCCCCTGGCAAACCGCTTTCAGTTGGTTAAAAACAATAAAGCCTGATAATTAAGATTTTGCATAGAACCCTATAGTGCGTCTAATATATAGTCCAGGGACTGTAAATTACGATACAATCAAAGGTATCGTAACATTGCACGCGTGGAAACGATCTTGTAGTAAAATTTGATCTCATTTTCGAAATTTAATATTCCCCCCTTTCTTTTCTTTTAGAATAAAGAAGAAGAAGAAAAAAAGAACAATTTGTGAATGTGGAAATGTCTGAAAAGGTCGCTGTTCTAAAACACAATGGAAGGAGAGAATAATAAGACATTTTTCATTGTTTCCGATGCTCATGGACCACAAGGCAGAAAGAAAAGAAAAAAAATGTCCAATGAATGGAAAAGAATATATCTCGTAAATCTGCGAGTTGACACTCAAAAGGCAGACCACAGAATAGTCCGATTATGAATGAAAACTTATGGGGCTCTCTCCATCGTTTGCTAAACGATCATCATACTATCTCCATTTGATGTTACAAGATGCAGTGGCGTAGTTTTGGGGAGGGTTTGGGGGACAAAACCCCCTCAGAAATTAAACATTACTTAATTAATGAACTAATGTAGGGTAAGTAGGATGTAGATATAAAAAAGTTTTCATTATATATCTTTATATAATATAAGAGAGTGAAATGATAACACATAGCCAATCACAGAACACTTGCGGTTAGTAACGCACAAAACAGCCAATTAAAATTGAGAACGCATGTGTGTGTAAAGGTAATAAGTTTTAACAATCCAGTTTTTCCTTATTCATTTCGATATTGTTTTGGTTGTCATCAGCATAAAATTAACAAAAGTCGTGAAGGTATTGTTTTCCTTTAAATTTTTTTTGTATCCCTAATTTCAAGTTATTTTCCAGTACTGCTATTATTAGCGAAAGTATTAAATTATGGTTGTGAACTCACAATATAATGTTATGAGAATATAAATGTTCTTTTAAAAATGATTACTTCGAAAAATCACTTCTGTTCGCCAAGAGATCTAAATGTTTATAATACTAATAGATAGTAATATTTGGAAGTGAGAAGTAGAGACACAAGCGTAAGCAAACAGAATTCCTTTTAGTACATATATGTTAAGTGAATAATTTTAACCTTAGTAGAGAAACTGTTTGCTGCCAAGAAAAGACTATCATCGGGGTTGATGAGGGGCAGCGAATAGCAGCTTAGCCCCCTAGTATATATATATATATTAGGATTATATATATAGGATTATATATAAACTGCTGTTTGTAGAAAATGCAACACCATGAAGGAATCATCAGAATCAAATGAAATTCGCAGCAAATGTCAATTATAGGATATTATGCAAATTAATAAAGTTTCAGAGCCATCGCGCGTGCGTGGCGCGCGCAGCGCCCTCTGAATTGATGCTGAAAGCGTATAAATAAAGTGCTGTAGCGGGACGTTGAAAATAGTCTATGATTATTTGTTAGTGGCAAACGTTTAGTGAGACCTGAGTATGCCTCCACGACGGAAGAATAAGAAATTCAAGCAACTTACGGAGTTTGAACGAGGGAGGATAATCGGCCTTCGAGAAGGAGGATTTTCCTATCGCGCAATAGCAGCTCGTATGCAGCGGAACAGTTCCACAGTGATGCGAGTTTGGAAGCAGTGGACCGACGAGCACCGAACAACTCGAAAAACAGGCACTGGACAACAGAAGGTGACGTCAGAGCGCGATGATCGACACCTGCTCCGCATGGCGGTGAATGATCGCACAGCTTCCTCCAGGCAGCTGGCAGCACATTGGTCTACTGCTACAGGTGTACAATTGTCGGCTTCGTCAATTCGTCGTCGTCTGCTGAGCCGTGGATTGCGTGCAAGGGTGCCATTATACAGGATTCCCCTCACGGTGGATCATCGACGGCTGCGTCGGCAGTGGGGTCTTGAGCACAGAGACTGGCGAGCTGATTGGCACCAAGTTGTCTTTTCAAATGAATCACGCTTCAATTTGTGGACCCATGATGGCCGTGTTCGTATTAGACGTTATGCCGGTCAACGCTGCCTTCCTGAGTGTATTATTGAACGACATAGTGGTCGAACACCCGGAGTTATGGTCTGGGGTGCGATTTCGTATCATGGACGATCCAATTTGATACGAATTGAGGGTAATCTCAATAGCAACAGATACGTCCGTGAAGTGCTACAGCCCGAAGTCGTTCCTTTCCTTCAAGGCATCCCTGGAGCTATCTTTCAGCAGGATAATGCACGCCCACATGTTGCGCGGACTGTTAGAGACTTCTGTTCAGCACAACGCATGCAACTTCTTCCTTGGCCTGCTTATTCGCCGGATATGTCGCCTATTGAGCACGTGTGGGATATGGTTGGTCGGCGTCTCACTCGTGATCCGCGTCCTGCAGTTTCCAAAGACGAACTTTGGTTGCGCATACAAGCGATATGGAATTCTCTTCCTCAAGCAGATATTCAACATCTGTTTGACTCCATGCCACGTCGTATAGCAGCACTTATTGCAGCGCGTGGTGGCTGCACCAAATACTGATTTCGGACGCTTAATTTGTTTCTTTTGTTTTGAAAATTTCATCATTTATTTGTATCAGTACAAGTCGTTTCTGCATTAAATTTCATTTGATTCTGATGATTCTTTCATGGTGTTGCATTTTCTACAAACAGCAGTTTATATATAGAGCCGGATTAACCTATAGGCACACTAGGCACGTGCCTAGGGCCTACGAAATTCAGGGGCCTACGAAAAACTTGGGAGAAAAAAATTTGTTGACAAAAATAATTTAGCTTTAAAAACAACAAGTGTATTTTGCACAAAATTATGAAGATACTAATAAAAATATAATATTTTTCGGTAATAAATTATTTTGCAGAATCTTATGATCTAGTATATTACTTATTTGTGATTTTTG
Organism: Parasteatoda tepidariorum; assembly: GCF_982258835.1. Classification (NCBI taxonomy): domain Eukaryota; kingdom Metazoa; phylum Arthropoda; class Arachnida; order Araneae; family Theridiidae; genus Parasteatoda; species Parasteatoda tepidariorum. The sequence goes on from NC_141761.1 coordinate 7,764,020, forward strand.
GATTCAACGAAATCTTGTATTATGCTGTCGAATTCCAAACTACGCAAAATGTCGTATTCAATAGACATAAGTGCGAGCGATGCCAAACGATCTTGATTCATTGTTGAACGCAAATAATTTTTATCAATTTTAACCTGGAGAAAGATCTTTCTCCTTCTGCATTTGATCCAAGAATCGACAAATATATTCTTAATGCAATATGAATGTTAGGAAAAGTATTCACTAAAAAGTTTATCTTTAACATAGTTATCGATCGAATTAATCATAATGGTATTATCGATATCGACTGCAATATCGGCAGTATGTCGGTATTGTAGATAAAGTTCGATAAACAAATTTGTAAATTTAAAATCTATATTAATAAAAATGTAAAAAAAAATATGCAAGAAAATTTTAGCATATATTTTGAAAAGAGGGGAGGAGTGGGGGAAGGAGGGGAGGGCTCAAAAACGGCTATGCCTAGGGCCCACGAAAGGTATAATCCAGCTCTGTGCCTAGGGCCTACGAAAGGTATAATCCGGCCCTGGTTGTGCTCCTTGGTTACATGTTATGGAAAATCTTGCAAAGTAAATCCGTAAAATGTTTCAATTTAGGGAAAGAGGGAAACCTTAGTAGTTGCTATTGGTTTATGAAATAGATTGAGCGCTTCCCACAGAGAGCAAAGAGAAAAATGTCCTGCTTTTAATTAATGCATAGTTGAGCCAAAAATATATTTAAGGACAGGATGGGAATTTAAAAGTGTGAGAAAGCATTTTGATTAGATTAATAAAATAAAAGAAAAGGATATTCAGAATAGAGCTAACTTAAAAAGATAAGACACACACACACAGAGAGAGAGAGAGAGAGAGAGAGAGAGAGAGAGAGAGAGAGAGTGTGTGTGTGTGTGTGCGTGTGCGTGTGTGTGTGTTATCTTTTTAAGTTATATATATATATATACAGACATACTTCTTTTAACTTCCATTTTATGAGTTTCTTTATTTTGAGATTTTTTTCGAGGAACCAAGTACATTTTGGAAGTTTCTTCGTAAAATAACTTCCAAATAGCGAAGTGAATTTCCCATCTAAGGAACCTTTCTTTGAGATCCACAAGTTTGAAATGTTCTGAAATATTTCAGAACATTTCGAGTACGCCCTCTAGCGGGAGCCTGAAAATATGCAGCATTAGTTCCATCATAACCATTAGCAATGATGGACGCCATTTCCTTAGCAGCATATAAGAAGCAAAATTTCCCTGAGGAAAAGGTATAAGAACTTCAAAAAACTAACCAGAACATGTCAAACATTGAAGCAGAACACGCCAAGCATTAGAAGAACAATTTCTTAATAATTTTTACCTTTCTATTATCAACAATATAACATTCGATTTCGTAATCACTTGCTGTTACAGATGTGTGTATTGCGGTAAAATAATTTTTTCTATCTTCAATTCATTACAATATAAAGTGAAGTCAACATTGCTTTCGTCATTCCAATAAATAAATGTGATTTCAGAACGTACAGAACTGTAATTAGTTATAGAATATTCTTCTTCGTTATAGAACAGTATATATTTCTGTATCTATATAATTCGGAAAACAACAATAAAAAATCATCCAAATTACTTGAAATAGTGTCATTTGTGCTGATGATTAAATAATTTTTATCGTTTAATTGGTAAGTATTTTTTTAGTTTTGAAAGAATAATTTCAACTAGAATTCAGCTATTCTGTTTTTAAGTTACATATTTAAATTCATATCGAGATCTTACAATTATAAAATTTTGTTGTGTGGTATGAAATCTGAAAGTAATGAAGGGATAAACTATGTATATATTATTTCAGAATAAAGTTTTCAAACAAAGAACATGTCATTTTAGAGTTCTCCGGATTTATAAATCAGGTAAATGTTATGATTTTTATAATAAAAAATTTGTTTGTAAATAAATTGTTTTCTTATTTGACGATAGTTCTCTACAGAATGGTTTTTTACGTCTGATTAAGAACTATAAGAATAAAAAAAAAGAAACAATATGAAAGTTTTTTTATTTCAATATGAGTAATTTTGAAAATCATTTTTTTATCCTAAGAATTCTTTGTTTTACGTTTTTTAATTTCTAATTTTTAGATAAAAATTGTTGTCAAAATACTTTTTTTTTGAAAACATAAATGTTATAACATTACGTGTTTATGTATACTTCTTGCATACTCTAATGTTTAAAGTAATATGATTCAGAAAAGTATGGAATAAAAATTCGGTACTTATACCCACTTCTTTTAGCGCAAACAAAGTACTTCCAAGTAATTTAAATATCTGAAAAGTAAAGATGTTGAACTTTGTAAAATGGGTGAAAAGTTTGTGGCAAGTTGTTGCCACAAGGTCCCTGAAGGTCGTAAGAAGAAGCGTTTTTGCTGTTTTTTGCTATTTTCAACGACTTACTATAGCTTGCGCCTTCTAGTTGCCACGGTAAATAACGTGTCATTTGAAAGATATACAAAAACACTTTCTAAAATTATTTATATAGTTAAGGCATATTAAAAAGGCATCCAACTTCGTTTCTATTAAACAAGAACTGTAATACAAGGAACTATTAAATGAATAATTCACATGCATTTTGTAGCTACAAAACAAATGTTTTACAGCATTACCTTTATGTATTTCTGTTTTATACAATATTGTAAATGTCAATGATAATAAAATATTATTTTAAGTAGATAACCAACAAGATTATATACAATAAAATGTTATCAATATGGGTTTTTATGGTGAAATGTATGTAGAAAGTAAAGTGTTCGAGTAAATTGCTTCGAGAAAGAAAATGCCAAAACATGGTATGTTAAAAAAATGTTTTAATTTTTTTAAAGCTACATGCCTCAATAAATTTTACTTTTTTGGATAGACTAATAATGGAGTAAAATAAAGGTTAAAAAATTATTTCAATATATTTATGCAGCAAAAAGTTATGACAGTTAAAATACAGGCAAAATTAGAAAATTTTCAAGTTTGAACTTCAAATAATTAAGAGCGCATTAAATATGCCTCAATTATATAAATAATTTTTAAAACTGTTTTTGTATATCTTTCAAACGACACGTTATTTACCGTTGCAACTAGAAGGCGCAAGCTATAGTAAGTCGTTGAAAATAGCAAAAAACAGCAAAAACGCTTCTTCTTATGACCTTCAGGGACCTTGTGGCAACAACTTGCCACAAACTTTTCACCCATTTTACAAAGTTCAACATCTTTACTTTTCAGATATTTAAATTACTTGGAAGTACTTCGTTTGCGCTAAGAGCTGTGGGTCATTTCCATGTAGTGCAAAAACGCTGAAATTTTCCTGCAACATTCTGCACTTTGTGGGGGGGGGGCATAAAAAATGAACAACTCAACTTTGGGGCAAAAAATTTTAGATTTTGTCTTTTGACAAGGTATATAACAAATGGTAATTTTTTGAGGAAAATCTGAGATGGCATGAATCACCCCATAATGTTGTCTCAGATTCTTGCTATTAATGAGTGAATAAAGCACAAATAAAGGGTTACAGAAATGGACCCGGAAAGCATGTAATCTTAGGGTAACCTTGGGTCGTAATTTTCATTTTATTGTCAAGAAAATGTTAGTACTAAAAACCTTTTTTCAATAAAGCAAAAATATTGCAGACCTTTCATCCTAAAAGGATTAAAAATTATTTTTAAGGCTTTTTTTTTCTCCAAAAAGTATTGCCACTTAGGTAAAATGGTCACTTAGGTCCATAATGATTAGCTGACGTCACACTAGCGATAGAATCAAATTGCATTGTCCATTAAAATTTCATGACAAGGTGGATTTTAACTGAGCATACAAGACTTTGCGAAAAGTATCCTTATAATGACCTAGATTTAAGATAACCTTGAGACAAGCTTTTTTAAATGATTTTTCACTCTTTAAATCCCTAAGTCTACCTCGATTTAAGGTTGTTATATAGAAGGTTGTTTTCCAAGGTTTTGAATTAGGGTAATGTGCATAGAATAGAGCCTATTGTCACAGATCTCGTTTTAAGGTTAGAAGGTTTACACGTAAACCGCATAAAAACCTTTGTAGATTTACATTAAAAGGTCTTTTCTGAGTGAAAATAAACCCTATTTTGCTACCTGGGTATAGCTTCGCTCCTATTAAACAAGAATCTTACGTGTTTCAGTTTGTAAACACAAAATGATAGTATAGTTTATCTATGTAAAGAATTCCCCTAATCATTCGTCGGGAGAGGTTACGGTTACGAGGTTTAACTATTTAAGACTCGGGTCAGTGAGAGAGTAGCTCACCTCTTTGAAATGCGCTATTTCTTATTTCCATAACAGCAGACTGCCTTAGACTTCGCGTCGAAGGGAGTTCTTTCTGTACAAATCGTTTCAATCAATAGGGGAACAATAAGGATAGATAAAAACAACTTAGAACCCGTTATACCATTATAAGTTAGTAGAATATTGTTTTTAAAAGTAATATTGGAAAAATGGAAATCAAATCTTAAAGTCAAGGGCAAATGAAAACGAAAAGCCCAATCATGAAATCTAAGAAGTTTATTGAGACAGCAGAATTGAAAAAGTGGAAGAGATTTTGTGAAAATGCCATGAATCGGGCTTTGTTTTGTTTCGATATATATATGCTATTATGTATGACCGAAATTGGTGGCTTCTACCGGTGAATGTTGACAATCACACAGTCGCTTTGGTAAATGTCCGAAATATATAGTTGGTTTAGTATATATTTCGGACCAGCCACTGCCCCCTACATCAATGTTTTTTTAAGGTCAAGTGCCCCAGTGTGCCGTGTATTCCGAATACTGATGTTTGTTCTAATCTATTCTCAGCAGATATTATAATATCGAATCGGATATAACAAATATTTTAAACATTCACCAAAGCGACCCTGTGGCCGGTGAAGGGCGACATTTCGGTATTTCACGGTGACATACTGGAAAGCAGTTGAATCAATCGTAATCCAAAATGGAGCATTGTTGAAAATGCAATTAAAAAAATGTTCACTCATTCAATTCTACTATTAGTTTCACACAGTCTCCATCTATATCTTGTCCAAATTCTCAATCGTTAATAAATGCTTTTTATTCGTCCAGTCAAGTTCAAACACATTTTTTTTTAAACATGCGATGGATTTCTGATGAGTTAAGCGTTTCTGGTTAAGCGAGGATTCAAGCGATGGGTTTTAAGTGTTAAGCATCTATATTATATAAAACGCTAATACGTACGTATGTATGTATGTATCAATAAAACCGATGATATTTCTTTTCTCGCGCTGGCAACAGTTTTCATTTTTAATTGATTGGATTCGGCGCGCAAGAGCACGTAGTGAGCAACCAGATAACAATAACCAGAGTGAGCATTATCAGGTTGTTCAATTCAGATTCATGCACTAAAAACATGGCAATATTTAATTTAAACTCAATTAGGAATTAATTAATTAATTGAAGTGAGAATGCTCTAAAAGGCCGCTGTTGAATTGATATTTTTCTACTGGGAGCTACCTAAACGTCTAAAAAACGTTTAAGTTTTTGTATTGAATGCATTGAATTTTTTTTATATTTCGCGTTTATTTATGCATTGAATTTTCACGCTTTAAAATGCAGAATATTAATGAAGCAATATTTGATAATTTATTTTGCTAATATGTTTCTTATTTAGCTAATGTTTTGATTTTTTCACCACGTACAATCTAAATAGCTAATATACATTTTAAAAAGCCAATAAGAACATTGGTAGAATTCTTCTACATAAGTACAATACTATGTCTTTGATGATAAAATACTATGTCTTTGATGATAATATATTATGTCTTTGTGCTAGAACATTGTGTTCATTGGCGAGCGAGCGCAGCGAGCCATGGTTCACGGCGTGAAGCACATAGGATTGCGTAGCAATTCTCGGGGGTTGCCGAGCGTTAGCCAGCAGGGGGCGGAGCCTCCTAGACGTTTTATATTTTACTGTAAGCGATTCAGTGTTTCACATATTTTAAAGATAACATCAGGGATCATTTCTAACTTATAGCTCTATTTAAACAAAAAAATAGTTTATTGCACGCATTCAAATATTTAATTATTTTATATTCGCTGTGTCAGATAAATTCGATAAGGAACATTACGTGGTAGCACGTGTGGTTCACGTCATCAAATTTATACTTTTAGTCTGATACCATGCGCGCACTTTTTTTTCTTTCTTCAATATTAGTTCACACTCTCAATATATATATCTTGATTCGTTAATAAAATATTTTTTAATTTATCTATTCAAGTTCAAATACATTTTTTAAAACTTTTAGTGGTCAATAAATTTTTACTCAGATATTAATTCATTAAATAAATTTAATTAATTAATTTTAGTTTTATTATGGGAGAAGAAATAAATTGTAATTATTTAATAAAAAGTAACCAAAATAAAATTTTTTCTTCGTTGACCTAAGGAGGACTTTAAAAAAAAAATATTTTCTATATTACTTATTAGTAGTGACGTTTTCTTAATCCAGGCATTAGGGTTACTCTAAACGAAATATGATTGAATGCGTGCTGCAAACATATCAAAAGAGTTTATATAATAAGCCGGAATGCTCCTGTGTTAATGAATATAAGTGCGAGATTCAAGTCAGAGATAACGGTCATTATTAAATAGCTGAAAAACAAAAGGATTTGTGAGATCTTTTATCAATGGCACCTGAAGTCAATGACAGGGAGAGAGTTCATCGACATAATAAATAAATGTCATCCATAATCTTTCTATGAATCGCTTTTTGCATTTGCTAGTAAATAAATAATCTTAACGTACTTTGTTTACATATTTTTGTAGGAGGGAAGAAAAAAAAATCAGCTTTCCTATTAACTATTCCAGCAGATCAAATCTTCCTGTATTTTTAGTTTCGAAAGTAGCTTTAAAGATTTTTTGGTGATAACAATGATAGGGGGGGGATCATTTTGATTCAAGTCAAGTGATTAATGGACCGCGGCATTCAGATCACGGAAGGTCGCAGTGATCACCCAAACATTTTCACTGTTCAGCAAATATTGCTAAGTCATTCGGCATATTTATGAAAATTCTATTTTTCGCATTTTACTTAGAAAACAGAAATGAAATTATAAACTCGTCTCACTTTGTTTGATATACTTTGCACCGATTTATTGGAGGCAGAGTCGACAAGCTTCAGGACAGAATGGATTAATTCACGGTTTAAACTGTGGATTAAAACACGATTTAAATTTACAAAAACACCTTGTCCAAAACTGTCCAAAATCATTTTATTCAAATTATGTCAAAATATTTTTAAAAAAATATTGTGAAAAATACAAGGTTAATTTTTGAACGAGAAATAAAATGAAAACAGGATTTTGTTTTACTAAAAAAAGGTTATTATTATTTTTAATATTGCATTATTTATCCTTATGCCTAAATTTTTTTAACGGGATTAAAAGCATATTTATTCATATTTAAAGGTATTCACTTTTGTTGTTTAAAGAATTGAGCAGCTTCAAAAGTTATAAAAATTATATTATTTTCCTTTAAAGAGTAAAAGCCAATTGTATAAAAAGTATCAATTGTTTATTAATCTATGTAATTATTATGTGTACAATGGTTACACATATAGGATTTTTTACCTTTTACCATTGTTCAAGGTTCTGAATAGTTCAAACCAGTTTAGAACAGTCTAAAAAGGTAAACCCCAAGTGTCCTCCTGCTCCTGACCAAAACCAGTTTAGGATCTCTAAAACCCCAACCCTGATTGGGAGTCATTTAATTATAAAGTTCCGAGGATCGAATTAACAGCAGAGGGCGTAGCCTTGAAAGTAATTATGAAATGTTAAATACAGTCGGACCTCTATTTAACGAAGTCGCTAAATTCCGATGATAAGTGGAAAATTCGTTAAATAGAAAATCACCATTTGAAATACTTAAACAACGCAAAACGGGTTTTAAATTCATAAACCCTAGACAAAATTAAAATAGCAATGGATACACATTTATCTCGTAAACTAGTATCTGTTATTTATTTTATAAATCTTAATCATAAAAGAAATCTGCATGGAAAGCAAAAATAGAGCTAAACGTTATTCAGTGTTACACTATCATGCTATATGCATTTTCGAATTAAAAAAAAGCTAAATGTATGCATAAAATTATAGCTGCATTTATTATAAAAATAATTTTAAACATACATCACCACATGCGTTCGTAAGTTTAATTGCTGCTGATAAAATCCGTTAATTTTGTTTGAGTTTTTCGTTTGAAAGGCAAACAAAAAGGGATTTTACTGAGTCAGAAATGTTCTGAAATATTTTGTGAAATAAAGAAAGTGGATCTCAAAGGAAAGTTCGTTTCAACGTTCTATTTAAAAATAGAAAATACATTTCGCTATTTTTGAGTTATTTTTACAAAGAAATTTCCGAAATGCTTTTGATTTCTAGAAAAAAATCGCAAAACAGAGAAATTCGCGAAATGGCAGTTCGTTAAATAGAACTCCGACTGTAAATATCAAGACATAAAAACTAGTGTATTAAATAAAACTCATGAGAAACTCCATCGGAAGGAACTGCGCCAGAATTTTCGGGTGTGTGTGAGCGATAGCGAGCAGGAAGCGGAGCCCCCTGGTGATTAAAAAAGAAAACATTAAAAACTTTGAGCAAAGCAATATAATAAGACCACAGATGCTTTTCATTCATTTTAACATTTAGCTTCATGACAAAACCTAACAGCAATAACAAACGCACAACAGTTATAAAAAACAACAGAATATATATGCTGAAAAAGCATTATTTTATATGACGGCAGAACCTTCGTGGAACAGTTATTAAATGTTTTTATTTTATTTAATAACCGTCGTTGAACATTATAGGTTTACCCCATTCTGGGTTTACGACTACCAATCTTCAACTCCGTATCCTTGTCATCTTGATCCCGATCCAGAAGACAAGGAAGCTCCTGGAACAGTACTCCCAGAGGTATTGATTTGTTATCTGAACATGGGGGACTTTGTGACTCGACAGATTTAACGTGCATCAGTCACCATTTACTACACGGGGGCAATGTTTTGTAGCTTTTGTTAGCAATATGAATTTTTATTTTGTTAGCAATCTGATTCTTTACGCCGTATATGTATAGTGTGTATATAATTATGTTATATAATATGTCAGTGTTTCCCAAAGTGTGGTACGCGCACCCCCAGGGGTACGGGAACAGTTTAGTGGAGGTACGCGTTCTTATGCGTAATATCTTGCAACAAACGAAAATTTCAAAAAATGTTATTTAAAAACAAAACTAGCTACGAACTTTTCTATTTGCTATTTTTTACAGAGTTAACAGTTAATAATTAGTGGTGTCAACAGCCAGCTATGATTTTTAACTTTAGTGCAATTTTTTCACAGTAAAAAATGCATTCATTTTTTTATTTGTGGTACACGGCGTTACGAAAAATATAGAAAGGGTACACAAAAGTCATCAGTTTGGGAAACACAGTAATATGTTATATTATATATTATGTTATATAATATGTTATATTATATACTATGTTATATAATATGTTATATTATATATTATGTTATATAATATGTTATATTATATATTATGTTATATTATATATTATGTTATATAATATGTTATATTATATACTATGTTATATAATATGTTATATTATATATTATGTTATATAATATGTTATATTATATATTATGTTATATTATATATTATGTTATATAATATGTTATATTATATATTATGTTATATAATATGTTATATTATATATTATGTTATATAATATGTTATATTATATATTATGTTATATAATATGTTATATTATATATTATGTTATATAATATGTTATATTATATATTATGTAATACACTGAAGAGCCAAAAGGACTGGTATACCTGCCTAATATCGTGTAGGGCCCCCGCGAGCACGCAGAAGTGCCTCAACACAACGTGGCATGGATTCGATCAAAGTGTGAAGTAGTGCTGGAGATAATTGACAGCATGAAATCTTCAAGGCTGTCCATAAACCAGTGGGAGTAAGAGGGGGTGGGGATATCTTCTGAACATCACGTTACAAGGCATCCCAAATATGTTCAATAATGTTCATGTCTGGGAGTGGATCCAAGAGCACTCTTCTGCTGGCCAACAAAATCCCCAGATATTAACATTATTAGGCAGGTATGCCAGTTTCTTTGGCTCTTCAGTGTATAATATATTTTAACGGATTAAAGACAATGAATATATTTTATTCTTTCTGCTACGAGTAAACCAATGATCGGTAATGATAATTACATAAATTTAAACATAAGTTTCTATAAATTATGTTTCCTTGAATAATCTTATACTTCATATGAAGAAGAAAAAAACTGAACAACTAAATTGGGGAACGCCCAATAAATATCTTAGAAACAAATGGATGGTGTTTTCAATATAAATGTAAACAACAACAATCTCGAGCTCGCTCTTGACCTTCTCTACTTCCGGTTAGAAAATATACAGCTGCTTACTACAGCTTATTCTGATTTTCCAACAGAAAATTTTGTTTTTTAATAAAAGAAATAAATTACATAATTTCTGAGCTCAAATCTGTTGTATAAGATATTAATTCTGGTGAAACAAAAATTTGTTTTCGTTGTTTAGAGACCTATTGTTAAATAAGGTGACATTTTTACTAGATTAAGAAAGAACTCGCTTTTTTGGTAGTCTCGATTTGGCCTCGTATTTACTTATTTTGCTCTTGTTGCAAGTCGTACACCATCATTCGTTGGTGTTAGCATATTGCTCGAGTAGTGAGATTGCTCTATTTTACAAATTATCATGTAAATTTAAATTTCGAAGTTGGTGCATTGTTGACAAGACAAGAAGTGTCTTACAAAGAATAATTTTTTCAAAAGTTGATTCCTAAGTCTTCAAATAACGAGTCTTTCTTTTTGAAATGCAAATAATAAATCAGATAACAAATACAAGTGAACGAAACAAATACAAGTGAACGAAATGGCTTCAACATACACCCAGGGCCCGACATAGCTTAATTGGGCCCCGGGGCAAAAACATCTTTGGGGGGGGGCCCCCCTCTGCTTCACTACTTCAGTAATGAAGAACCGAACTTTATGGAGATATTTAAAATTTTCACCTCATTATAGATAACATAAGAAATTTGAATAGAACCTAAAATAGCTATAAATCCCCCCCCCCCCAATGGTCCGGCAAAATATCGTTCTGTCCATTTTATTGATTTTCTGACAATTTTATGTCCATCATTGCCGAATGCAGTTTTCTGATTGTCATCTAGTTGCGAAAAATTCATATCCTTGCTGACATTAGGGTGGAATTCAGCTAAATTTTGGCAATTATGATGGTTCGATTACGCCAATCAGAAGTTCCTATTTTCATAAATATATCGCATTTTGCGATATATTAAAATACAGGATTTTGATTGGCCAAATTTGTCCATCGTAATTGCCAAAGTTTTTCTGAATTCCGCCCTAGAAAGCCATGGATTTACGAAAGATAGACTTTTTGTGTTCTTTCGATAGATTAATGAAGAAAACATAAAACTGAGGAATTTTGCACTGTACTGATATTTTGTTTTAAAAAAAAGTTCACTAAAGAAAGAAACGAAAAATAAACTTTCGATTCGTTTGGGGAGCCCCCTTTGATTGTGGGGCCCAGGGCAACTGCCCCGTATGCCACTCCCTTAGTCGGGCTCTGAATAGACCGCGACAGTAATCCGGAAGTTTAGGCAGTCAAAAGCTTGGAGTGTGCCCCAGAGTAGAAAACACCATAAATGGACACACTTTTCGGATAGGGGAACTGAAGATCAATTTTAAAACGCATTAACACTTCAAAGAATAATGGGTTTACGACTACTAATGTCCGTAGCCTTGTAATTTTGAACTCAATCCAGAAGACAAGGAAGCTCCTAGATCAGTACGTCCAGAGGCATTGATTTGTTATGGGAACATGGAGGACTTTCCAACTCGACAGATTTAACGCGCACCAGTCACCATTTACTACACGGGGAATCTTCGGCCGGCGGGGATCAAATCCACGAACTCTTTGACATAAGCCCAGTGCTCTACCAACCAGGCTATCCCCGCAAATAACCAGGTTATCCTGAAAGGTTGTTTCACGTTTCAACATAACAGGCAAGGAAATACGAGTACCAATAAACAAAACCTTTTACTGAATGTTCTGAATTGCGATATAATTTAGTGGAATGAATGTGACATTTCGACTTTTGAAGTCATATTTTTATTTTAAAAAAAAGTAGAACTATTTATTATAAAACTGCAATCAGTTGTACTGCAGAGTGTGACTATTTTTATCAAAATCCATTATTTCTCTCGCATGACTAAGTACAATCAAGATACATCAGAAGTAATTACTTTAATCCTATTATGGCTCTCAACATAATCGGTTTTTAAGTTCAAGTGCCCACTACTGATGTTTCTCCTAATCTACCCTCAACATATATTATAATATCGAATAAATATAATAATATCTAACGCTAAATATGGAAATACATGATATGCCGTGTAATATGTTTAGAGCACTGATTCTGATATTTTTTTTCTCGTGACACACTTTTAACCATTTAAAATTTGACGGCACATGCATAAAAAATAAGTTTAAAAGTTTACTTACCTGTGTAATGCTCTGAGTAAAACAGTTTATGATAATAATTTTGAATGTGAAATAAAATAATATGTACTACAAATACAACTGTACTTTTATTAAAGGATAAACTACAAGTTAACTGTTATTATTTTAATTTTTTTTTTGTTATTTATTAATTGTTAGCTTGTTTTTCAGTTGAGTTAGCTCAGTTGAATTGTTAGCTCAGTTATTAATAGTTAGTTTTTTTTATATTAACTGTTATTTTTTGTGATTCCTTGTTAACTTGTTTCTTTTGCCAATTATTAATTGTCAGCTTGTTTTTTTTTTCTTGTTAGTTATCGTTTATTAATTTGTTTTTATAACTATTAATTGCATCTTATTTCAATTGTTAGCTTTTATTTCCTTTTTAAGGTTAAAAATTTAACTTGCTTTCTTTAGTTAATTAATAATTATAATAGCCATTAACTTTCCGACTTATTTTAAGATTGATTATCAATGATTGATGATCAATTTAAGATTGATAGAGACAGGACTTTCACCGTCAAAGATGTTCACGCCGTTAAAGCGTGGAAAAATTATAAAAAGTATATATATATATATATATATATATATATATATATATATATATATATATATATATATATATATATATATATATATATATATATATATATATATATATATATATATATATATATATATATATATATATATATATATATATATATATATATATATATATATATATATATATATATATATATATAAGAAGCATTATAATTTTTACCACACCAAAGTGCAGCAGCATAGCTGTTAAGATTCACTGGTTTAGAGATACGGAAAATTTATGAAAATTATGGAAAATTATTAATAAATTAAACCGATTGGAATCAGCGAGCTGAGACCTCAAAATACACTAGTGCAGGGGTGGCGAACCTTTATACACCAACGTGCCATTTTTTCTAGAGAATTGCTTGATGAGATCTTAGACGTGCCGTCAAATAATTTTGACTTTGTGATTATTGGGAAAATAATAATACTAAATACTATCAACTCAAAACTCTTTATTTACATTGAAAAAAAAAAACTTTTGCAATGTCTCAGTTATACGCGTAATTCAACTTAAAGTAACACCAGTGTGACTTCTATTGTTGCAGATTAGATGACAAATAACTTATATTAGGTTGTTAGACATTAGTTTAAGCAGGACTATTAATTTTTTTGCTAGTTATATATTGTTAGCTTGTTTTTTATGGTTATTAATTGTTTTTTTAGCATTAATTGTTAATTTTTTTATTAATAATTGCTTATTATTTTGTGTATTTTTTGTGAATTTTAATTTAATTGTTACATATGCTTCATAGTGTAATACCATTTGTGTAAAAACAAATGTGATCGGTAGAGTGCCCGAAATATTGTGTCGGGTGCCATAAATTGTACGCGTGCCGTTGGTTCGCCATCCCTGCACTAGTGTGTGAAATTAAGAGAATGTGCATATTCGGTCGATTATCTCTAGAACTAATGGACCGATTTTGATGAAATCTGATATATATATATATATATATATATATATATATATATATATATATATATATATATATATATATATATATATATATATATATATATATATATATATATATATATATATATATATATTATATATATATATATATATATATATATATTGCTACAATACAAAACAAATAACCATTCAACAATTGTAATACACACGCATGATCGTGCGTAACACTCGTTGGAATCGGAAGGTATGTAACAGCGGTTGCAGAATAAACTAAAAAAAAAAAAGAGTTAAAAAAGGGGGTAGGGGTCCCCTCTTACAGATATACCAGGCCTTGCAGCGTGATTTCATACTTGGAGATAAGGCAGTTTATCATTTCCTGTGGCCTGAATTGTAAAGTGGCAATTTCATACCTTCCGACTCCGACAAGCGTTACGCACGATCATGCGCGTGTATTACAAAATTGTTGATTGGTTATTTGTTTCGTATTGTATCAATGTATGTACTTATCAATTTTCATTAAAATCGATCCAGAAGTTCTAGAGACAATCGGCCAAGTCTGCAAATTCTCTTAATTTCTTAAACCAGTATATTTCGGACATCCACCAAAGCGGCTAATGCGATTGTTGACATTCACCGGTGAAAGTCGACATTCTCTTGATTTCGATCATTCAAAGTAACATATAGGTATTTTGAGTTTTTTTTTTCCACCGAAGTTGACCGAAGATGGACAAAACTTAATTTAACATTTAGTAAAATTTATTAAGACTCAATTTAACATTTAGTAAAATTCATTAAGACTTAATTTAACATTTTGTAAAATTTATTAAGACTTAATTTAACATTTAGTAAAATTCATTAAGACTTAATTTAACATTTAGTAAAATTTATTAAGACTTAATTCAACATTTAAGACTTAATTTAACATTTAGTAACATTTATTAAGACCTCACCAAATGGTCATGATAGATTGTTGCAAGCTCTTGGCAGCTCATGTCCATTTAAATAATTTTTATTTTTTTTGCCTTATTTTGGAACAAGACAATGATTGTTTTGGAAGAGAGAACAATACGTGGGTGGGACATCATTTTTGCCACTCCAATGACTCCAAACAAAAGTCTCCTGTCACCTGTTACTTTCTGTGACTTTAACCTTTTTTTACCCTCCTACGCACACTTTTTCTATTGATTTATTTTGTGGAGAAACATCAGGACTCGAAATCAACGGTAGTCCGAGATCACTAAAATTTTACTGGAGCAAAAAACAGACGCATTTCTCTATTATAAAATTTTTTTTTTCGAGGAACCAAGAACATTGTGGAAATTACTTCGTAAAATAATTTCCAAATAACGAAGTTTATTTTCTATTTAACGAAGTTAATTTTCTATTTAACGAACTTTTCCTTGAGATCCCTATTTCCCAAAATATTTCAGTACATTTCAAGCTTGTTAACGCATTTTATGGAGAAATTGACCTTGAATTAATTTTCACAGCCGCTTCACTTTTAGAGAAATTTTTCCCTTTTTGTTTGCGTTTCAAACGAAAAACTCAGATAAAATGAACGGATTTTATCAGTAGTAATTAAACTTAAAAAAGCACGTGGTAATGCATGTTTAAAATTACTTTCATAATAAATGCAGCTAGAATTTTATACATAAATTTAGCTTTTTTAAGTTGAAAATGTATCTAGCATGTATGATAGTGTAACACTGGATAATGTTTGGTAGATTTCTTTTATGGTTAAGATTTATTAAATAAATAGTAGATACTAGTTTGCAAGATGAATGTGTATCAATTGCTAGCCTTGTGTTTATGAATTTAAAATTTGTTTTTGTGTTGTTTAAGTAATTCAAAAGATGATTTTCTATTTAACGAATTTTCCAAATAACGAACTTATTATCGAGATTTAGCGATTTCGTTAAATAGAGGTCATACTGTAATTTTGAATAGTTAACCGGACCATCAATTGATGGAAAGCAGCCCAATGGCGGAATTGCGGCGACATTGTCGCAGAATGTAACCAGATTTTTGCAGAAAGATGTTCCCCTTGGGTGGGGAGAAATTTTAATTTTCCTTTCTGCATAATTTTTCGAATTTTTTTTTTCTTTTTTGGTGGAATTTTTTTTCAGAGATGCCTTTTTTGCGCATCAGAGAGGAAAGAAATAATCATGATTTTTCTATTCTCATTTGAGATTTTTACAAAAAAAATAGGGAATGACTGGCTTTTGCTAGAATTTCAAATTAATAATATGAAAGAAAAAATTCAGAAATCGCAAAAGTTTAAAACATAGTTCGGGCTAGAAATGATGTTTTTTCTTTTATTTTTTTGCTTTAAAGAACACCATGTTTTACATACACTTATTTCATGATCTCCTTTTCTCCCCGAGTCCTATTCGCGTGATTCTTTATTTCGGGAGTAACTGAACGGATTTTACGCTTTTTAATTTATGTACGAGTTTTATATTATTATTATCGTTTAATTTATTTACGAATTTTAATTCGCGTAATAATTCGCAAAATTCGAAAGAAGAAATAATTAGTGCATTTTTCCGCCTACAAAATGCGAGGATATGGCCTATAATATTAGAATTTAAAAAAAAAAAATACTTTTACAATTAAACAGTTTTGTTCTATACTTTCCTCTTTAAACACAATGTTTCTGATACTTTAAATTAATAATTGTTAACATTAAAAGTACCTTAAAGCAAAATATATTAATGCTAGGGAAGTTTGTAGCAGAAAGCCCGAAAAAATTCTGCCACAGGGTAAAGCAGAAGACGCCAGATACCGTATAGTTTTTAATCCTACTGTGAACAACCAAACAAAAGTACTACCAACTATTTTTTCTAAGTCGGCCAAGTGACCGAGTGATCAGCTTGCCTGACTGTGAAGTCAATGATAGCTGGTTTGAATCCCGCTGAGGGCATCAATGTTTCTCTCTGCGTGTTGTTCTCTGTTGTGTGAATATGGCCCACCCTATTACCGGATATCTGTGGCAGGGTAGCATGAGGCATGTTACTCGCTTCCGTGACTTAGGTTCACACGTGCCCACTGGGTAACACGTTAAATGAGCAACACTTCCGGCATCTTCGTTCAGTGCCTGCCGTAGAACAAAAAAAAAGAAGAAGAAAAAGCTTTAACATTTAGTTTATCAGCTTAATGGGGAACGCACTATCAGCGTTGATGAGCTATATCAAAAATGTTTGCAAATGTTACATTGCTCGCGATCGTTGGTTTATGGTTAATCTAAAGGAATGTTACGCTGTTTTAGTTTTTGGGCTTTCTATTTTTATGTTTGGCGTGTGTTAATAGTGTCACCAAAAAAAAATTTTCGTAAATAATTGTGACACTACATGATTTTTTGTATTGTAATTCTTCTTTGCATGTATATTAACTTTTCTTTAAAAAAATCTAATGGAAACATGTATACAATTATATACATACATGGAAAAAATTATATATATATATATATATATATATATATATATATATATATATATATATATATATATATATATATATATATATATATATATATATATATATACGGTGATTCTAAAAAGATGGGCAAAAATTTAGGAAGTGATAGTACACACCCAAGCAAACAATTTCTATCAAATAATGCATGGTCGAAAACAAAACGCAAAACCGCTAGAGGGCGTCGAAGTTTATGTTCTTGTATGAGGCAAAAACACACAAAGAACGACGAAGTTAAGTTATAAAAGCAAATTTAATGGCATGTGATTACAATAAGTGTTCAAAACAGTGGCCGGCAGCGGCTATGCACGCAGTACAACGGCGAAGAAAAGAAAGGCGAACATTCTGAAACACACCAGGCATATCTCGAACTTTCCCTGCAGCGGCCGAAAGCTTGGCGACAAGTAACGCAGCGCAGTAACTCGCAACAGGAATGGAGCTTTCACGTTTGCATCAAACAACTTTCCAAATGCACCAGCACCTTTGCGTTTTGTTTTCGACCATGCATTCTTTGATAAAAATTGTTTGCTTGGGTGTGTACTATCACTTCCTAAAATTTTGCCCATCATTTTAGAATCACCCTGTGTATATATATATATATATATATATATATATATATATATATATATATATATATATATATATATATAAGTTGGACCCCAATTTAACGAATTCATAGGGACCGAAAACATTATTCGCGAAATCGAGGTCCAATCAGAAAATGAAACAATTTACAAAAGCAAAAAAGAAACAAAGAAGTAAATTAACTATTAAAACATTAAATCAAAATGGAAAAGCGCCTCATGAGACAGGAAAAAGTAATAAAAAAGAATAAATGTGTGTTTATAAGACAGCACTTCTTCAGGGAACACACTGTCTACAAACACTCAGGAGCCTTTCTGTTTTCGGTGAAAAAACCAAAACTGGCAGTGCCCCGAGGCCCCATAATGGATAGACAAATAAGAAAATCATTATCAGAATTGAAAAGCACAGAAAAATAATGAACCAGCAATCACTACTTAAAAGCACACAAAGTAAGGCTTAAAAATGAAACGCCTACTCAAATCAAAATATAAATATATAACAGTTACAGTTGGATTAACCAAATCAAAATAAAATATAAATTGACGAATCAGTAAGAAAATATTATAAATCAAGTGCTGACACCTGTTTGAAAATTCTGAACAACGAAACAAAAATATTCAAAGAGTAAAAAATTCTGCAAGTGCTGCCATCTGCTTTCAAAAAAGAAATCCTTAATTTTCACCACATAGGCCTATTTATGCGAGCTTCGCTAAATCGAGGATAATTCGTAATATCGGGGTTAAATTTTAAAAAAAATATATTTGACTGACCGTACATCTCTAATAAGTAAATAAATGGAAATCTTACACTTTTTATTCAGGAAATTAAACTACAGCGAATGATTACGCTCTGATTAATTTGAAATTTTAAAGCATTTCGTGAGTAAAGTTAGCTTATTTCCTTGATTTCCTACTTTAAAAAGTTCTTTTTCGACGTCATGAAGAGAAGAAAATACTCCTTCATTTACATCTTGCTGCATTAGGTAAGTTTTCACTGTTTCCAAACCGAGCAAGGTGTCAGAAAAAGTAACAATTTTCACTGGAGATTCATTAGCAGCGACTTCTGGGTCAGAGTTGTTTCTTATAAATATACCTCATTAAATTCGTTAAATCCCGAAATTCAGTAAATAGCTGTTCGTTAAACCCGGGTTAGACTGTATATATAAATATATATGCGTCACTGTGAATGACAAAAATGGGTTGTTGTTGACTTCCACCGGTGAATGTTGACAATCGCATTGTCGCTGTAGTAAACATTCGAAATATATATTTAGGTTTAGTCAAGTGCTACTGTACGGTATACATTTGCCCGGTATGCCCTTCATTCACGCTTTCTTAAGGTCAAGTGCCACTGTCCAGTATGCCTAATCTATCCTCACTGATGTTTCTCCAAATCTATCCTCAACATATATTAAAATATCGAATAAATACAATAATATCAACGAAGAAATTAATATCAAATCGGATATAACAAATATTTCGGTCCGTTCACTTAAGTGACTATGTGATTGTTGACATTCACCGGTTTAAGTCGACGTTCTCTTGATTTCAGGCATTGATTTCAGAAATTTCCGGATCGCGGTTTTTTCCTGAGCACAATCATCTGTATATATATATATATATATATATATATATATATATATATATATATATATATATATATATATATATATATATATATATATATATATATATATATATATATATATATATATATATATATATGTTTGCAAAGATTCCATATTAGTCATTCTTAAAACATAAAACAAATCTTAAAGCAGAAAGTGTTCAGAACTGCAAAGTTAGCGGCAAAAAGTGGCAAAGTTAGTAGCAAATTTGTATTTGAAGCGGCAATTAAAAGCAAACAAGTGTTCAAATATAAAACTAACTAATATATATATATATATATATATATATATATATATATATATATATATATATATATATATATATATATATATATATATATATATATATATGCTAGGAGGCTAAGCCCCCTGTTCGCTGCCCCTCATCAACCCCGATGATAGTCTTTTCTTTATATATATATATATATATATATATATATATATATATAGCACAATAAAGACAAAAAGGATAACAGAAAAGAGAGAAAAATTGAGAAAATTAACAAGTTTTATTAACTGTGCATAAGCTGTAAGTATATAGAACTCATAAAATAAGTTCAAAATATTGAGAAAATATGGAAAATAATAAAGATTAATGAAAAGAGAAGGAGAAAAGTAATTAAGATTAAATTATTTTTAAAAATAATTTTTAAAAAATTTTATTTTAAAAAAAAAATTCGGATAACAAAATACAGAAAAGATAATCTCTTCTTCAGCTCACACGATTATTTCCTCAAAAAAGAGTGCTTTCCAATATGGTGTCAATATAGTCAAAGCAAAATATATCAATACAATAGTATGAAGAGGACTCAAAATAATTGAAACGAAAATAGAACACATTATTTTAAGATAAATAAAAAACTATTTTTTAAATATTTTAGAAAATAATTTAATTTTAATTATTTTTCTCCTTCGCTTGTCATTACTCTTTATTATTTTCCATACTTTCTTAATATTTTAACTTTCTTAATGTATATATATATATTGAAATATTTTGAGAACCAAATATTAAAAATAAGCATTTTTCCGAGCGTTCTAAACACTTGTATCAATTTAAAAACTTTTAATGATTTCATAATATAAGTATGAATCTCGTAAGGTACGGAACTCTTTTCGCCAACGGCCCATTTTAAGTAGATCTTTTTAAAGCACTAAGTTCGAAGAGAACAAAAGAAGGCGAGATTCATTTTTGCCACTTGGCTGATTTCAAACAATGATAGAAAACTCAGTTTCGATGATCCTCACAATCATATCAGGGGAATAGATTTTAATTGACATTCCAATAAGACTGACAGAGAGAATAAAAAGCGTCAAAAAAAGAATTTTCCGGGCAACACGGAAGTTCGTTTTTGTTAAGTACACTATTTTTTTTTCTTCTTCTGGCGACTTTTATTCGTTATTTAAAAGGATTTGAGAAAGAAATGAATGATCATTAGTGAAGCGAACAGAAGAGACAGGTGGGTGGAGTGAAAATTATAGAAAGTGATAATCATCAAAATTGGGAAGATTTCTGTATCAGTATCTATGCCAATATAATCGCCAAGTTTTGGCGACTTCCTGGCAGAGAAGAGAAAGAACGTAAGCACTGAATTTACAGTCCTTGGGGAAATTATTAGACGCACTATAAGATTCTATGTAAAATCTTTTGTACTCGAATGAAACCGGTTTTTATTTATTTACGCTCCTGTATCGATTGGTTAACATTAATGGAATACGTTAAAAATAAGTACAAATAGGAAATATAAAAAAACCTCCCGAATAAAAACCCATTTCATGTATGTTTAAATATAAAAGTATTGCCCATAAACTCGTGTAAAACATGTCATTATTAAGAACACTATAGTGCGTCTAATACTTTGGTCTAATTATTATAATATGCTTCTATAATACCTGATGCAATCAGTATTCTATATTTATATCAAATATCGTTTAAATTATAGAGATATAATCGTCTAAAAAATAGAGAAGTCCCAATGAGCCAAAAATATGCTTAAGCAATATTTGAACGGAAATTTTATGAATGGCCAAGTGCGTGAAGAATAAATTCTTTGATTTTTATCTAAGACATGGGTACATGAAGAAGCTAAAAAAAAAAATAGTGCGTGGAGTCCCTCCGCGCGGAAGAAGTTAAACTTCGCAACCCGCGACGTTAATTGTAGAAGAATCAGCAGTCGTAGAAGGATCACTAGTTCTATTCAACGACTCTTTTTTCTGCTCCGCTCTCTTCCGTGCTCTGTAATAACGGTAATATTGTGCATTTTTCCCTCGTGGACCTCTTGAACCAGTGGAAGTGCTTGTGGTTGCCTCATCGCCTCGCCATGGAAAATGTATTTGTATTAATAATGTATGTGAATGCGTCATAATGTAATTTCAAAAGAGAAACAATCAATTGATATTCACAAGAGACGTACCTTGACATAACCTTAAATCCGTCGCATTGTCCGTGGGATTGTTTTCACTCATTTTTTACAATTGTTATCCACTAAATTTGAAAATAAAAAATACTATCCTATTAAATTGTATGCGTATCAAAGCAAACTAAAAAAAAAATGGTGCGTGGAGTCCCTCCGCGCGGAAGAAATGAAACTTCGTAATATGGAAATGAAAATAGGAAGGGGTAGAAATTGATTTTTAGTGAAATCATACTGTTTCTTTAAGACAAACTTTATTAACATTGCTTACAATTCACAATTGATCGCATCTTTTAATTATCATTTTCGAGTGGAGAAACATCCAAATCTATAACATTTACAATGAGATTATGATAACTAAAGTAAGATACGAAATGTTTAAGTTCTATTTTTTCAATATTTCTTGCAAAAACTGCACCAATGGTAGTTACCCCTTTGGTTGTTGGATCATTCCTACCATTTATCATTTCCAATCCAAATTTGTCTTTAAGGAAGGTTAATAATGTTTCAGCTTCAGGTAACGAGAAATTCACATTAAAATCTCCTGCAAGGATCACAGGTTGCTAGTTGCCATCGTAGCGTTAAACGTTTAACGCTACCTTGTTGGAAGTCGCATTAGAAGTATAACTTCAAAAAGTTGTGGAACTTAGAAATCCGATTAAAAGTTTATCCAGAAGTTGTGATGGTTCAAGAGATAGGGCGTTCGCCCTCCAATGAGGTGAACCGGATTCGAATCCAGATTGCACCGACCACAGAGCTGACGTAAAATATTCTCAATAGTAGACGGATCATGGGCGAGAATCCCCTTGCCGTCAGGCTAACAGTGGAAGGTTTCCGTGGTTTTCCACTCCATGTAACGCAAATGCTGGTTAGTTCCATCAAAAAGTCCTCCACGAAGGCAAATTTCTCCCAATACTTAATCCAGGAGTTCCCTTGTCTTCTAGATTGGGTTCAAAATTACAAGGCCATGGAGATGAACATTAGTACTCATAATTCCAAAAATTGGTTTGACTGTTCAACGACGGTTATGAAATAAAAAATAAAATTTGAAGGACACCCATATAATCATGGATTTTTTTAAGTTTCGTCTGTCTTTAAACAGCACTTTCGATGTTAATTTTAGAAAGGTATAACTGTTATTTTAAGTTTTGTTTCATATTTTTATGACTATGGTGTATTAAGTAACAGTGATTTATAACTGTAATCCATCTTTAAACAACATTATCGATTTTAATTTCAGCGAACTGTAACTGTTTTTTTTTTCAGTTTTGTCGATCTTTAAACAGCACTTTCGATGTTAATTTCGGTAAACTATAACTGTTTTTTTTTTTAAAAAAGTTTTGTCAGTCTTCAAACAGCACTCTCGATGCTAATTTTAGAATTCTATAAACTGTAACAGATCTCAAAATAAAGCAGCGTCTCAGTTTTGATAAAATGAAAAGCATTTGAGACCTACTTTTTTAATGGTTGAAAAATTATTCATAAGCTCCTAATTTAGGCTCACAAAAAATAAGCGAATCCATTAAATTTAATGATTGTCATCTAGTTGGAAAAATCTCGCCAAAAAAAATTGGCAATTTTGAAAAAAGAGTTTAATAATATTTTAAACATTTAAGCTATAACTCCGTTATAAAGTCCAAACAATTTTTTCAGAAAAATACAATATTTAGTTAAAACTTATTTAAGAAAGTCAAATTGTGACACCTCGCAGCTTAATGAAACCTGCTTAAACAGCGGATTGGTTCTTGCTTGTAAATAACATATGTATAAATAACTCAGCTTAATTCGGCGCCTCAATGCGATTCGCAATATTTTCAAACCATAAAATGATTCTTTTTAGTAATCGCATACCAGTCTGAAACAATATGAATATTATATGTATACGGTGGATAAATTAATTACCTTTATACCTAAATAACGAAATCAAATTCATTTTCATCCCAATAAAAACCACTAACATGGGCCTGTCGATAACAAATTTCAGTAATGGGCTTGTCAAAATGTCACGCACAGTTTAAATCAGAGAAATGTTGTCATCATTAATTACGTAAAAATAAAACATACATAGTTCTGAGCAATAAGTAAATGTCGACACAGATGGGTCGTTTAGAAGAGCAGTTCATGAACAATAGAGATATTTCGCTGTTTTACCTATCATCTAGCACGATTCTGAATGCAAGTTTCTAAGTAACTGCGCGTGCGCACGTAAAGTGTGCCTGTGATGCAATGCCTGTGAACTACTCATTATTAACGTTAAAAAAAAGTAATAAAATTGTTAACGTGCATGCGTAGTTACTTCAAAACTTACGTACGGAAACATGCATCTTTTTAATTGGGTAAACGTGTTTAAAATTACCTGATTGATCAGTAAGTTACGAGTCAATTGCGCAACGAAGCCAATATCGGTTATAAGTCTATGATGACGACCCACACATAAACATTTATCTGTACTTAACAATTCTAGAGTAAAGCAACTATATCAAGATAAATTGATATAGTTGCATCAAAACAAAAATCTAAATCCAAACTAAAATTGGAACTAATTTTGAAATATTAAAAAAAATTTAAGTCAATCCCTCTTTAGGTCTAGAAAGAAAAATTTTATTTTAGTTACTTTTTATTGCTCCCATGTAAAACTAAAATTATTCGGAAGACTTTTTTTTAGTGCGTACACTTAATTGATTTCAGCATGCCCAATAAAAATAGCTTTCTAAATATGATGTCACCTCACTTCATAACATATTTCTTTTATACTTATATTTTATTTTACAACCGTCGTTGAACAGCCAGCCCAATTTTTGAGTTTACAACTAGTAATGTTCTACTCCGTATTCTTGTCATTTTTAACCCAATCCAGAAGACAAGAGAGAACAGCTGCACCAAGTATTGGGAAAAATTTGCCTTCGTGGAGGACTTATTGATGGAACTAACTCGCATTTGCGTTACAAGGAGAGAGAAAAACCAATAAAACCTCCTACGGTTAGCCTTACGGCAAGGGGACTCTAACCCATGATCCGTCTACCACGGAGCATATTTTACGTCCTCACTCTGGTCGGTGCAAGCCGGATGCGGATTCGTATCCACCAGCCATCGCTGGGATTCGAACCCGCTTCACCTCATTGGAAGGCGAACACCCTGAGCCATCGCGGCGCTATATACTTATCAGGGGTCTGTTTAGAAGAAATTTGAATCCGTTAACGGACCCTTCACAAAATATCTGTTCATAAAAGCGGACCCTTCACAGACTATTTTAACTTAAAAACGGACCCTTCACAAAATATTTTAACTTTAAAACGGATCCTTCACAAAAGGATTTTTCTTTTAATCGGACCCTTCACGAAGTTGTTTATCTTCATTATTGTTTTGTTAATCGAATAAACCCTTTCCAGAGGGGCGAAAACAAGAAAGATAGATGTAAACGAATTAAGTTTTGTCTTCGGCAGACGCTTCTTCCTTTATTCGTCCGAAATGAATATTCTGCGTATAGGCTAAATCTATACATAATAATAAACGCGGCTGTGTGTGTGTCTGTAATCACAATATATCGTCCCAGAAGCCTCTCCCAGGCACGAAACTCGGCACATAATTGTGTTTTGACATAATGAAGAAGTATTTTTTTTCTTTTTCAAAAATTTGGATTAGTTTTTTAGTTATCAGTCATTTTGTAAGAAAATCTATGCTTTTTCGTCTTCAAAGAGCCATATTCAAAAAACTATTAAAAAATGCATATACTTTTCTCCACTCTTATAAATGTATGCTAATGCGAACCTTACAATTAAAATATTAATTTTCGACAACTTAAACCAATAATATATGAAGGAATTAATAATTTAATTGTAAGGTTCGCATTAGTTTACATTTATCAAAGTGGAGAAAAGTTTAACTTTTGTATTAAAAATGTGGCAACATATTCGATACGTAAATAGAATGCTTCGCTTTGATATATTTGTAGCATTTTAGTTTTTTTCCTAAGCGTTGTAGCTATATAATATATAAAATAGGAATTTAATTGTTTTTGAAGGAACGAGCACACTTACCTTGGATCTCTTTGGTTTTTCTATTCTTTATTTTAACAGTTTTTATTAAATGTAATTAGTTATTTTCTGAAAGTTTCAGTTTGCAGGTAAGCACTTGGATTTTAACATTGAAGTTTCATGATTTGCTTTCATGGTAATTGTTGTTCTAAAGTATTCGTTGACTTCTTAAAAACCCGATTAATGACATGGCAGAACCGCCTTCCAAAAAACTTTGTATTTTGTCAAAGAAAAAGATATTAAGAGACTCTCAAAGAAGAAGAGCCCAAGAAACGTCTGTGGAACGTCAAAGAAGTATGGAACATGACCGAATTTCGACAAGCAATTCTAGAGCCCAAGAAGTATCAGAGAAACGTCAAAGAAGATTAGAAGAGGTTTTCAGCTATTGGCCAATGATGATTTCGGAAGCAACTTTTGTATGTTTTTACAATTTCTGAGGCCTTTTTTTAAAAAAAAAAATTTAAAAAAAAAACTCCACTTGATAGTTATATTATAGGTTAGGTTACCATAGCAAAGTTACATCTTCAAACATCCTCAAGAGCTGTAACACATCTGCAGGAGAACTGGATATGAAGACAAAATTGCAGGACAGGAACACTTTAATTGACCACTAATCTTCAGATTTCCTGCTATGTTTTAAAAAACTTTATTTGTGAAAACCTTTAGCGTGGCGGACAGGTGGCCGCCTATGGCGGCTAGTACCAAATATTTGCATGTTGCATCTCTAATTTTAAAGCAGCAATTGCTATTTATTTTATAAAATTTTATTTTTTTCATTATAATTTTATAGTGCTGAGCATAATCTTGTATCTATTTACAATTTAAAAACTCCTTGACAAAGTTTTTTGCAATAACCGGACCCTGGTTGAAAGAATGTAACTTAACGCTTATTTTATACTCACAAATTGCGAGTAATTTTTTCGCAATTTTACAAAAACCGGACCTTTTACAAAATGTCCGGGCAGACCCCAGCTTATATTTATCTTTTTCCAACTTATTCATCTTATTTATCTAAAATAAATTATTTGAAAACTTTCTTTTTCGTGCGTACACTTAATTGATTTCAGCATGTCCAATAAAAATAGCTTTCTTCTAAATACGAGCGTGATGTCACTAAATTAGAATTGTAAATGGCGCTCTCTTCATTTACATCCAATAAAGTGAGGATTATGCAAGAATCTCGCCACATGCAACGTGCGTTTATTACCTAATATCTTTTTCCGTCGTGCCCAAAGGGTATTCTGAAAGTGACAAGAGAAGGTGATTAAAGTAGGACGTTGCTATTGAAAAGGTAATTGACTTCACATATTACACTCAAGGCATTCAGGTAGTTAATTTTTTTAAAGTTAATTTATTTATTTAAAGTGGGGATGCAGCTACTCATTAGCAGTCACGGTGATTTAAAAGCTTTTTGCTTAGGATTAATGAGCCTTCAATAAATTCAACAACTCATTTACGAATTTCTTTGACATTGCTTTTTTTTTTTAAACAATCAAATCAATATTTTTATAATTCTACCTCATTTACTGGTAGGAGGTAAAATAAATAATAAATAGGGTAAAAAAATATCCTTCAATTATCAAACTGTCGTTGAGCTTTCTATTCTGGCGTGGCTATAAAAGGCGCGTTTAAGAAAATGGTGGGGTTTGATGAAACGGGTGTTCAAAAACTTGAATGGATTTCTCAGAGCCCCGATTTAAATCCCATAGAACACTTTTGGTATGAATTAGATGGCAGATTACGTAACTAGCCAAATCACTGCAAGCGATCACTTAAGCTGTGGTGGAAACCTGGAAGTCAATTTTTACGGCCACCAATCAAAAACTGGTGGAATATCTTCCCGGATGTTTCCAGTCTGTCTTCGATGCAAAAGGGGGATCAACATCATGTACAGGGTGCGTAGCCAAATTATTCAACAAAAAATAATTACCTTTTAAGCACTTTTCAAGCACTCAAAAAATATTTTTAAGCACTTTAAAAAAATATCATAACTAGGCAAGTTTGGAAAGCTTTTGACAATTGACGGTTTTATCTTGTTTAAACCGTTATGTCGAGAGAAAAAACCTTTTGGCATTGTTTTTGTCCATTGTCAAAAACCATGAAATTTTGAATCATTTAAAATGAATGGCGTTTTCATGCGCTACGGACTGACAATACGCCGGAGTAGATTGATTGGGTTTGAATTATTTGTGAAAACGTTGAATAGAACAATGTGAACTGTGACTTTTTGCATAATTCGTAGCGAAAATCAACATGGTAAAGGAAAAATCTCATTTTGAAAAAAAGAAAAGTAAGCACTCTTTAAAAAAAACCAATGAAAAAAAGCACATTTAAAAGCTTTTAAAAAACGAAAATCAAAAATAAGCACCTTTAAGCACTTTTTAAAAACGCTAGGCACCCTGTATTAATATGTGCCGAAGGACGCTCCGTACCATTGGGTGTCCGGATACTTTTGGCTGGATAGTGTATCGACAAGTTCTTTTCTATTTGCATTTTCTGACCGAAACAGAGTGGCGCATGAGCTGAATTCCTCACAATTCAGAAAATTTCGAACAGAACAGAATAAAACAGAATTTGCCATGAAAAGTTTCTCTCGTGGCATGAGTAGTAGTAGTAGTAGTAAGCTGACAGTTCGTTTTGGATTCCAAGTACTAGTAATAATACACGAACAGAACAGAATAGAATTTACCATGAAAAGTTTCTTTCGTGGTATGAGTAGTAGTAGTAAGCTGACAGTTCGTTTTGGATTCCAAGTAGTAGTAATACACGAACAGAACAGAATGAAACAGAATTTGCCAAGAAAAGTTTCTTTTGTGGCATGAGTAGTAGTAGTAGTAATCAGACGGTTCGTTTTGGATTCCAAGTAGTAATACACGAACAGAACAGAACAGAATAAAACCGAATTTGCCATGAAAAGTTTCTTTCGTGGTATGAGTAGTAGTAGTAGTAGTAATCAGACTGTTCGTTTCGGATTTCAAGTAGTAGTAATACACGAACAGAACAGAATGAAACAGAATTTGCCATGAAAACGTTCTCTCATGGCATGAGTAGTAGTAGTAATCAGACTGTTCGTTTTGGATTCCAAGTAGTAATAATACACGAACAGAACAGAATGAAACAGAATTTGCCATGAAAAGTTTCTTTCTTTAGTTTTATTTGCACACATACTGTGTGCAAATAAAACTATATATACTTTTTTTTAAACTGATTAAGATATAGCACGAAATTTTCTTAATACATTATGCAAAAAAAAAAAACGAAAAACATTTCGTAATTATTTCTGCACAATCTTAAGTTACATTTCAATAATTTTAAAATTGTTAATCCCATCTTTTGTTCGTTTATATAGAAAGAGTCAAAATATTGCTCCTTTGTCAAATAGATCGCATAAGTATAACTTCCATTGAACAAAGATATTAGTAAAAAAAAAGAATTTAAATATAAACCAAAGAGTTTTATTTTTAAGCGCAAAAACATTAATTCCTATACGGTAAGTGATTTTTCTCTCTCGATAAAACGCTACAGTAGGTTGAAATAATTGATTTAAGGCGTTTTGCCATAAACTCTTAACTTCTTCACTCCGAAAACGTTCATCCAATACTAAATTTCCCGAGTTTTAACATCATAATACATTTTGATGTATCTTCATTCATTCAGAATAATGCTTTCAAAAATCGATATCCAATGAACTTCAAGAGATTATCTTTTTTATTCACGAGAACTAATATTAAACTCCAAACCCACGCCATTTGTGAATAATGCTTGCCGATAACTTTCCCAAAACGATTTCAATTTCCTGTCACCTTTCTCTTTTTAATTGGTTTCCCTAAGGTCAATGGCGTGTGTCTTAACGCCAACCCTACCTGCCAAACTACCTGCCTAGGGTAACTAATTGTTTAACGGAATATCTTTTGATTCCCACATATCTTTCTTAGCATTGCTCATATATTTTCATCCGTATTTCCGCATTATTGACATCAAATGCAATAGTGTTAGTTAATTTAAAATCCTTTTTTGTAACTTAGTAGATGGTTTCGAAGAATTGTTCTTAAACATTTTCTGAATTTCCGCGCCAAGCGTATAGACGCGTCTAATTCTAATAAATGGACGGCAAGCTAAATTCTAATTTCTAAAGGTATAAATTTTTAAAAAAAAATTATTTTCACTTATAGTTGTCCTTTCTTTGTGACAAATGAGATTTGTCATTTAATTAACTTTTCTTTTTTTCAAGTCTCTAAAGCATTCCCTTTTTAGAGTTAACTCTAACTGTGCCTAAATAACAAACTTAGCAATTAACGTAAGATATTTCGAATTTTTTTCTGACACGTTACCTCTTATCATTTTAATCCATGTCTCAATAGCTCTTGTAGTATATATGCTACCGAATCTGACGTACGATTCGGGAAAGATAGTTTACAAAATAAAAAAAACATTCTGTCAAGTAATGGCAATGAAGTAATATTAGCATAAATCGCAAATCAATGAGTGACTCAGGTGATCTATGTATTCATTCTGGTTGAAGAGAGTTCAAAAAGGCAGACAAACAAGAGAAAAAAAAAGGGGTTACGCAATAGAGGAAGCCTCCCCCACTTATTAAAACACGGAAGACATCTCTCTTCTTTAGAATGATAACTAACCCAATTCCATGTTTGTTTTTCCAATTCCTTTTAAGATGTTTTTGAAGTTTATTAGTACAGAGTGTGTAACCAGATTTTTCAACAAAAAATAAGCACCTTTTAACTACTTTTTAAGCACTGAAAAAATATTTTTAATCACTTTCCAAAACAAAACAAAGAAACATAATTAGAATCTGCGCAGTAAAAAAAAAATGTTTTTTTTTCTATCGTTTAAAGTTCCTAATTTATAAACATAAAACCAATAAAATTGAAAAATATTTCCCAAAACTTTACATAATCATGATATATTAACTAGTTTTTGAAGTTATACTTCTTATGCGACTTCCAACAAGGTTGCGTTAAACGTTTAACGCTACACATTTATTTGCCGGGAAATCACGTGGTAGGATCCAGTTTTCCCTCATTCATTTTCATATTATTTTGGTTCTCACTAGCATAAAAATAATAACGGTTACGTCTCTTGTGAATATCAATTGATTGTTTCTCTTCTGAAATTACATTATGACGCATTCACACACATTATTAATACAAATACATTTTCCAGGGCGAGGCGATGAGGCAACCACAAGCACTTCCACTGGTTCAAGAGGTCCACGAGGAAAAATGCACAATATTACCGTTATTACAGAGCACGGAAGAGAACGGAGCAGAAAAAAGAGTCGTTGAATAGAACTAGTGATCCTTCTACGACTGTTGATTCTTCTACAATTAACGTCGCGGGTTACGAAGTTTAACTTCTTCCACGCGGAGGGACTCCGCGCACTATTTTTTTGATAAATATTGCAGAGAAAATTGGAAATCAAGAGAATGTCTACTTTCACGGGTGAATGTCAACAATCACATAGTTGCTTTGGTGAATGTCCGAAATATTTGTTATATCCGATTTGATATTAATTTATTCGTTTATATTATTATATTTATTCGATATTTTAATATCTGCTGAGGATAGCAGAAATATCAGCGTTCGAATTACCAATTAAATGTATACTGGGCAGTTACCTTTAAAAAACATTCATGTAAGGCATGCCGGGCAGCGTATTGACAAAACATACCGTAGATTGTAAACGTGGCGATTGCAGGTGGAGTTGGCGATGGATTACGCGTAAATGTGGTGGGAGAACGAAATTACATTAACCTAAGCAGTGTAATTCGATATTTTCTTCTTCTCCTCGACTAGCCATTATGAATAAAAATAACTCATTAATTCCTTTTAGCAGAGAAAATAAAAAAGAAAATAACACCTTTTTATTGTCAGGATCACTTTACAAATACACTGTATTCATATTTTATTAACCGCTATAATTTATATTTTATAAAACGATCTAGTTTTTTGATAAAACAGATTCAATTTTTTAATTTTTTTTACAAGAATTGTGTTTGCGAAGAAATAAAAATAATTTATTTATGAACCAATCACAAAAAATAACGTAACATTTTAATACTATGTTTTATTGAAACGCTATTTTGAAGAATTAATTCTATTTAACTTTTATTGTAAGAAAACATAACCTGTTTTATTTTAGTGATATTTTCTATGAAATCAATATTCTCTATAAAAGAATAATGTAAGCTTTTTTATAAAGATTATTTTTTTAGAAATTAACAAAGACATATTATTTACTAGAAAAAAAATAAAGTATTCAAAAATGTTATCACTCTTTAAAGTAATAGTTTCTTGTAAACGAAATAATCAATATTTTTAAAATAAAGTTTGAAAGCGTTTGTTTCATTACTAGAAGCATTCATTATAAAAAAAATATATATTAAATTACTTTTTTGCATAATTTTATGAAATAACTTTTTTTTGGAATGAGATGAGATTTTAAACTTTGTGAAAAATTGATTCAATTCCTTAATATATATAAAAGTCGGTAAATACTTCATTCATTATGGAGGTCATAGATAACTTGATACCTTTTCAATATAAGAATAATAAATGCAATTAATAGAAAATTCACAATTTTAAAAATATATTTTATTTACACGCATTGCAGGTTATAATGCAACTATCATACGTAACATAAATTTATAGATTCCTAAATACTGTTATATGAGTTTGGTAATTAAAAATATAATTAAAAAATAACATAATTAAAAAATAACTTAATTAAAAAAAATTCAACCTTCAATTAAAAACTTCCTGTTGTCATATATTAATAATAATCATAATTTTTAGCAACTTTTTTGGGCACAAATTTTTAATTCTCGAACTTAATACTATCCTTTATATGAAAATATCAGAAAATTTATAAAAGAAAAACTATATTTTAAAATTGAGACATTGGCGACCACAGAGGTTAGATGTATGTGCTGAGTTTAAATAAATTATATGTTATAAAACTCACATTTAAGATTTAGATCAATTTATTATCAGGTCATAAGAGTGTTTTTTAATAAATAAATGTAGTGATTGTTTGATTTACAATTGTAATTTCCTGGGTGTTTAATGTTAAGTTATACATTTCTTTAGAGATAATATTTGAAATATGCAAAGCAGGGCGGCATTCATTTCAACTTAAAAATCATCAACTTAACTTTCAATAACTATAGATAAATAAAAAAGAAAAGTTTGATAAAAACTTTAAAAGAAATACTTTTAGAAAAATTCTTTCTAAATAATATTTAAATAAAACACAATCACTTCGTCTGAGTGATTCTGTAAGAAATTCTAAACTTTACAATTTTACAAGTTAGGTGAAAAGTAAATATCTACAATAGTGGTAGGGAATTAAGGAAATTCTAAATCTAAAGTTTGAGTCCTAGAACGTAAAGATCTGATCATTAGATCAAAAGTTAGTTTTAGATTTTTCGTTTATTGCTCACTGTACACTAAAAGGTGATTTTTTTTTCTTTTGAAATTTTGATTTTAATGCCCTTACTTCAACCTCCTTCGAGTTATGCTTACTTTATAAATTTAATCTCAACTTTATTTTTCTTTTCACTTTTAAACTGTAAAAGCTTTTTCTCCATTTGTAAATTATGAAAAAAGTTATTAATCTGATTGCGTAAACAGTTAATTTATTAAAATTGAACATTCTCAATTAATTCCTTTTAATAGTCATTTATATTATTAATAATAATTATTTGCACAAAATTATAATAGAGGAAAGTTTGATTAGAAATTTAAAAGTTCTTGCTACAATAATTAGGGAATTTCTATTGACAAATTCAAGTAATTTTTTTTCCGGAGCAAAATGCATTTTTATTTAAAATGGAACAGCACTGACTTAACATTTATACGATAAAACACTCTCTAATCGCTAACACCGATGACAGGAAAAAAATTTCGTTTTTTTTTTCTTTTCCACAAAAAGTTTAGAACTTAAAATGTTGTTCTTTCATTATAAAGCAATAGCATAATATTCTCGTATCATGTAAAACTTGATAACGAAGTTACTTATCTACCGCTTTACAGTTATAAAATGAAATGATTATTGAATTCTACTTGCATTTTAAAATGTCAATGTCTCCATCGTTCAATGAATTTTACGATTATTTTTATAAAACTGTGTATAATGAACATTTCAACTAAAATAATTAGTACAAAATAGCTGCTAATAATTCTCTTAAACATTTATAAATATTATACATTTATAAATTTCAGCTTTTCGCATTACTATTGCTAAATAACCTCTACGTCGAAAAATATTTAAGGAATTCCATAATAACTGAAAATGAAATAAAACTTTAAAAAAATTGTAAATGGTTATCGAGCAGAACCATTAAGTTTAATTAATGAATATAGAATTAGTAGCAAAGTCACTGCTGAACAATAATTTTTTTTTAATCTTTTAAGTAAACAAATTTTTTTGTAATAATCATTTCATTATTAAGGATTAGAGGTTATTGTGAAATTATTAATTTTAATAAGTGGATGAGTAGGTAAAGAAGTTCACTACTCGAAATACGCGTATACATTTAATGAAAGTTATGAAAATACAGAAGGGGGCTATGGAGGTAATAATATATAATTTTTTTTATCTTAGTTTTATTACGATCTTCTAAAAAACGCTAATAAACACAATTAAGTTAACAAATACAAACGATTATGTCGGAGCTATAACAAAAAAATACGCTTTACATTTCATTTAATGCAGAAGAATCTAATGAAGATCAGCTTATTTGAAACTCTGAAATGTGACACCCATATATAACTTAGTGAATGATAGATACGTGATACCGAAAACAAAAAAAAACATAAGCACACAGCTGTTTGGCGATTTGCAAGACACTCCTTCAACGCCGATTGATATCTTCGCCAACCCCTTTACAATCTACGGTATGTTTTGTCAATACGCTGCCGGGCACTTGACTAGACCAAGTATATATTTCGGACCTCAACATTCACCGATAGAAATCAACAACTCAGTTCGGTCGTTCACATACCATTCTTCAATTAATCTACCAGTTCTCTTATTTCCAGTTTTTTTGGTTTATCAGCTGCTAATAACATTAATGGTTACAAAATATTTAGCGGAACTATAGAAAAATTAAATTTAAAAATTCTCAATCTAAAACTCCATTTCTCAGGAACTTTTTAACCGATTTCGTTTAAGTTTCGTAATCTGCCTCTTAAAATTATAATCTTAAAATATGATGTAAAAATTTGTAAATCTTACGATTCAGAATGTTTTCGAGTATTGTTAAATAAAATTTTCTTTACATAAAGTTTCCAATTGATCTAAAAAGTTCTCGAAATATAGCGAAGTACACAAAAATTAACGTCCGAACAGTTGAGTCCAAACTTCCTCCTGACCCAACAATTGAGACCCTTTTTTCCCAGATTTGGGCTAATCCCCATATTTTGAGGGTCAGAATCCAAATTTTTCAAGAAAAATATATGTTAACTCAGAAAAATTACGTTTCTAATTTTTTTACTTAAAATATTCTCTACACTAATTAATTAGCAAATTTGATGTCACCCCGCGAATCATAAGACCTAATAAGTGAAAATCCTATTATTAGATCAAAAGGTATTCAGGGTGTTTCGTTTTAGCGCACTGCACAAACTACTACTACAGATCGCTCAACGATTGAATTCAAAATTGCGAATTTTTATAAAATATTGTTAAGTATGGTTACTTAAACCGACTGTTTACTATTATTAACAGATTTTAAATTTTTTATGAAACTAAAATAATTAATTTTCTCTCCTCTTTTTTTTCGAAAACTTTTATGTGAAAAACTGTTAACCTCCCGGCATTAAGTTCTATTTAATTTATTAGGCGTGGGTAATGTTGCTCGAGTCCGTGGTTCACAGGTGCCCACTGGGAAACGTTAAAATGAGCAACACTTCCGGCATCTTCTGAGGTGAAGAACGAAAGTTCAGTGCCTGCTGTAGAAAAAAATATATTTAATTTATTTAAATTTAAGCTATTCTTAAAATTGTCATTGCTAAATAATTGTATCGGTCAATTTTACTTTCATCCATTTTGTTCAGTAGTTATTTTAGCATGCATTAAGGCAAGGGCTCTTCTTTTCCAGTGGCGCCATCTATGGCCAAGAATTCGACTTCTGCCGCACCCATTCGTCACACCCGTTTATAGTGAGGACCCATCAATTTAGTCATCAAAAGATCGTAATTTTTACTTGAACCAGAGAACGACGAATCTCCAATCCAGCACCCTCTCATAAGTATAATTTGTGATGGGAACATGAAGGACTTTGTGACCAGACACATTTAACGTGCACCAGTCACCATTTTACTACAAGGGGAGTTTTCGGCCCACTGGATGCAGTGCGCTAGCAACTAGGCTAAATAGATTTTTTCCGGGCAGAAAACTAACCCTGCCTGCAACATAATGAAGCTAAGAATTGTGGCAGTTATATTTATTTATCAATTATTAATATGTCATCTTTTAAAATATCCATGCCATATAATGGTCAGAAGCGGCAAAGACTTGAAGGTTGCCTTTTTCAACGATCCAACAATTGATAGTAAAAAAATACCCACGAATACTCTTTTATGACTTTTTATTCCTCAACGTATCTCGAGTTACCTGACAAAAACTGTTGCTTACCTTGAAGTTTCAATTTGCGGAAGGTTTTCAACAAAAAAAAATGTTTTTTCCAAAATATAACACCAGACAAATACAATTCATAGGAAAGCACTGAGGCACGCTTGCTTTTCATAATAGGTGTTCCGTAAATGTCACAAAAATTTCAGGATTCCTTTTAAACCAGAAATTTATTATGAAACCTGTAATAGGTTTGTTAACTATTTAAACCCCAAAAATAAAAATAGCGTTATAAAAGGATGTTTTAAAAGGTATTTTAAAACCTATTTAACTCTACCATTTTATTTTTTAAAATCATTTTCATGCGTTTATTTGATATACTATACTAATTTTATTTAAATTTATTGTTTGGTTTTTCTCGGATTTCATAATTATATATTGTATTTCATTTTATGACAGGGTCACCATTCATAAAAAAATCCCTCAAATTAATTAACGACAAATCAATTCAAATTTATTAACCACAAAAAAATTATTTTAATTCTTGAATGTACGGCTTGTTTTTGATGATAAAAAAAATCGCGTATTGCATGAAATTCCGTTGACCTTTTTCAATAAAAGTTTAAAAAAACAAAAAGCGAAGAAACCCTCAAAAAACCCTCCCTTGGATTCCTGACCCTTAAAATATGCGAGATTAAGACGGTGTGGGAGCTCTTTAATATAAGTTTTACTGTTTGCATATTTCCTTGTATTTCGAGAACTTTTTGAAGAGAATCGAAAATTTTTTGTACGAAAGTTTAAAATTCGTTTATCTAAATGTAATTCGAAAATTAGGAATTGTGAGGAATATAAATACATAATTTAAAGCGGCAATAATACAAAATTTGAACGAAATATATGAAATAGTTATTGAGAATTTCATTGTAAATATTAATTTTTTTATAAATTAAAAAACTCATAATCTAAATCCTTATTTATATAACTTGAAAAAGCTTTTTTCTTAATCAAGGGTGTTTTGTAATGACCACCCTTAATGCATAGTTTTTTTGGATCAGTTATAAACATTACACAATGTACACATTGGGAAACACAAATTCAATGCATTTTTTTTAAAAAAAAACTTGCAGTGGATGATACTTGAAGTTTCTTCAAATATTAATTCATTCATTCAATTTAATTAATTTTAGTTTCATATGGGAGAAAAAGTAATTATTTAATAAAAAGTAACTAAAAAAAATTGTTGACCTACGTAAGAATTGACTTTCATATTACTTGTTTATTTATTCATTTTAAATTATATGCAATTCCATGTATACAATTATTTGACTTAACAAGGATTTTAAAAACATAGATTAAAGGTTGTCATATATCAACATCCTTTATCAGTCTTATCGAAGCCAAAAATAGTCGGTTATTGCTGTTTTCTGAATGTTGTTTTCATAAGTTAAAATTAAAAATGAAATGCCCTTGGCGCTATTCTAAACAGGCATAAAGACCTTGTTATTCAAGAAACTAGCGGATGTTATTAATTTTCATTTATGAAAAAAAGAATTAAATGGAACAATG
Source organism: Parasteatoda tepidariorum (assembly GCF_982258835.1). Lineage (NCBI taxonomy): Eukaryota > Metazoa > Arthropoda > Arachnida > Araneae > Theridiidae > Parasteatoda > Parasteatoda tepidariorum. The sequence goes on from NC_141761.1 coordinate 7,802,434, forward strand.
GTGGTAGATCTCACTAAAAAAAATGAGTTACATTTTAAATTTTTAATGAAAAATCAAGGAAATATTTACAAATCATTAATGCAAATTATTAACTTTCGTATAAACAACATTTATAATTCAATCCATTTCATTGTATGCAATTTCAAATTCAACAATTCTTTAAAATAAAAAAAAATAAGAAATACTCTCAATATCTCAATACTTTGATAACTCGAAAACATTGTTGCACTCATATTAAGTTTATCATGTTTTCCTTAAGTTAATTTTGTATTACATTATATTTTGGGTTTGTGAATCTGGCAATTATATTTTATGTTCTTTTTTATGTTTTATGATATTATGTAAGAGAACGATACGTTTAAGGGAATTTTATACGATTTTCATCTTTATGATGTACGATTATGCCCTCCAACAAACTTGTAAATAATATATTATGTAAATAACTCTATTATTCTATGCGTTGTATCTTGAAATAAAGCAAGTTGAAACAAAACGATTCTCGAGTCAGAACAGTTATGTCAAAAAAATATTTTTCTCTTGGCAATGCATGTCCACATAATGTTATTTTGAATTCCCAGGTCGAAGAGTTTCTTCTCAAAACCTGGTTAGGTCGAATTTTTTTCGAAATAGAAATTGTTTTTTTTTTTCGGAAAAATAACACTATAAATTTATTGTAAACCAATTCTTTTCTATTTAATGCACAATTATTATTGTCCTTACCTTTTAAAAATAAAATTTCACTTTTCATAGATGACGGTTGGTAGGGTCGATAGCTACTCACTCCACATGGGTGACCTTCGGAGGTGATGTAAACACGCCTACCTAGACAGAAACTCCTACCTCGATTTGAACACGCCTACCTTGACAGAAACTCCTACTTCGATTTGAACACGCCTACCTAGACAGAAACTCCCACTTCGATTTAAACACGCCTATTTCGATGGATGGTCCACATTGAACAGTTGACTTGTGACTGCGGCATTGTCCTCCTCACGCTGTTGCTTCTCTGTCTCGATCACATACAACGTATACACTCGACTGCTAAAGGCAACACAGGAGCCACCGCGAACTTAATACAGCTCTCACGATCAGTACTCAAAAAGTCTGGTGATCTTAATACAGCTCTCCCGTTTTCTCACAAAGCAGCAATGGATCCACTAGTGGTATCCCTTCATCGAATTCTATCACAGATATAATTCTGGTGGGGGAGTACTGTAGTGTATCTACCACCACAAAAATATAATTCCAATTCCCTAGTATATAAGAGGGTCGATTCTGTGGAGAGGTACCTTTTCAGAGATGAAGGCTGACATTGTCTCCCCACAGTTACCGTCAGTGGAAAATCATCAAAAATTTTGACTTGGAAATGCATGCCACGTGATTTTTATCAATGTTTCCTACTTCAACTAGTGTACCATAAGAAGGGGTCAGAAGTAGCAGACAGTGAAACTCCTTTTTTTGCAGTTTGTGCTACTTTTTTTCAAAAAAGTAGTGTGATACAGTAGTTTGTAACAGAGATTCCTGGCAACTTTATTTTAGTACGGCTCCAATGCAACTAATGTTTTGATGGGAACAAATGTTCCGCCAATCGAAATGTTGCTGCAGCTGGACGGGATCTAGAATCATGTCTAACTAACACAGAAACTAGCCGTTGATAATTAATCACTTGTAGATGCAGATTCGTGAAACATTTAAAAAAAAAAGGGGGGGGGGAACGTATTTTCGATGTACTTATTTTCTTAGAAGAGCAATAAACAATCAAAAAATTTTAAGTATTTGATAATTTCCTAAATTAAATATTCGCCTTCGAAAAAGGCATAAAAAGTTCAAGTTTAAATGAATAAATCCTGAAAAAAAAAATTTAAATAACAAAACGGCTCGTGTAAACATGAATAAATAATTCTTAATTACTCCTTTATATTTAATGTCAAGCGATTTCCATTTTGAACAGAGGTGTAAATTAAGTTCTCGAGAAAAGTTCCGTCTCCTTAAAAAAGTGCAGTAATTATTAAATTCTAAAGTAGTTTGTAGTAGTTCTAGATTGTAGTAGTAGTCTGTAGTAGTTCTTACTGCACTATTGCAATTAGACAAACATAATGTTAAACGAAAACCAAGCAAATTATTTATTTATTGAATGATTAATTGTTGATCGAAAGAGGAATAAAAAGTTTGATGTTATAAATGCACAAATTCGAAAAAAAAATTTTTTTTGGAATAACAAATGTCTTGTGTAAACTTGAATATATATTTGTAAAAAAAAATTCTTCGTGTTTAATGTAGGTCAATTTTTTATACAAAACCATTTTGAAGATAAGGTGTAAATTAATTTCGCCAACAAAGTCCGGTTCTTTAAGAAATTGAAGTAGTCACTACATTTTTTGAAAAAAGTAGTTGCGGTTAACTGCATTTGTAACAAAACAGTTCTAGTTGTAGTAAACTACAAAAATAATGTAGTTTTTCCGACCACTGACCATAAGTTGAGTTACAAACGATCATTCAAAAGATGCTGTAGTCGGTTATTAAAGAATTTACAGGAAAAATCTCTAAATTTTTTATTAGTAATATGATAAAGTTTACGAGTTTATTGTTTTTATTTTTGAAATACATAATTTCTTTGAAATAATGACTTCAATAAAAAAAATATATCACTTTTCACAACATATTCCTGTTTAATACAGTCACCATCATCGAAAAATAGATTGCAAGTAACAGGAAAAAATTATTTTGATGTTTAAAGTTCATGAGTCAATAATTAAATGTCCCTTTATTGATAACACGCGAATTGAATTTTTTCCCTTTAGAGATGAAGTTTCATAAACATTGACAAGATAGTTCAAGCAGCCAGAAAAATATTTTATTTTGAAAGCTGAAGTTTCTGAATAAAATATCTTTAATTGATGTCTCTTACACGATAATTTTGAATTATTGTTCTCATTTAATAAAGCTTCCATAAAAATATTAGTTGAAACAGGAAAAAAAAATTTAAAATAAAAATTTTCTGTATCAAAAATTAAATCCCCTCCAAAAAAAAAAAAAAAAAAAAAAAAAAAAAAAAAAAAAAAAATCCACCCGAAAAGGTAGCAATTTAAAATTTTTGTTCCCTTTTCATAAAATTTCATCCATATTGCTGGGAATAACAGCTCTTTAGAAACAATAAATATTTATATAGTATATTAAATTTAATGTATCAAATTTTTTTATTTCATGTCTTAGGAGTTATTTAAAAAATTACTTTGAAGCTTTAAAGTTTCTGAACCGAAAATTAAATATCCATTAATTTGGATCGAAAAAAAAACATTTCTGAATTTTTTCTAATTTAACAAGGTGCGTAGCCAAATTATACAAAAAAGCACCTTTTAAGTACTTTTCAAGCACTCAAAAAATATTTTTAAGCACTTTAAAAAAATATCATAACTAGGCATGGTTGGAAGGTTTTATCTTGTTTCAACCGTCATGTTCACACAACAAAAAACTTTTTGCATTGTTTTAGACAATTGACAAAAATCATGAAATTTTGAACCATGTAAAATGAATGGCGTTTTCATACGCTGCAGACTGACAATACGCCGAAATTGATTGAGGTTGAATTAATTGTAAAAACGTCGAATCGAACAATGTCAACCGTGTCTTTTTGCAATAATTCGTAGCGAAAATCAACATGATAAAGGGAAAATCTCATTTTGAAAAAGGGGAAATTAAGCACCTTTTAAAAACACCCAATGAAAAAAGCACCGTTAAGGGCTTTTAAAAAACAAAAATCGAAAATAAGCACCTAAGTACTTGTTAAAAACGCTAAGCCCCCTGCTTAATAAAAATATATCCACAAGAATATCATTTTTTTTTTATGTCAGACTTGAACGCTAAAAAGTTAATTATGCTATGAATTTAATAAGATATTTTTTTATCTTACGTAACTAAGCTTAAAACTGTATTAAATTTATATTGTGTAATTCAAGTAAAATTTATATGTACAGCATACTCTCGAAATCTCGGACGCAAAACAAAAAAAAAAAAAAGAAATTCGAGATAGCGATTTTTTGAGATTACAAGTTCGGAACTAAATATGTTTTAAAAAGTAGAAAAATATATTCTAAGATTCTTAAATAAGTCAGAAATTATCACTGATGTTATTTTTAAAATATGTGAAAAACTGAATCACTTATAGTAAAATTTAAAACAATGACTAACACTTAATCAATCAGAAAATTCCAATCCGTTTTTCGCTCATCTTTTTTCTATGAATGAATTAATATTTGAAAAAAATAACTGTATTAACATCAAGTGTCCTTTACTACAAGTTCAAAAAAAATGTATTTGAAGTTAAATGGATGAATAAAAAGTATTTTCTGAAGGATTGAAAATTTGAACAATATACAGATAGAGTGTGAACTAATAGTAGAAAATCAAAACAAATATTCAGACATACAGCATAAGTTAGAAAGCCAAAATATTACCAAGATCAAAAATTACCTACACAATACTTACATATGTTAGGAACACTGAACGAGAACAAAGAGAGGCATCCAAATAATGCATGACTTACCTGCAAAAGAAAAAGGAAGTGTGCTACAACTGAATAGAATAAAAGAATCATGAAATTAACACACATCCTGCGAAGAATATGTACCAAAATCAAGAGAATGTCACCGGTGAATGTCAACAATCACATAGTCGCTTGGGTGAATGTTCGAAATATTTGTTATATCAGATTTCATATTAATTTATTCGTTGAAATTATCAATATTTTAATGTCTGATGAGGATAAATTAGGAGAAACATCAGTGTTCTTAGTACCGGGCAAATGCACACCATACACTTGACCTTAAAAATACATTGATGTAGTGAATACTGGGCAAAAGTATGCCGGGCAATGGTATTGAACCTTAAGAAAACATAGATGTTGGCCATATAGAGCACTTAACTTGACTTAGTATATATTTCGGACCAATATGTAGTTTTATTTAATTTTATAACCGTCATTGAACCAAAGTTTTGGGTTCACGACTACTAATGTTCTACTCCGTAACTTTGTAATTTTAAAAACAAGGAACAGAAGACAAGGGAACTTCTGGATTGGGAGAAATTTGCTTTCGTGGATGGAACTAACCCGCATTTGCGTTACAAGAAGAGGAAAACCAAGAAAATACTTGTTTTATCCGATTTGATATTAATTTATTCGTTGATATTATTATATTTATTCGTTATTTCAATATCTTCTGAGGATAGATTAGGGAAAAACATCAGTGTACCGGGTAAATGCATACTGGGCACTTGACCTTAAAAAAAACTTTGATGTAGATCATGCCGGGCAAATGTATACTAGGCAGACCTCGCATACACTTTGAACATTCACCAAAGCGACTATGTGATTGTCAACATTCACCGGTTGAAGGTAATAACCACCTATTTCGATCATTCACAGTAACACTTTTTTTAAAAATGTAAAATTTTAGCACAAAAAAAAATAAATAGAATTATTTACAAGAGAAATAGCATTGTTTTTCTCCCGACTTCCCCAAAACAATCATCTTTCGATTAAAGTAAATTTATAATATACTGCGCGTAAATTACATAAACAAATTTTTTCTATCTTTATAGCATGCACTCTTCTGATATGGTTAATCAGTTTGGAGTGATCAACATAATATTGGAGACAAATGAAACTGAACTCATGTTAGAACAATTGCCTCTTTTCAAAGACAAGTTAAGATAAAAAAGTCAATTCCAACTTAGGTCAACAAAGAAAAAGAAAATTTTTTTTGTCACTTTTTATTAAATAATTAAAACTTTTTCTCCCTTATAGAACTAACATTAATTACAAATTATACTTAATGTTATGTTTAAAATATGTGATAAACTGAATCGCTTATAGGGTAAACCAACCAGTGAAGGAACATTTCGTATATATTGATTAAAAATAAGAATTTGAAAGTTTTTCTTTAGATTGATTGGTAACAATAGCTTACTGCCAAACAATAGGAAGTCATCTAGCAATGCTTTGGATTACCTGGTCAAATTGATTTCTCTGGAAAAATTTTTGTTATTATCTCTGCAACACCTTGCTTGGTTGAAAAAATTATAAGGTGAGTGTTTGTATTTATATGTTTGAAGTGGAATTTATTGCATGTCATAGTTTTATTTTTCTCACTGTGAAAAAGAGAATACAAAATATAGTTATTGAAGTTACATTTTATTTTTTTTAAAGCATCATAGCATAATAAAGTACTGAGATAAGGGTGTGTTTATTCACTGGATCACCAAAGGATGAAAAACCAGTGAAGGAACAAGTGTTCCGTTACTGGTTTTTTTGGATCAAAAGTATCAAAAGATTGTTAAAAATACGAAAAACAACTTGTAACCAGTGAGGGAACAGGCATGTTCTTTTACTGGGCATAGATTTCCCAGTGAATGAACAGTATGTGTTAATATGTTGACACTTTAATTTTCAATTCATGATTACAAAAATGTTTGCGTTTTCCAAGTATTTATAGGTTATAATTTCAAGAATACGCTTGTTTTTAAATATTTGTATGGCTTATAAATTCATAAAGAGCATTAAAAAATAACCAAAATTAAGTGTTCCTTTACTGGGTGTTCCTTCACTGGTAAGAGCTGTTCCTTCACTTGGTCTTCTTACTACTTGTTATTTGAACCTCCAAAACTTTAAAACAATATTATGTAAGTTCTCTACAATTTTTTTTTACATAATTTGCAATTAGTAACAAATATGTTGACACTGTCATTTAACTAAAATTACGAATTTTGAAATTAATATGAATTTTTAATTGGCAAGCGAAGCTTAAGTGTTCCTTCACTGGTTAGTTTACCCTAGTAATAATTAAAACAATGACTAACGCATCAGAAAATTCCATTTCTTATTTAATACATGAATTAATATTAGAAACTGTATTTAACATCGAGTGTCGTCATCCACTGCAAGTTTTTAAAAAAAGAAATGTATTTGAAGTTGAATAAAAAGTATTTTATTTAACGATTGAAAATGTGAACAAGATAATAATAGGGAGAGTGTGAATTGAAAAAAAGATTTTCGTAAAAGTTTTCTATCACCATTGTAGAGCTTAAATAATTTTAAAAAACTCGCAATTTCTCTCTACTAAATATCTTCTCACTAGATCCAAAAGTATCTTTATTTCTTCTCTCTTTGTTTGTTTATTTGCCCTTATTTATTGCGTCGTACTAAATAGTATTTTTCTTTAAATAAATAAAAATATCTGTTAAATAACAAATTCAAATATGCTTCGATCGTTATTTAGTAAACGTCAGGATTACAACCAATTTTTAAACAATTGATTAAGTCCCTGGGAATTCAAGTCAGGAACAACTTTTATTTGACAAAATAGCACCGCTAGGGTAAAAAGGCAGGCCGCACCACTCATTCGTGATGCCTATTCAGACATCCCGGTACCCCTGATACTACTCAGCGACCCACTACAAAACTTTTTATTCCATAGATTTTACGACAGGGATGAGATTAGAAAAAGGCAAAAAAGCTGAATTTCCACGATAGTAAATTTTACGCAAGCGCAACCCTTTAATAATAAATTCCAGACAGTTTAAGGTAATAAATAATGTGTTGACATACAATTGTGTACTAATCTATTATTATATAAATGATTACATTGATACTTAACATTTAGTGAAAATAAAAATTACCAATTGAAAAAATAAAGCTAGAAATTATATTTTTCCTCAGTTCAGGTAAGAGACAATTCTTACTTGAAAAACTACCTGGTTTAGCAAATTAAAACTACTAAGAATATACATTAATATTTCATTTCTTTTAATAAATACTGTTATGTGATTTATAGCAAATATATCAGCAATATTATTTTTTAAATTATATTGGAAAAAAAACTTTAACAATGGACCGAATCATTATGTTCATATTATAGTCTAACTAGAGCCCTCTGAAACATATCAATAACAGTGAAGTAGAAATATACAGTAACTCCTTAACATACAAAAATTGCTATTTTAGTTTGAAAAATTACATGACAATCAGCAACTGTTTAGATAATTATTTTTTACTTGATAAGAATTTTGCATTTTATAGCATAAATAACAGCAATTATAAATAAAATTTTGATGATGAGTTAAACTCTTTTTCCAAAAAAATTTTTTAATTAAATCCCTTTTTAAATTATTGCTTTTGTTTGCTATATCTTTCATGTTTGCTATATTTAGTCGTTAGTCTATCTTCAAACATCTTGTGGGATATAGAACTGGGATATAGAATTTTTAAAACGCGTAAATACAAATCAGTATTCATAATTTTCAGATCGCGTAAATACGAATCATGATGCGTAATTTTTAGATTGCATAAATAGGAATTATGATGCATAATTTTTAGAATGCGTGAATGCGAATCCCAATGCCTTATTTTAAAATCACATATAAATACGAAAATCAATGTTTGATATTATAAACCGCATGAGCAAATCAAGACATGAACTAGCATGAATACGAATCGCTACATAGGTTTTTAAAAAGGCGTAAATACGAATCACAATATCGGATTTTCAAATCTTGTAAATCAGAATCGCAACGTACAATATTCAAATCGCGTGAATAAGAATCGCAACACGCAAATATGAAAAGCTATGTTTGATATTAAAATTGTGTGAATAAGAATCGAGATATTAGCAGATTCCAGGCTTGCGACCTCTAAAAGGCTTGTCAGAAGCAGCGTCGCTTGAACTACGAAAATCGGATCTATCTGGAGGGCGGGGTAAAAAATTCAGAAAATCTTATCTGCTGCGTGTAAAAGGGGAAAAAATAGCTAAAATAAGTGAAAATGAGAAAGGATTGGTAGCTATGTAGTTTAAATTTTCTGTTTCTCTCTGAAAATCGGTAAATTTTCTGAAAAAGCGGAATACTTATAAAAAAAAGTGCAATTTTTAGAAAATCTGAATTTTTGATAAAAAAGCTGAAATTCAAGAGATAAAAGTGAAAAAAGCGGAAATCCGCTAAAAAGCGGAAAAATCTCATCCCTGTTACGAGCATGTAAAAGTAACTTTAAGCGTCGGGCCCACCGAAGGGAAAAACGATGCACTGATTTACTACCCAAGTCCAAATTTTTGATGGTTTTCGATGGATGGACCAACATAATCTTGATGGTAACCTTCAATAATTCCATCATGGATCATTATATTTTTTGATGGTAATCAACATAAATAACCATCACTCCAATGTTGGAATTCGAACTGATTTATGATGGTCTAACAAACATAAGAATAACAACTGTTTTTGATGGTTTGTTCACTTTGAACCATCAGAAATTTCCATCATAGTTTATAAAAGAAACATAAAAAAAAATGGTTTTGTAGGAATATTCCTGCTGAACCCACAAGACTATCCATTAAACCATCATGGAAATGCATTGTTGTGCAATTATGGACCATCACGAATTTCCATAGTATACTAGAAATTAAATGTTGGAAATATCTTGAACAACTACCATCCCTATGTAGGAATTCGGACTGATTTATGATGGTCAAGCATTAAAAAAAATATTGTTTTCGTGGTATATTCCTGAGTGAGAACTTACAAGAATTTCCATTAAACCATCATGGAAATGTACAGTTGGAACCATCATGGGGATCATCACGCACTGTTGGTTTCATGAGAATCAAACTTTTCTTGATGGTAAACCATCATAGTATTAAAGGAGCATTTTGCATCATGGAAAGATGGAAGTTTGTTGGTGTATCAAACAACATGAACGCATAATGGAAAATGTCGGATGATGGTGACTATCAATTGAGGTTGGACCATCATGAATCGCATTGAACCAGCAAAATATTTTGATGGGACCATCAAGAATTGTGATATGGTCATATGGTCCCTTTAAATAAGTAAAATAAAGCCTTGACGTCATGTACAGGGCGGGGGGGAACGGAATTTCCCTATTAACTTTTGACCTAGTGATCGTATTTTCAAGTTTTTTTTCTTTCCAGGATTGAGACCTAGTGGTTATTTTGGTCCCCTCAAATATGCTATTCAAATAGTCCAGAAGGTATTTTAAGTTATGAAATCAGACACAAAAACGTACTTCCTTTGAATTTAACATACTTTTTATTCGAGGGGGTAGCCGAAATCTGAAAAATAGACTCCCAATAGTTTCGTCAGGAGTGTGGTTTTAACTTTGGAGGACTTTTAAAATATATGACATTTGAAAATTTTCAGGAACTATTTCACCGATTTCGTTCAAATTTTATATTTCGCCATGCAAAATGACACCTTTTTTAAAGATGTAAAAATTACAATTCGAAATTTTTTCGACTATATTCTTAAATAAAATAAAAAAAATTAAAAAAAACTATTAAAAATTATTTTTTGCTTGCTTGGATAAACAAGCGTGGAAAAAAAATTTCGATTCGCTTAAGAAATTCTCGAGCTATGGGGAAATACGCAAAAAGTAAAATTAACACTAATCAAATGATCAGAGGACATTATTTCTCAAATTGGGGCTTCCTCCACAGTTTGAGAGTCAGGAATTCAAAATGAGGAGAGGCAAAAAATTAAAAAACAATAAGAGACCCAAATTTCCCAGATTGAAGCTACCCCTATATGTTCGGGGTCAGAAATACGAATTCGTCGAGAAAAAGCTTTATTCTAAGAATTCTATTCAAAGAAAGTACATTTTTGCGTCTGATTTCATAACTGGATCCACCATACAATTCGATTAAGAAATCAAAAATTAATTCCGGGGTTTTTTGCATTTTTATACATTCCCTTTTTTTTTGCATTTTTGTACATTTTTTACTGAGATTGTTCCCCGTACCATTTATGTCTCCAAATTTCTGTCAAAAAAAGTTTTTACTTTGTGTGCTTTTAGAATTATAAAGTTCTTTTCGGTTCTGCTAACCAATGAAAAATTTTGCATTTATCCGGTCAGAAAATGATTATAACTTGCTTTGTTATCGAACATGAAGCTAAAATTCAAGCATTCTAACTAGTCAAAAACCGAAATTTCATTTGCAATATTTCATCGCTTCACCCACAAAAGCTATAAGTTAATGAAAACGATTTAAATAAATAAAAGAAAGGAAGAAAGGGGAAAAATTAAATGGACACAACTGCGGTTAAAATGGGTTCTGTTGAATTGAGTTTTCTTTAGTAAATGATTCCGATTTATCTTGCAGTAATTAGAACAATGCTGCCTACTTATTTCTGTCCTCTCGAAGTATGAATGCGAAATGCGAACGGCAATTTCAATTCAAACAGACGAGAAATGAGGTTGATTGCTTCGGCATCACATGTATGATGTACCAGATAAGGCGAAGAAATCAAATCACTTTTTTTTTAAACCGATTCTTTAAACCGCATTGAAGAAACTCTTTTTCCCATGGAAAGGACCGGCTTTTCTTTTTAAAAAAAATGCCGGGTCATCATCCAATTTTAGCCCCGAGTGGTGCTGGTTTCTTCATTTAGTTATAAACCTCTCTCCTTCCTATGGAACTATTTGAATAGAACATCTATTTTATAACAAATATTGTAAATAACATCTGCAACTAATTTTTTTAAGTGCAAACCACGTTCGAAATGTAGTCACTACTTTTATCAGATGGATTTTAGTGTAAGATACAATTTACACTATTTTATAACAAATGTAGCTAACTACAATAAATATTTTTTTAAGTGCTAACTACGTTTGAAATGTAGTCACTACTTTTATCAGATGGATTTTAGTATAGGACACAATTTACACTATTTCATAACAAATGTAGCTAACTACAATTAATTTTAAGTGCTAATTACGTTCCAAATGTAAACACTACTTTTATCAGATTTATTTTACAAGATACAATTTAAACTCATACTCAACTTTTAAGATTTGAAAGAAGAAAAAAAATTCATGAAAAATGATGTAGGAATTGAAAAAAATAGGTTTATTTTAACATGATAAATTATTAATAAATATTTAATTCTTGTTAATATGAGCCATTTTATTATTCTAAATCATTTTTGCACGATTTTTTTTCTTTCTTTCAACAAACTTTTTGCGACTTATTGACAGAAAATATTTAATTCAATGAATGTTAGAAATTCTGAAGAAGTGTTATAGCGCAAGGGTGAGAAAAAACACTTTGAATAATTCTTTAATTTAGTGATCTTCAAAAGAATTGAAAAACTTCAGCACACAGTAACAAAATTCGTTTATCTAAAAGATAATTTAAGAAGAAAAAAAAATAAAAATCCTTATTTATTACTTTATTTAATAATATTATAATTATTTAACATTGCAATAATATTCGATTGTATTGTAGCTAAGTAGATACATACAATCGAATTGTATTGTATTGTAGCTAAGTAGATACGTACTTTACGTCGCACTAGAGCTGAAATGGGCTCTTGGCGACGGTCTGGGAAACATCCCTAAGGATGATCCGAAGACATGCCATCACAATTTTGTGGGGCCACTTCCTCAATTTTGATATAAAGTTTGAATGGAGACGTTGAACAGTTTAATGAAAATTCTGTATTGATGTACTTTTATCTTTAAACGATTTTCAAAAAAAAAAAAAAAAAAAAAAAAAAAGCTATTAATAATAATTAGAAAGCGATGCATGTAACCGAAGTAGACAATAGTATACATTAAATGTAGGCTATACAGAAAATAAGACATTTTAAAACATTCAGTTTAGTTTAGTTCAATAACTAAGTTAACTTTCGCGATTTATTAATCAACATAACAAGCCTATATTTGCATACGATTATTTGAAAAATTAAGAAATTTCAAAACATTCAGTTTAGTTTAATAACGCTAAGTAACCTTCACGACAAACGGGGCCTGAATTCTAAAAGAACAAAATTTGACATCTGATCTATAGCGCTTAAAAAACAACGCCGGTTATATAGGCAATATTATTAGAGTAAAGCACAAAAAAGTTCCATTCTATTTTGTATTCACCACAAAGAATAATAAAAATAATAATAACAAAAAAAGAAAAAAGACAATGAGTGCGCGCTTTGTTGGAAATAAATTGCCCTTAACAGAAAAAAAAAGAAAAATATTCTTGTTGTGCTACCTTCTCAAGGTCAACGGATGACGTCATCATCGACTGGTTCTCTCCAGAACCTTTTCTTCAAACTTATAAAAAAGAATAATCTTTTTTCGCAGTGAAATTACATAATAAAATGAAATAAAAAAATAAAAAAAACAGTTTTAAAATGAACAGAAAAGTGAAAAATAATTCTTTACACCTAAAATAGGATTACTTCGTGCGTATAATTTTAAAAATAAACTTTCATCACCTTCGAAAATTCTCCTCGCTTCGTTCGAAAGTGATTTGTTTTTACGTACGACAAAAATAAAATTCATTTCCTTTTTTTAAAAATCTATTTAAAAAATGTACATTTTAAATTCTTTTCTTTATTTTATTTTATTATTTATTAAGGCAGATCAGTGCCTGAAAAATTTCAACATTTTTATTTGCCCTCTCGGGCATGCCAGTTTATAAAATACAGTCGGATCTCTATTTAACGAAGTCCCTTAATCCCGATAATAAGTTCGTTATATGGAAAATTCGTTAAATAGAAAAATCACCTTTTGAAATACTTAAACAACACATAACAGGTTTTAAATTCATAAACACTAGACAAAATTAAAATAGCAATGGATACACACCTTTATCTTGTAAAGTAGCATCTACTATTTATTTTATAAATCTTAACCACAAAAGAAATCTGCATGAAAAGCAAGAATAGAGCTAAACATTATCTATTGTTACACTATCATGCTACATATATTTTCAACTAAAAAGAAGCTAAATTTACGTATGAAATTATAGCTGAATTAAAAAAGAGTTCTCTCTATAAAAGAGTTCTCTGAAAGTTGCGAATGCGGTGATTTCCCCTATAAAATTCGTTAACAAGTTTGAAATGTTTTGGGAAAAAGAAAAAGTGGATCCCAAAGAAAAGTTCGTTAAATAGAAGACATATCCGAACAATTTTTTCAATTGCATATTATTCATATGAATCTATCAATTATAAATAAAATTTGAAGGGAAAAATCTCATGACTTTATTTTATTTAAGTCAGATATTTATTAAAAGTGTCTAATATTTTTTTAAGAACATTTAGTTTTAATCTTTTTAACAATACATCACAGACATAAAACACACAACTAAAATGCAAAGTAATAAAAGAATTTAACTAAGCAATTTTTGCCCCCTTGAAATCAGCTTTCATAAGCATAAGAAACCTTTTGGATCTTCGTAATAAAATTTCCTAAAAATTCAATAAAATTTTTTTCCAAAATTATAATTTTTTGTAACCACATTAATCGTAATAAAATGGATGTATTAATTTCAAAGATAAAAGAATTTAACTAAGCAATTTTTTCCCCCTAGAAATTAGCTTTCAAAAGCATGAGCCCCCTTGATCTTCCTAAAAAAAAATCTCCTAAAAGTTAGATAAAAAAAAGTTCCACAATTATAATTTTATGTATGCACATTAATAGTAATAAAATGGTTGTATGAATTTCAAAGATAATCGACTGTACTGGGAAAAAAATTTAATTAGGAATACGAAATGTGCTACAACAACAATACAATAAATGAGATGTAATTTTACTTGTTAATAATAATCTCTCTCTCTCTCTTTCTTATTATTATTTCACAGAAATTATAGTTGCTACTAAGTGGCTTGTCTCTCGGATAAGCGATTAAAATTTCTTAATTTCTAGCGTTTTATTAACATATGTTATTTTTTATATTGTTATTATTTATGAATTTGTGAAAATAAAGATTCTTCAAGAAGAAATGACGTCATCGATTCCGTATTTCGAAAGAAGAGTTTTATCCATATTTAAAAGAAAAGGAAAAATAAGAGTTAAGGGTTTGTTTTTAGGATTATAATATTATAAGATCCGTTTTTACTATAAAATAATTTGTGAAAGGTTCGATTTATCCATAACGTGAAAAGAAAAAATAATAATTCGTGAAGGTTTCCTATAAAAGAATTTGAGAAGATTTAAGGATAAAAAAAATTTTTGGAGGGTCCGCTAACGAAAAAAAAAAATTTCTCCTAAAATGGGTTTTGCTTGGTTTAGTAGTATTCTAAGATATAAAATTTGAATCTGTGTGATATGTGACTCACTTTTATTGTTTAAATCCCTCCAAAGTTTGTGTGTTCTTTAAATCAGACGTTGATTTTTTCGTTCACTTTAGTCTAGTAAATAAAAATAGATCAAGTCACGCGAGTAAATTCTAGACAATCAAATTGTTTTGTTTAAATTATGCTTCAATCGTATATGCTTGGGTGCATCTACATTTCCAATTCAGAATATAGTCGCTCTCCTTTGTTCGTAAAGTCGTTCGCGTTTCCCCTGCCGGCATTATACTCTTGTTGTCTGGCCTTAAAGTTTAATATCATTTAAAGTCATTCAAATCACATGTTTTG
Organism: Parasteatoda tepidariorum; assembly: GCF_982258835.1. Classification (NCBI taxonomy): domain Eukaryota; kingdom Metazoa; phylum Arthropoda; class Arachnida; order Araneae; family Theridiidae; genus Parasteatoda; species Parasteatoda tepidariorum. The sequence goes on from NC_141761.1 coordinate 7,817,860, forward strand.
TAACATCTTAAGTTGCAGATAAACCACTTGCTCATTCCCTTTTGGATATAATAAACCGGTACTTGCTTTAGGGTGCGTAGCCCGCAACAAAGCACCTTTTAAGTACTTTTTAAGCATTTAAAAAATATATTTAAGCACTACAAACAAAAACATTAACAAAATAAATAATAAATTATACATTAACAATTGAAAAATAATTTTCTAAAATTTTACATGATCATGATCAGGGGTCTGTTTAGAAGAAATTTGGGTCCGTTAACGGACCCTTCACAAAATATCTTTTCATAAAAACGGACCCTTCACAAAATATTTTAACATAAAAACGGACCCTTCACAAAATATTTTTACTTAAAAACAGACCCTTCACAAAATGATTTTTCTTTTAATCGGACCCTACACAAATTTGTTTATCTTCATTATTATTTTGTTAATCGAATAAACCCTTTCCAGGGCAGAAAACAAGAAAGATGGATGTTAACGAATTAAGTTTTGTCTTCGGCAGACGATTCTTCCATTATTCGTCCGAAATGAATATTCTGCGTTCAGCAGTATAGGCTAAATACCAAATATTTGTATGTTGCATCTCTAAATAAAAACAGCAATTGTTGTTTATTTTTTAAAATTTAATTTTTTTAATTATAATTTTACAGTGCCGAGCATAATATTGTATCTATTTACAATTGAAAAACTCTGAAAAAGTTTTTTTTTGGCAATAACGGACCCTATTTGCACAAATTCATAAAAGCGGACCCTGGTTGAAAGAATGTGAGTAATTTTTTCACAATTTCACGAAAAACGGACCTTTCACAAAATGTCTGGACAGACCCCTGATGATAAAATAACCAGTTTCTGACAAAGAACTCTTTTTCTTGATTATATGATCCACCATAAAAAAGATCGAGAGATTTTTGGGGTTTGATTTCAGAAGGTGGAAAATGAAGCCTGCAATTGAGAATATCTTGCAAAATGCAACAGAGTTGCACACGAGAGTGCAAAAATCTCACAGCTCAGTAGTCGCACTTGCGGACTCCCAGGAATTTCATCAAATATGTAACATGGGTAGCACTAACATAAGTTAAGGACCGACGGAAGGCCGAAATGAATTGTGGTTGAATGAATTGTGAAAACATTGAATAGAACAATGTGAAAACCTCGCTTTTGTATAATACACAGCGAAACTCGACATGGTAAAGAAAAAAAATCTTATTTTCGAAAAGGGAAAATTAAGCACTTCTTAAATAAATCCAATAAAAAAAGCACCTTTAAGGGCTTTTAAAAATCGAAAATAAGTACCTTTAAGAACTCGTTAAAAAATGCTACGCACCATGTCTAGATTCTAGAACGACCTATATAGAACCTACATTGGCCAAAATAGAAGCTTCATTGGTTAAATAATGAATATCGGGTGAATCTGACAGTTCTATATAGGATCGATATTGGTGGTAAAGTAGCTGTAAAATATCTGGTGAATCGAAAAATTCTATATATGGGACAATATCGGAAAAATAAAGGCCCTTTGTACCTTTACTGAGCCAATATTCATGAATGTTGACCCAATGAGGACTCAAGTTATTTCGCTGCTATATATTAAATGAAAGATAAGTTATGAAAGTTATGAATAAGTTAGAAATAAGTTATGAAAGTTATGAATAAGTTAGAAATAAGTTATGATAAGTTATGAATAAGTTAGAAATTATAAAATAAACGAATAGTGAAATTATTTACCATAATAGAGGATGGAGATTTTTACTTGGTTCATTAATGATAGAAGTTAATTTATACAAATATCCGAATTAACACAATGTAAAATCTCCTAATTTAAAATTTTGGCTTAATCGAATTTTATTATTATTAAATAAGTGATTTATAAAAAAGTTCCATTTTAAATAATTTAATTTTATGTTAGATATTTTTTTTAAATAATGTCTTTTCAAACTATTCCAATTCATTGTAAATAATTTACTTTTTAATGATTCTACGTTTACTGCTGTTCTTCGCAGAGAAGGGCGAGTTAATTTTTTTATTTTATATTTTATAACCGCCGTTGAACAGCCGACCCAATTTTGAGTTTACGATTACTAATATTCAACTTCGTAGCCTTTTCATTTTGTACTAATCCTTTAGACAAGTAAACTCTTGGATCAATACCCCCAAAGGTTTGATTTGTAATGGGAACATGGAGGACTTTGTGACTCGACATATTAAAAGTGCATCAGTTACCATTTACTACGCGGGCAGTCTTCGGGTGGCGGGGATCGAACCCGCAGCCTCTTGGACAAGGGCCCAGTGCCCTACCAACCAGGCTATCCCTTGAGAAGGATTGAAACCATTAATGGTTTTCGATTAAACAGTCGTGAGAAATTTATCTCAATTACAAATATAGTTTGTCGATGGTAAGAACTCCCCTTGCCACAAAGTCTGAGGCCGTCTGCTGCTATGGAGACTAGAATAGCGCATTTCAGGGAGGGTATCTTCTCTTCACTCTAGGGCTAACACAATAGTCCGAAGAAAAAGATTCCCTTTCTGTCGTCCACCCGAGCGAAAATCAGTCCCCAAACAGTAACTCCATACCCCAACTTAAAATAGTTATAACTCGTTACCATAGTCACCGCCACGGATCCAAACGAATGGCTAGGGGAGCTCTTACTTTAGACGAACTATATGTGTTTTATGTGATCACAGTGGTCGATGCGAGCTGGGTATAGCTCGTTCACCAGGAGTTGGCACTTGGCTCCGCCTTCATCACGTGGTATGCGACGATACTATTTCGCTATTTTTGGGAGAAGGTTGTGAGCAAACTTGAACAATGTTGCTATTTGGCGATCGTTTGGCAAAAATATTTATTTCGCAAACTTTATGTGCATCTTTTTAACAATAAATATTTCATAAATTTGATTATATTTTGCACCATTTCTTATGATATTTCTTTCTTTTGAGTGAATAGTTTGTCCTTTATTTCGCTGGGAGAACAACAGTTTTTAAATTTAAACTATATTTAATTAGCTAGTGTAACAAAAGGTATAATAGCAGATGATAAAGCAAAGTAATGACTGAAAAAGAATTCACTTTTTGTGTTTGGCGCAAATTAAGGGTTGTCTCAATTTCAACAACGGAGATGTTTCTCTTCTAACTCCCGCGCTGAAATGAACTCTGCGTCCCAGGAGGTGGAGCCAAGTCTCAACTTCGCTTGAACGAACTATAACAGAATTCGTATCGAACCTGGGTCACCTTATTGGGATGCGAGTGCTGGATCGGCAAATGCGGAGGACCTCCACTTTTCCGTTACAGGGAAACACCCAAAACTGTCGCAGTTAGGTAGGTACTTTATTTCCGTGGCACAAGTGCTACACAATGAGCTGTTAGCGGCGGAAACATCCCACAGGATAATCCAAAGACATGCTACAAAAATTTTGATCCCGTCCAGAGACTCCCCTGCATTGGTAACCCAACGACCCGTATGCGAAGTCGTGCACTTAATGGTGGAAAAGTTCAACGATGACCGATACAGCGCACCCTCGGTCCCGAAGCAGGATGATCAAAATGATCATCCACCCGCTTACTGACCGCAGCCAGTAATGCTTGACTTCGGTGTTAAACTGGGAACTGTGTCCCCAGGTCAAAATTCTTGATAGTTCCATTAAAAAAAATTTGATGGTTTATGTTGGTTTCAGTGCGATTCATGATGGTCCAGCATCATTTGATGGCCACCATCATTCGACATTTTACATTACGGGTTCATGTTTTTTGATGTGTTAACAAACTTCCATGATGGAAAATGCTACTTTCATACTATGGTGGTTAACCATCAAGAGAAGTTTGACTCTCATGAACCAGCAATCCCTAATGATCCGTGATAGTCCATGATGGTTCCAACCATACATTTTCATGATTGGTTTAATGGGAATTCTTGTTGGTTCAGCAGAAATATACCATCAAAACACTTTTTTTTTTTATGTTGGATGCTCATAAATCGGTCCGAATTCCTACATTGAGATGATGGTTGTTCATGATCGTTCCAAGACTTGATTTCTCAGAAACTAGGAAAGAAATTTACGATGGTTTAACATGAACAAACCATCAAAACAAGTTGCTATTCTTTTGTTGGACCATCATAAATCGGTCCGAAATCCTACATTTGTGATGATGGTTACTATCAAAAAATATAATAGTTCATGATGGAATTATGGATCAAGATTATGTTAGTTCATCAATGAAAAACCATCGAAAAAATTTTCCTTGAGTCTTAACGATCAGTCCGTCCCGCAGTGGACTGATCGTTGATGTTAATGATGATATTTTCAGGAAATGCTTTTGCATTTTGTTGATTTTATGTATATAAATCAACTTCAAATAGTAGGAGTCGCGCTGTGGATTGATCGTAAAGACACGGCTCCCAGTAGAACACCGAAGTCAAGCATCGGTGGCTGCGGTCAGTAAGCGGGTGGGTGATCACTTTGATCAGCCTGCGTAGAAACCGAGATTGCACATTATAGGTCCTCGTTAGACTGTATCGTTAAGTGCTTGACTTCGCGCGCAGATGGTCGGGCAACCAAAGCAGGGGAGCCATCCCTTATGCAGAGGATCAAAATTGCGATGGCATGTCTTTGGATCACCTTCAGGGATGTGTCCCTGACCGTCGCCAATAGCCCATTGTGCATCTCTAGTGCGACGTAAGTAAAGTACCTGAATACCTACCTTTGCGTTCAGTTCACTGCGGGACCTATGTTATTTGCAAAAATTTTGACTTTTGTCTTAACGATCAGTCCACTACGGGACCTATTTTATTTGCAATAACATCACCTAAATATAATGTCACTCCAAATTTCAAAATCTGTATCACAAACAATATACTATCATCTTTTTGCTAATTTTTTTTTTCTTCAAAGAAGGAAATTGAGAGAGAAATTCAATTATTGTGGGTGTCACACCCATTGAGATGGAAATGATTGATAAAATCGAATATTTCTCTCCGAACAATTCGCTGGAGAAGGAATGGGCGGTATTGAGTTGTTCCACTGACCCTTCGTTTAAGTTATCGAACATCACTCATGAAGTGGTTTTTAACTTAAGTTCGCCCGACTTTAATATCATTCATACATCGATACAGTAATTATACTTTTTTAGTTTTACCGCTTGAATTGATTTTCAGACTATCATTCTATCAAAATGAAATGTTTCGTTTAACAATATTATTGAAAAAAAAAATTCAATTTCAACGTCTTGTTTTATTTCAACTCCAATTTATATTTTCTGTAATTCCGTAAACAATAATTTCATTCAAACATCGGCTTTTCTTTAATTTTTTTTTTTATAAAAAATGGGAATTAAATAAATGATGGTTTATATCAGCGGCTCTAAAATTGCCCGAGAGATAGGACTTTGTTTTTAAACAGTTTCAAATATATATATATATAAATTAATAAATACAAGAAAACACTAAGAAAGTTAAGAAAAACAATAAGTATCATTTATTGCGCTTAAGCTGCAAGTAAACAGCACTCATTAGATAAGTTCAAAATGAAGAATAAAACAAAGAAAAATAATAGACATATGAAAAAAAGGGGGTGGGAAATAATAAGTAAAAAAAAATAACAAACAACATTTTATTTAAAAAGAAAAAAAAATTAAAAAAAATGAATTGTTAATAAAAAAAGCCGGAAAAAAGAGATATAATCTTTTCTTCAGCCCACACGATTATATCCGCAAAACAGAGTACTTTCTGATATTGTATCAATAAAGCCAAAGCAAAATTTATTAATACAATAGTGTTAGGAGCACTCAAAAAATTTTTTTATAAAATAACTACATAAAAATAGATCATAAAAAGTAAAAATAACATGTAAAAACAGATCATAAAATAAAATAAAAAGGAAAAACTTTAGTCCACCCTTTGGATAATAGACATTAGTCCATTTAGTCCCCCCTTTTTAATGTTTTTTCTTTTTATTATATATATATATATATATATATATATATATATATATTTGAAATTGTGTTTAGATGAGTGGTCGGATGTTTTGCAAGCGCTACTTTTTAAAAGAAGTAGCGTAGTGAGTAGTGCGATACAAAAAAAAAAAAAAATAAGTAGTTTGTAGCGAATCCTGGCAACTACTTTTGACGTTAGTTAAATAAAGAAACAAAGTTAAAAAACAGAAAATGTTTCGAATATGATGGGTGTAAATGGGACTACTAACTAACGCAAGGAGAACGCCTGCATTCATAAGATCTACGTCTGATGCTCGGAAAAATCGGTCGAGTTGTTCCTGAGAAATCAATTTTTAAATAATAAAATAAAATTCTTTTTTAAACTTCGATTTCACAGGAACTATAAAGTACCTTTTAGCGTCTGATTTCTTAGTTTAAAATATCGTCTGCATTAATTAGCACATTTGCGGTCAGCTCTTCAAACCATTACAGATTGAGTCCTAGAACGTGAAGATCCGATCATTAGATCAAAAGTTATACAGAGTGGTCCATTTTTTGCTTTTCGCACTGTTCTTTATTTCTTGGAGGATATAAAAAAGCTTCGATCCCTTACATCACAAATATTTGATAATTTCCTAGCATTTCTTAAATCACTGTCGTAAAAAGCATAGAGTTAGAAAGTTTAAAAAACAAATTCGTAAAAAGTGCTTCAGAATAAAAAAAAATTAAAAAAAACTATTTTTTGTAAATATGAAAATTATAATTTCTTAATATTTCGTCACATTTAACCAAACTAATTTTTTATTCAAAATCATTTTGAATATTGGTGAAAATTAGGTTTTTCGTTTGTCTTCTAAAAGTAGTGACTTCGTTTCGAAAGTAGTTTGCTGTCGCTACATTAAAAAAAAAAGTTGCAGTAGTTGCAGTTAACTACAAAAGTAAATGTAGTTTTTCTGACCACTGCTTTAGGTCCAATCAATAATACACTAACTTGCTTAATATCTCCGAAGTAAATGCCAATAAAAAAAGAAATAGCAATTTTTTTCTAAAGAAATAGAATTTTTGTAATAACAATGTATTATATAAACTTTTAAAAAGAAATGCATTTACAAAATATTAGATTAGTCAGTTAGAAGAAATTTGTTTTATCTTGTTTTGTTAGTCGAACAAACCATTTCCCGGGGGGAAGAAAGACTGTTCGAAATGATCCAAGTTTTTCCTAAGTTTAAATTCCAAATGTAGTATTCTAAGAAAATATTTCTACTGTTACAAACATCCTGTGCACATTCGTATTGATATTAAATGATTTACTTTTTTTGTTAATAAATAATTTATCAATTTATATTTATTCATAAAATTAATTAATAGAATATTATGTAAATAAAAATTAATTTCAGGCAATTTTTTAAATAAAACATCATAAATTTAAGAATTATTTAAGTTTACTTAATGCGTAACACATTAAAAGTGATGTATAAATAAGTTGTGTCATTTAAAATAAGTCAATTGAAAATATTAAAAATTTGAGTGATTTTGTTTCCATCATTCGTCCGAAATGAATATTCTGTGTTGAGCAGTATAGGCCAAATACCAAATATTTGTATGCTGCATCTCTAATTTAATAGCAGCAATTGTTGAGCAGAATCTTGTATCTATTTAAAATTTAAAAACTTCTTGAAAAGGTTTTTAGCAATTTTTGCAATAACAGGATCTATTTTAACAAATTCACAAAAGCAGGACCCTAGTAGAAAGAATGTGACTAGACGCTTACTTTATATTCACAAATTATGACAAGTTTTTTTTCTCCCAATTTTACAAAAACAGGACCTTTCACAAAATGTCTGGACAGACCCCTGTTAATACTTCCCCATGACCGTTTAAAAATCAAAATAAAATAACTAAATTCGTTAATAACCCCTTTAGGACCCTATGTGACCCGTCGGGGCCTACAATATCACATTAATGAAACAAGCCTTTCTGATGCGACCCAAGATGACCCGTCCATCATCATGCACTCGGAGTTGGCGAGAGACTGATAAATTCAACTGTCGGACATAATTTCCTACCGCTTATTTTAAAGCTATTGGATCACAATGGGATACCTGCAAGTGACGTATTCTGGTTATGCCCATCCTGATTGGTTGTTGAAACGTGACACTTGCTTACGTTAACAACTGTTTTTTCTATTCTATTTCGAGTAAGCCAAGCCCGTCAAATATCAATTCTCTTAAGTGGCACGCACATTCTAAATTCTTTCAGAAAAATTCCCAAAGCAGAGGATCCAAATTGCGATGGCATATCTTCGAATCATCCTCAGGGATGTTTCCCAAATAGTGGTCAATAGCCCATTTGTGCAGCTCTAGTGCGACGTAAATAAAGTACCATAATGTCGATAAATGAAAATGTACGTATTAAATCTCTAATTTTCCGTTATGTTCGATAGAGAATTCATACGAAATAAAGCTAGTTTACCTTCAAAAAAAATAAAGCAATTCATAACTATTAGATCAAAGTTTTCATAAATGAATTCATACGCGTTAAATCTAGTTATCCTGGAATCTATTAACAAAGTTGCCCTGTGTGTTCCCCGTGCATATTATTTACAATATATTAAGAGTAAACACACCGTGCTCTTGTCTGAGTTTTGTCAGGTTAGCTATACTAGTTTTAATTGCTGGAAAAACTTCAAAGAAATGAGGAACAGCTTAACCTAATCAAAACAAATAATGCTATAGTAAATGAAACAGTTTTGTATAGCAGAAATATCTCATAGATTGCACTTTGTTTTCGTCTTTCAAAAAATAGTAACCACTCAAACAAAATTACCTGTATTTTCCCAGTTTGAAAGGAAAAACTCAAAATTCCCCGCATTTTTCCTGTTATTTTAGGTGATTTTTAAATTCCCTGTATTGTCCAGATTTTCCCTATATTTTCCAGGTTCGAATTTAAACTGTTCACCATTAAATAAATAAAGTTTAATTGCTTTATTTAATCAGGGTGAGTAGCCAAATTATTCAACAAAAAATAAGCACCTTTAAGCACTCAAAAAAATATTTTTAAGCACTTTAAAAAAATATCATAACTAGGCATGGTTGGAAAGTTTTATCTTGTTTCAACCGTCATGTTCACAAAAAAACAACCTTTTCCCATTGTTTTTGACAGTTGTAAAAAATCATGAAATTTTGAATCATGTCAAACGAATGGCGTTTTCATACGCTGCGGACTGACAATACGCCGAAATAGATTGGGGTTGAATTTATTGTGAAAACTTTGAATAGGACTATGAGAACCGTGTCTTTTTGCATAATTCGAAGCCAAAATCAGCATAGTAAGGGAAAGATCTCATTATTAAAAAGGGAAAATTAAGCGCTCAATGAAAAAAGCACCTTTAAGAGCTTTTAAAAAAATGAAAATCGGAAATAAGCACCTTTAAGCACTTTTTAAAAACGCTACGCAACCTGTTTATTATTATTGCTTATCAAGGTTTTCATAAATGAATTCATACGTGTTATCCTACTGGAATGTATTAAAAGCAAATAACACCATTGTATCATAATGTTGAAAATGTTGGGGGAAGATTTGCGAGAAGGAAAAAAAAGAAGAGTAGTTCACCGACCGAGAAGGATTTAAAATAAACTTTTACTTGGATGAGTATATAAGACAGAAATAAATTATCTAACTAAATGCAAATTGCGCCTTTGTTTCGCTCCGATGCCCCTATCATCCTCCACCCCACAAATCGGTCACACAAGTTGGCTGATTGAATAGACCACCCTTTTAAGCTGCATCAAGGAATCCCTTTCAAATAAAAAGTTATAATTTAAGAAATGAAGCGTAACAACCGCGTAAGGATGGGCGCCACTCTGTGTGTAGAAGAAGAAGGGTGCATCTGATTACGAACGCATAACTGGAGCATGAACAATTCCGTTATCAACAGGAAAAATGATCCCCCGCAAGTTTCACTTTTCACCGTGTGAGTTATTTTCAAAGATATACTTTTTCTTCCATACTTTGAATTATTCCAATCATTTTAATTTATTCGGTTGCAAAATTGATTTCATTTCTTTTTATTTATTTAGTTGTTTTTTTTTCAGAAGTGATCACTGAACTCAACCATCACTGAAAGACGGGAACGATGAAAAAACTGGAATCATTTCGTTTAATAACGGATTTTCATTAAGGCGTAAAATAAATTCTTCCTTTTCTTATTTGAAAAGCCATTTATTTTCGATCGGGTGCAAAAGAAGACCATCTGAATAAGACGATCATCTGAGATGAACGGACTGTTTGGCATGTTCACACCTACCATAAGCGTCTGAATAGAGACCAGGGCCTCCGGGCATAAAAATGTTTTGGGCTCCATAATATGTCAAACTGTTTAAAACTAAAAGCTGATTAAAATAATTGAATTAAAAAAACAGAAATGTATAACAAATCAAAAAAATTCAAAAGGTATGAATTATTTCGTCAAACTATTAAAGTCAGTTAACTCTTTTAATGCACATCAGACTTTTAACTACTTTAAAAGTTGCTCTCCCATAGTGCTGTGTAACTCTCTTTCAATTATTACTTTATTTAACTAATTATAAATACAAAACAAAGTGGGTGGTGGTCAAGCATATTTAGAGACATTATCAATTGTGTACTAAAAAAAATTCATTTTAACGTAGAGAAATAGATTTCGGTTTACTTTTTAAGTTTTCCTGGTAATAAACTATTCAAATTATTGGTGTTTGCATAACAATCAATCACTATTTGTTGGGGGGCGGGTATGCACACTTTTTACGTGTGAATGTATTTATTTAAAAAAAATATATAATGCAATGTTGTTTATCCTTAGTTTTTTAATAGAATTTATATATATAAAGATTTATATATATATAAGATTCTCTAGAGCCCCCTGAATGTTTGAGGCCTCCAGGTACTGATCGGGTGTGCCCATACGTAAAGACAGTACTGTCCGTACGCAAAAAGTGCAAGCATTATCACCTGCGTACTGTCAGCCACGTTTCGCAAGTTCGTACCCTCAACAAAAAGCAACGCAACCAGATTTCCATTCTCTACAATGAGCGCACTTGGTGGCTCATTGTCTTGGTGGCTCCTGAGCCACCACGGCTCACCACCGTGGTGGCTCAGGAGATAGACCGTTCACCTTCCAATGAGGTAACCAGGGTTCTAATCCCAGCGATGGCTGGTCGACATAAATTTCGCCTCCTGCTCGCACCGACCACAGTGCTGACGTAAAATATCCTCGGTGGTAGACGCATCATGAGTTCCCTTGCCGTTAGGCTAACTGCTGGAGGTTTCCGTGGTCTTCCTCTCCATGTAACGCAAATGCGGGATAGTTCGATCACGTAGGCGAATTTGATCCAGGAGTTGTCTTCTGGATTGGGTTCAAAATGACAAGGCTACTAAGTTGAACATTAGTATTCGTAAACCCAAAATCTCTTCGGCTGTTCAACGACGTTTATAAAATAAAACTGAGTGCACTTTCATACAATATCCGCAATTCACACACGTGGAAGAATCAGTGTATCAAACTAATGGATGAATCAACATACCTGTAAATCAACAAAGTGATGAATCAGCAGACAGGAAATTATTGAACAGCTATTATAAAATCAGAAATTTTAAAATTAAACAGAGGATCACCCTTTCGAACGATTTCTGATTCGTTGATTTGCTGCTACACTGACTTTCTCATTTACCGTTTTAGTGATTCATCGATCCACTAATTCATTCATTCGCTTTACCATTGAGTCACTGATTTGATTTTCATCGTTTGGCTAATTAGTTGATTCTCTCATACGATGATTCGCACTTCTTCGTGTAATTCTGTTACTTGTACTGTAATAAATGAAATAAGAACGGTTCGCTGACAGCTGCTGTAAATAGATGAAAAGAAGATTTACTTCTGTAAATTATTCATGACTCAGTTAGACGACTTTTATCGTTGAAACGCATTTCGGTCATCAGCCAGATTTTTCACCAAAAAAAATAAGCACCTTTTAGGCACTAAAAAAATATTTTTTATTACTTTTTTAAAAAAAATCGTAATCGGGATTTGCGTAGTAATAAAAATTATTTCTTCCTATTGTTTAGATAGGTACTTTATTTACGTTGCACTAAAGCTGTACAATGGGCTTTTGGCGACGGTCTGGAAAACATCCTTGAAGATGATCCGAAGACATGCCATCGCAATTTTGATCCTCTGCAGAGGGGATGGCTCCCCTGCTTTAGTAGCGCGACGACTTGCGCGAGAAGTCGTGAACTTCACGTAGAACAGTCTAACGAGGACCTATAACGTGCACTCTTGGTCTCTACGCAGACTGATCAAAGTGATCACCCACCCGCTTACTGACCGCAGCCAGTGATGCTTGATTTCGGTGTTCTAGTGGGAACCGTGTCTTTACGATCAATCCACCGCGGGACTCCTATTGTTTGAAGTTGATTTATATACATAAAATCAACAAAATGCAAAAGCATTTCCCGAAAGCATCATCATTATCATGATAAAGTTTATATATCATCATGATTAAGTTTCTGATAAATATTGCAAAGAAAGTTGTCAAAATCATGTTTTTATTTTCCTCGTAAATTATGACGATAATCAACACAACAAAGAAAAAAAAAGTCTAATTTTGAACGATAGGAAATTGAGCACTTTTGACAGAATCCCAATGAAAAAAGCCCCTTTAAGGGCTTTTAAAAAACGCAAATAAAAAATAGGCGTCCTGGTTAACTTCATTTTCACCCAAGGGCAATATGGTAACGCCTCATTTATTCTTTTACTTACTTACTTTACTCGTGGTAAACCTCACTTTTAAGCATTGTAAATACTAATATGTTCCACCCCAATAAAAAAGTGAGCATTATTTTTATAATCTAGTTAGATAAGGAGACAAATAATACAAATTCGATAGATAAGAATGGAAGAAGACATGAAAACATTTTATATTTATATTATAAAGATGTACACCGGGGAAAGAAAGAAAAAAAAGACAAATCATTTTGGCTTAATAATTAACTTTTTTGCTGTAACCCTTTTTCTAATTTCTGATTCTTTTATTTGCCCATTTCACAATTTTCTTTTATCCGATATATATGGATAAAGCAAAAAATATTTATGGATAAAGCAAAAAATATTTATGGATAAAGCAAAAAATATTTATGGATAAAGCAAAAAATATTTATGGATAAAGCAAAAAATATTTATGGATAAAGCAAAAAATATTTATGGATAAAGCAAAAAATATTTATGGATCAAGCAAAAATATTTACGGATAAAGCAAAAAATATTTATGCATCAAAAAAAATATTTAGGGATCAAGCAAAAAATATTTAGCTTTGAAGCAAAAAATATTTACGGATAAAGCAAAAAATATTTATGAATAAAGCAAAAAATATTTAGGGATAAAGCAAAAAATATTTAGGGATCAAGCAAAAATATTTATGGATGAAGCAAAAAATATTTAGCTTTGAAGCAAAAAATATTTACGGATAAAGCAAAAAATATTTATGAATAAAGCAAAAAATATTTAGGGATAAAGCAAAAAATATTTAGGGATCAAGCAAAAATATTTATGGATGAAGCAAAAATATTTATGGATAAAGCGAAAATATTTGTGGATAAAAAATTATTTATGAATAAAGCGAAAATATCTATTGATAAAGCAAAAAATATTTACGGATAGAGCAAGAAATATTTAGGGATAAAGCAAAAAATATTTAGGGATCAAGCAAAAATATTTATGGATGAAGCAAAAATATTTATGGATAAAGCGAAAATATTTGTGGATAAAGAAAATATTTATGGACAAAGCGAAAATATCTATGGATAAAGCAAAAATATTTATGGATAAAGCAAAAATATTTATGGATGAAGCAAAAATATTTATGGATAAAGCAAAAATATTTATGGATAAAGCAGAAATATTTATGGATGAAGCAAAAATATTTATGGATAAAGCAAAAATATTATTATATAGCACTTATTATATAGCAGGTCTTGGTAATGCTTAAAGGTTAGTTTTGCCACGATTGAAGAAGATAAGTTTTAAAATGTTAAATATTAAGGTCCGGAAAGGCCGGGCTATTAGCACATCTGGCTCATGTCCGAGAGGTCATGAGTTCGATCCCCTCCGGCCGAATTCACCCCATGAACAAAAGGATGACTGGTGCACGCTACATCTGTCGGGGTTACACAGTCCTTCCAATTCCCATCACAAATCAATGACTCTGGGGGTACTGGAACGGAGATGGATCGTGCTCGTATTCAGGTCAAAATTACGATCTGGGGATGGATGGTGTGCTAATGCGTCCTCTCTGTAAAACGGGATGTGACGCATGTATGTTTCTACAGATCATCATCGGGATGTTTCCCAGACAGTCACCAATAGCTCATTGTGCAGCTCCAATGCAACGTAAATAAAAAGTGCCGTAACCATACTGAAATGCAATGTACACTTTAATTTCTTCCAAAATATTTTTTTTCACCATGTTTTGGAAATTCGAGTAATAAAGATTAATTTTCAAAAATAAACATTGAAACTTAGTTCTTAGTGAATTAAAATGTTTTTTTCCTAATTAGTAATGAAACAAAATGGTAAAAAATAATTGGCAAAATAAAATAAATATCTGATCCTAAAATGAATCGGTAAAAGAATTACATATAAGTAGAAATAAACAGTTTGAACACTTAATTTAATAACATTAAAAAATCGACTATTTCGAATTTCGCAGAAATAACCTTTTAACAAACAAAAAAGTTATTCTAAAATGAAATTGTTTGTCAATTAATATATGTGAAAACTTTTAAGGTACAGTAAAATTAAAATCCATAATAAAATATTCAAATGTATTAAATAAAACTTGTCGACCATTTTGGAAACAAAAAAACTTTTTGTCCAATAAAGAAGTTAAAGGGGACTACTTTAAACATTTTTTAAAGCTTTAAAACCTTTAATTATATTTAGAGCCAATCAATAAATCATTATTTAATTAAAATTTTTGATGTCGTTACGAAATTTGAAAAAAATAGCAGATATTTTTGAGACAAAAAAAATTCTTTTTAGTTATGTATTTTACTACTAATAAAAATCTAATGATGGTGTCACAGTTTTCCATTGTTGTCCGTGCATTTTTCATGTCCGAAAAATCACGTGATAGGATACAGTTTTTCCTCATTCATTTTCGTATTGTTTTGGTTGTCATCAGCATAAAATTAATTAAAGTCATAAAAGTATTGTTTTTTTTAAACATTTTTGTGTCCCTAATTTAAAGTTATATTCCTGTACTGCTATTATTACGCAATTCAAGAGTTCAAAACTAAGAGAATTGTTGTTGTTTTTGTATTTTATTATTATAACGTAATTCTGCGCTGCATTTTAAGATAAAGTTATCTAGAAAGGTGGACTAATCTTATAAATCATTTAACAATTACTATTTTTTTTTGTGCCAATAGCATGAATATATTATTATAAATTACAGTTAAAAAATATCCCTTAAATGAATTGTGATTTAACGATCAGCTTCGTGCACAATGAGAATCAAGCAAAAACAGAATTTAATACATCCACCCGTTTGGTAAGCGAAAGTATTAAAATACGGAGGTGAACATATCAAATTTGTTTGAACAATATAATGTTATAAATGCTATTTTAAAAAAAGATTACTCAGAAAGACTACACCTGTTCACCAATAGACTTAAATATTTATAGATAATAATATTTGGACATGGGAAATGGAGGTACAAGCGAAAGCAAATAAAATTCCTTCTAGTACATATGTTTGAATATGTGTGTAACATGTATGATATATGGGTAAATATAGGTATGAATAATTATAATTTTATTTTATTTTATTTATAACCGTCGTTGAAAAGCACACACTTTTTGATGGGTTTACAACTACTAATATTCAACTCCGTAGCCTTGTAATTTTGAACCCAATCCAGAAGACAAGGTAACTCTTGGATCAAGTAGAGCGAGAAATTGGTCTTCGTGGAAGACTTTCGTTGGATGGAACTAACCCGCATTTGCGTTATATGGAGAGGAAAACCACGAAAACCTCCCACGGTTAGACTAACAAGGGGACTCTAACCCATGATCCGGGGATATTTTTACGTGAGCACTGCGGTTGGCGCAAGCCGGATGCGGAATTCGTAACGACCAGCCATCGCTGGTATTCGAACCCGGTTCACTCATTGGAGGGCGAACGCTCTATCCCTTGAGCCATCGCGGCTCACTAATTATAACTTTATTTTATATTTTATTTTATAACCATCGTTGAACAGCCGACCCAATTTTGGGTTTGCGACTACTAATGTTCAACTCCGTAGCCTTGTCATTTTGAACCAATCCAGAAGACAAGGAAACTCCTTGATCAGTACCCCCAGAGGTATGATTTGTTATGGGAACATGAAGGACTTTGAGACTCGACAGATTTAACGTGCACCAGTCACCATTTACTACACGGGGAGTGCTCGATCGGCGGGGATCGAGCCCACGACCTCTTAGACATGGGCCCAGTGCCCTACCAACCAGTCTACCCAAGCCCTTAATTATAACTTGAGTCGAAAAACTGTTTCCTGCTAAGAAACAATACTTATTGTGTAGCAATCATCGGAGTTGATGAGCGGCAGCGTGTAGGGGGCTATTATATAAATTATTGAAAATAATTTATATAATTATATAAATTATTTTATATTTATTAAAAATAGTATCTATCATAGAGATCTTTAAATCAAGATGAAATAACTGAATGTGTGAGGAGTAAATAAATGTGTTTCCCTAATAACTATTTTCAAAGTTCTTCTTTATTCTACTTATTTAATTTTCAGATGTTTATGGACCTAAAACAATTCATATCAAGACTAGATTCCTCTCTCCAGGAATGCCAATTCAACATTCGAACATAAAACCTAATTTAAGATTATTAATGATTATTTTTTTCAATTCTCGTCAGTGTTAACATTTCGTCAATTCAGGCATTTACAGGGAAGATTTATTTGCTAGTCTTTCAGAGGCACCCTATTAGGTGGGCCAACTTTGCTCCCACAGTATGGACAGATAGTGCAGGGAATGAAAGAAGATCCACGCCTTGCCCTGGATTCGAACCCAGAAGCTTTCTGATGCAAGGCCTGTTCCCTGACACCTAAGCACTCCGGTAGTCAGATTATTAATGGGGGGGGACAGGGGGGGGGAATTCACTTCTAAAATTAAATATTTTGAAAACAAAATAGTCCTTTATTGGTAAATAAATTTATGATTGTCTTTCAGTGGTTTTTAATAATTAGTAATCTTTCCTTGGTCTGTATATTCATAGCTGCTAATGAACTTATTTATTAAGTCGGGGTTCCCCCGAAAAGAGGTTAATTATTTAGGGGTTCCATAGGCGAAGAAAAAAAACTGGAAACCGCTGATCTAAGATCGTGTCGAAAGTTCCGACCTCTGGGGGTACTGATCCAGGAGCCCCCTTGTATTCTCAATTGGGATCGAAATTACAAGGATATGGAGTTGAACAGTCGGCTGTTCAACGACGGCTATAAAATATAAAATGTAGTGAAATTAAGGGGCCGGGATGGCTCAGCGGATAGAGCGTTCGCCTTCCAATGTGGTAAACCGGGTTCGAATTTAACGACAACTGATCGAAAAGTGCGAGTTCAAGGGCAAATGGACAACATGCCCATAGTCAGAAAGTGCCCCTAACAACGTAAGATGACATTTTGACAATTCCGTACATGGTTTCCTAGTTAATTCTTAATCTTTAGGATGTGCCATATATATATATATATATATATATATATATATATATATATATATATATATATATATATATATATATATATATATATATATATATATATATATATATATAATAACAGGGCTACAACCCTGTTTTCAGTGTTGTATTTATCTTGAAATTATGCAGTCGTAAGCCATCATACGTTCTAAACAGGTTTATTTAAATGTAGGCTGGTATTGAAAACAGTTCACGTCCCCACTCCTGTAAAGGAGGGGGAGTGGACAAGACTCCGGACCATTCCGGAACAGCTTATCAGGATCACATGATGAAAAGGACACGCAAAACTAGCGTTCTTACGTTTTATACCAACACAGATTTGAGGTAAAAAGGCACACTTCGTACATTCCTTGTAACCTTACGCATTAAGGAAAATCATTTACTGCTTCCCTATATGGAAGTGAAAAAGGGAACGATTCTAAAAATAACTCTTCCTTTGAAATATAAATCTATTTATATTTCAATGGTATGTTTTCAGCCTTGAATTCCCAAAATAGAATCTCTCTACGCTTATTCTTTAACAAAGACATTTTATGAAAACGAAAGAGTTTTAATTCTTTTATTAATACAAAAGTATTTAATTTTTGTATCACATATATATATATATATATATATATATATATATATATATATATATATATATATATATATATATATATATATATATATATATATATATATATATATATGTAACATATATAATTAAGAACGACATGCTGAACTGTTAAAAAAGTTTTTATTTTTAACGGTACACGGTTTAAAACTCTATACAATGTAACTACTTCTGAAACACTGAGTTAAATTAGAAGCTTAATAACTTTTTATCTGCATATAAGTATGTAGAGAAAAAAAATTATTTTATAAATGCTTGTTTTTTGTCTAAAAATATTGTTAAAGAGAAATTTTATTATTACATCATCATTGATCGAAGCCTCCTATAAAAATTTTTAAAAAAAATTTGTTAAAGACTTGTAAACATTTCACGTACATAGTTTTTTTTAAAAAAAACATCATGCAGAAATGTTACAGAAATTTTTGTTTTATATTGTATATGGTTCAAAGTTTTCAACAATATAACTATTTTAAATTAACTAAGCTAACTAAGTTCAATGTTCACCAAGCATGGAGTAAAATTAGAAGCTCACAAATTTTATTTAATAATATTATAGTTCAGCAATATTCTTAAATATGCAATTTAAGTACGTTTCTCAAACCATGTCCATTTCCTTAAATACATATTTTTTTAGCTGTGTCCATTTTCTTAAATACGCTGCGTGAGCTATGTCCACTTTTTAAAACACGCATTTTGAGCTGTGTACAAAATAAAAAGCAAAAAAGCAGAATAAAAAAATTAAATAAAAAGAAACAATATGGAAAATAAAATTAAAAAAATAAAGTCATCTATTATTATTACTAATAACGTGATATAAGAACTCGTTTGTTAATAATGAACTATAACTAATGACTCCTCCATTATCTTCTGTTGGATCATTCTTTGATAGTTCTAATAGCATCGCCCTCTAAATGAATCGTCTGCTGCACCCTATTGTTCCAGAAAAATCTTCCTCTCTCTCTTCGAGATGGTTGTTATTTATTACGAGATCCTCTTTATAAGCGGTCGAAGACTTGTAAAGAATCAGGTACTTATCAGGTACTTAATTGAAAGGGGATGGGGGAGGAATTGAAAACTTTCTTTGGTGGACTGTTTCAAATTGGCTCATTAGAGCTTCTTGTTCAATCAACACTATTGTATTAATTACTGCATTGATTCCATCATCAGGGGTCTGTCCAGGCTGAATTTACTACCGTTTAGCGGTACCTTCACAAATTCAATTTTAGGTAAAACGGTAGTTTCACAAATTCAGCTTCAGGAAAAACGGTAGTTTCACAAAATACTTTTTCTTAAAATTTTATTTTTGTATCCCTTAAGAAACGGTAAATCTATATTTTAACCATGTTTTTGTATTGATTTTTTAATATAATTTTTAATTTTTCACAAATTATGTCTAAATTTTCACAAAATAGGTACCTTTCACAAAAACCTAGACAGACCTCTGATCATAGAACGAGGTGTGTTCAAATTCATGATTCAGAAACATTTCTTAAACCGCGTAGACAAATTTTTCAACAAAAAACAAGCACCTTTTAAACCCTTTTCAAGCACTCAAAAAATATCTTTAAGAACTTTGAAAGAATATCCTAATTGGACAGGGTTGGCAAAGTTTTTGACAATTGATGGTTTTATACGATTTTATTTGCTTGTCAGTGACGACGACGATGGTGCATCACCAACGATGAAATTAACATCTATCGCTAATAGAGAGAAGAAGAAAATTGACAATGTTTAGTGGGTCCACAGTAATAAGCAAAAATTCGAGATTCTATTACTGAGGGCGGAAACTGATGTCTGAAATTGAGAATCTTTAGCAAACTGCAGTAGAGTTGCACATGCGAGACAAAAATCCTTACCACCGGATCCAGCGTAGTACACGCAAGTGCGGACCCGCAAGTATTTCATCAAATATGTAAAATAAATCGTGCTTTCATACACTACAGACCGACAGTACGCCGAAATAGATTGGGGTTGAATTAATTGTGAAAACGTTGAATAGGACAATGACTTTTTGCCTAACTTGTGGCGAAAATCAACATGATAAAGAAAAATATCACGTTTCGGAAAGGGGAAAATTAAGCACTTTTCAAAAACACCCAAGGAAAAAAGCACCTTTAAGGGCTTTTAAATCATTAAAATCGAAAATAAGCACCTTAAAGCGCTTTTTAAAAACGCTACGCACCCTGTTACCTTAGTGTGATACTGCAAATTTCTTAGAAAACATTGAGTATTATATTTTAAAATCAAGAATTTCGTTTCGAGCTTTTCATTAGTAAAGCTTAGGTGGTTTTTACCTTAATAAAATATAACAAATTGTCTCTGAAGGGAAATTAGTTTTATTATACAGTCGGACCTCGATTTAACGAGTTCATAGGGACCGAGAATATTATTCGCTAACTCGAGAATAATTCATGATATCTAATAAAAATATGATATCTAATAAAAATTTGATATCAAACAATATCTAAAAATATGATATCTAATAAAAATTTGATATCAAACAATATCTAAAAATATGATATCTAATCTCTAAAATGATATCTAATCTCTAAAATGATATCTAATCAAAATAAAAAAAAGATTTGTCTAACCTTATGGAATATCCGAACATCTCTAATAAGCAAAATACACAAAATAAAGCTTACACTTTTTACTCACAAACTTAAAATACAGCGAATGATTACTCGATGGTTAATTCGAAGCATTTCGTGAGTAAGGTTTGCTTATTTCTTACTTTAATAAGTTCTTTTTTCGACGTCATAAAGAGAAGAAAACTCTTCCATTTTTTTTTACCCTACTGACACGATTGCACCAAAATACTGAACTAAAAATTCTTTGATTCGCACGTTAAGCAATACAATATAACTTTAAGACTTCAATTTTTCAAGCGAATTTCATTTGAGGTAAACCTCTCAATTTTAAAAATGAAACTTTTTTAATTTTCTTATTTGAGCCATGATGGCTGAGGGGATAGAGCGATAGCCTACCAATGAGGTGAATTAGGTTCGAATCCCAGCGATGACTGGTCGATACGATTCCGCATCCGGTTTGCCCCGACCACACTTCGGACGTAAAATAGCCTCAGTAGACGGATCATGAGTTAGAGTCCCCTTGCCGTCAGGCAAGTCGTGAGATGTTTTCATGGTTTCCCTCTCCATGCACCGCAAATGCGAATTAATTCCATCAAAAAGTCCTCCACGTAGGCAAATTTCTCCCAATACTTGATGCAGGAGTTCCCTTGTATTTTAGATTGGTTTCAAATTTACAAAGCTATGGAGTTGAACATTTCAGGAGTCTGTACAGATATTTTGTGAAAGGTCCGCTTTTGTAAAATTGTGAAAAAATGACTCGTAATTTGTGAATATAAAATAAACGTTAAGTCACATTCGTTCAGCCAGGGTCCTGCTTTTGTGAATTTGTGCAAATAGGGTCCTGTTATTGCAAACAACTTTTTCAAGTAGTTTTTAAATTGTAAAGACATACAAGATTATGCTCAACACTGTAAAATTATAATTAAAAATATTTAAATTTTCAAAAATAAACAGCAATTGCTGCTACCAACTTAGAGATGCAACATACAAATATTTGGTATTTAGCCTATGCTGCTGAACGCAGAATATTCATTTCGTACGCAGAATATTCGAATATTCATTTCGCAGAAGCGTCTGCCGAAGACAAAACTTAGTTCGTTTACATTTGTCTTTCTTCTCCCCACCCCCCCTTCCTGGGAAGGGTTTATTCGATTAGCAAAACAATAATGAAGATAAACAAATTTGTGAAGGGCCCGATTAAAAGATAAATTATTTTGTGAAGGGTCCGTTTTTTGGTTAAAATATTTTGTGAAGGATCCGTTTTTATGAAAAGATATTTTGTGAAGGGTCCGGTTTTCTAGACAGACCCCTGTATTTGTAGTCGTAAACCAGAAAATTGGGTCGGCTGTTCAACGACGGTTATCGAATAAAATAATTTTTCTATTTATCTCTTAATTCTATTTATCTCTCATTGACTAAATTTTATCTTCATGAGAAGTGGGAGAAATAGTGAATGAGGGCTTTTATAAATACAGATGTTTGATACAAAGTCCAAAGAAGTCTTTTTTAAAGAGTCATCTTTGTTAAAGATGCAAATGTTATTTTTGGAACTCCTTTTATATTTAAAGTTAAAAAAAAAAAGGCCTTTGATTTCTGTTGACCCTAGTGACACGATGTCCGCCTTTAATGTACCTTATTTCTTTCCCTTCCCCTATGTTTGAAAATGTAATCAAGTGTAAATTGTGTCTGTACGCGAATATCCTAAATAACTATGTTGATTGTTTTCAGGAAAATAATGATACGCTAGGTCAATATATGATTATGTACCTTCTGTTGTTGAACTCTTTTCTCAACTACGATAATAAGAAACCAGTGAAGATGCTATAAAAAAAAGAGAGAGAGAGAGACATTGGCGTGGGTGTCAAGGTGTTTTATGGGAACAACCAGATCACCTAGACCTCTCTTCTGGAAAAGCCATTATCATTATCTATGCTTCTTTCTCATCACACTACTGAATTAACAAATTTGGCACGAATCATTCATTCTTTAGCGCCAATCCATCTTGTCGAGGCCCTTTAAATCAAAAAAACCCACGCCAAGACATTCCATTCAAAATGTTTTAAGGAATAACGAGGGGGAAAAAAAGAAAAGAAACTGGTCAGAAAAATGTTGAACAGTTCAAGGGTGGTTGTCTGCGTAATTTTTTTTTCTTTCGCCTTTTGGTGATGGTGATTTATTGTACTACATATTTAAGTTGAAAACGAAGAAGTGACTCTTAACCCAGTTTTTGCATTGATTAGTTCTATAGAATTAAGGTTAATAAAATAGTAAGGTTTCCTGGGGTACATTTTTCTTTTTTTTGGGGGGGGGAAGCCTTATGACGTCACAAGCTTACTTAGAACCCTTTTTTTAATTTTACTTTATTTTATAACCGTCGTTGAACAGCCGACCCAATTTTTTGGGGGGTGACTACTAATGTTCAACTCTGTTAGCCTTGTCATTTTGAACCCTATCCCGAAAACAAGGCAACTCCTGGATCAAGTATTGAGAAGACTTTATGAGGGAAGTAACCCGCATTTGCGTATTATGGAGAGGAAAACCACGAAAACCTTCGACGGTTAGCATGACAGTATAGAGCTCTAAAGATATTTTACATCAGTACCGACCCACTATCGCTGGGATTCGAACCCTGTTCACCTCATTGGAAGGAGGACGTTCACTGATACTTAGACCTTTCATTATTATTCGTATTACAGGGAAACCTCCAAGAAAGACCACCTCTATTTATGACCACTTTTGAGATTCGCGGAATTTTTTTACTTTTTTTTTATTTTTTAAAAACGAGCATCTCAAATAAACAAGCCTTCTTTTAAAGCTAGCTTAATTAATTTTCATAAAGTAAAATTAAATGCAAACATAAAACATAATTGCTTATTTATTTAAAATAGCGTTATGATTCATAATTATTAAATTTGTTTTTACACATAGTTCAATATGGGAACATTTTTATTAGGGGTCTGCTGTCCAGACATTTTGTGAAAGGTCCTGTTTTTGTAAAATTGCGAAAAAACTGTTCATAATTTGCGAATATAAAATAAGCGTTAAGTCACATTCGTTCAACCAGGGTCCTGCTTTTGAGAATTTGTGCAAATAGTGTCCTGTTATTGAAAAAATTGCTAAATATCTTTTCAATAGGTTTTTAAATTGTAAATAGATACAAGATTCTGCTCAACAATTGCTGCTATTAAATTAGAAATGCAACATACAAATATTTAGTATTTAGCTCAACACAGAATATTCATTTCGGACGAATAATGGAAACAAAATCACTCACATTTTAAATCATTTCAATTAACATATTTTAAATTACGCAAGTTACTAATGTATCACTTTTAATGTGTTACGCATTAAGTAAATTTAAACAATTCTTAAATTTATAACATTTTATTTTTAAAAAATTGCCATAAATTACTTTTTATTTACATAATATTCTATTAATTAATTTTATGAATACATATAAATTGATCAATTATTTATTTACGAAAAAAATATGATTTAATGTTAATAAGAATGCGCACACGATGTTTGTAAAAGTAGAAATATTTTCTGAGAATACTACATTTGGAATTTAAACTTAGGGAAATTTAGTTTGTCTCGAACCCCCGGGAAGGGTTTATTCTATTAACAAAACAATAATGAAGATAAATTTGTGAAGGGTCCGATTAAAAGATAAATTATTTTGTGAAGACCCATCAACGGAGAGTGACCGCTCCCGTTCACTGCCTTTAACAACTGTTTTGAAGTCTCAGATTTATATTTTATCGTTTAAGAATTGACTTCCAATTTAGGTCAGACAAAAATAAAAATATTTTTTTTCCAATTTGAAACATTTTAGAAGTAAATAGTTTCAAAAAAATTTTATTTTGTTTCATGTCTGTAAGTTTCTTTAAGTCGAAAAGTATGATTAATGAATTTCGAGTTCCCGATAAAAAAAAACCATTTAGTAAACCATCGAACACCATCAGTCACTATTTTCAACTTGAGTCATGATTGTTTGTAGGAAAGGAGTCGCTTACTTTATTTGAAAGAATTTACGTCTGTTAGGCATTGAAATAGATAGAAAAATTCTTTTACGCTGCTCAGAAAACAATTGTATTGTCGTAACATCCAAGACATGATCTCCAGTTAAAATTTGAACAGTCTAAAAATGGTCAAAATTTTAAATAACGATATTCGCTGTTTACGACTGCTAATGTTCAACTCCGTATCCTTGTAATTTTGAACCCAACCCAGAATACAAGGGAACTCCTGGATTGGGAGAATTTCGCCTTCTTGGAAAACTCTTTTGATGGAACTAACCCGCATTTGCAGTACATGGATGCGGAATTCGTATCGGTCAGCAAGCGCTGGGACTCGAATCCGGTTCATCTTATTAGAAGGTAAACGCCCCTGAACCATCACGTCTTATTCTATAGCATTTTGTATCCGTCGTTGAACAGCCGCCCCAATTTTGGGTTTACGACTACTAATACACAATTCCGCAGCATTGTCATTTTGAACCCATCCAGAAGACAAGGAAACTCCTAGTCTACCCAGTACCCCCAGAGTATTGATTGGAAGTACCCCCAGAGATATTGATTCGTTATGGAAACATGGAGGACTTTGCGACTCGACAGATTTAACGTGCATTAGTCACCATTTACTATACATGGAGTCTTCGGCCGGCTGGGATCGAACCCACGAACTCTTGGACATGGACCCAGTGCCCTAACAACCAGGTATCCCGGCCATATTCTACAACATTTGTAAATGCTGGAAGGTATCGATCGACAATTTAATGATTCGAATCATCGAAGTGAACTGATTCGAATCACTTTGATGATTCATTGCGGCCAAATATACCAGTTTTCTATCAACACACTTTTTAAAAATCCTCATAATTTCGCAGGTGATTTAGGACAGGATTAACTATTTCATTTAAAGGTTAACTCGTTATTAAATACTGCAATTTAATCACAAATCAGGCTGTCAATTCAATACCATTCAATAATTTACTTTTAGGTAATTTTTTAATCATCAAATCTTCTAGATTTCGTTTTAAAAAAATCTGAAAGTTCGGAATTTATCGAAAATTTCTATACCTTACAATTTTCTTACCATTCACAAATTAATTTATAAAAAAATCATTTAATTCATCCGAATACTCCATTGCATTACAGATTTAAATTTGCGATAACAACTTTTTGTGAAAGCTTTTGTCTGTCCAGACATTTTGCGAAGGGTCCTGTTTTTGTAAAATTGTGAAGAAAAAAAAACTACTCATAATTTGCGAATTTAAAATAATCGTTAAATCACATTCTTTCAACCAGGGTCCTGCTTCTGTGAATTTGTGCAAATAGGGTCCTGTTATTGCAAAAATTGCTTTTTAAATTGTAAATAGATACAAGATTATGCTCAACAAATCGCTGCTTCTAAATTAGAGATGCAACATACAAATATTTGGTATTTAGCCTATACTTCTCAATGCAGAATATTCATTTTTGACGAATAATGGAACAAAATGACTCACATTTTTAATAATTTCAATTGGCGTATTTTAGCACAACTTAGTACTGTATCACTTTTAATGTGTTACGCATTGAGTAAACTTAAACAATTCTGAAATTTATAATATTTTATTTAAAAAATTGCCACAAATTAATTTTTATTTACATAATATTCTATTAATTAATTTTATGAATATAATTTAATTTTATGAATAAAATATAAATTGATCAATCATTTATTTAAAAAAAAAAAAAAGAAATGTCATTTAATATCAATAAAAATGCGCACACGATGTTTGTAAAAGAAGAAATAATTTCTTACAATACTACTACATTTGGAATTTAAACTTAGAGAAACTTGGATAACTTCTTTCTTCTTTTTTTTTCTTCCCCCGGGAAGAGTTTATTCGATTAAAAACAAATATGTGAAGGGTCCGATTAAAAGATAATTTATTTTGTGAATGGTCCGTTTTTATGAAAAGATATTTTGTGAAGGGTCCGAATTTCTTTTAAACAGACCCCTGGAAAGAATAATTGCAGTTTCACCAATCATTAAAAAGACGCGAAGAGAAAAATGTCACATTAAAATAACATTAGAGTGACAAAATTTTGAACCGTTATAGCGGTTAACCTATTAGAGTTTATGACTTAGTCTGCCGCCCTTCACTTCTGTTATTAAATCTGAATTCGATGGGGGGGAGGAAGTTATGTTTCACCAGAAAAAGTTTGCTTTTTAGCCATAATACACATGTTACAGCTATCTGATATACACATTTCAAGATATTTCTTTGAGATATTACCAAATGAGACGGAAAATCCGACCAACCGTTCAAAAGTTACCCGACTCCTCTATATATTTTGTACCAGGAAGTGGAATCTCCTATTTTATATTTACGATAATAGGAATTGAGGTTAGGTAACTTTAGTTAATGTTGACATAAAAGTTAAGATGTTTATCCAATCATGTTAAAAACAATTTTATGTTGAGCAATAAATATTATTGAGGTCAGCTACATTTTGGAAGTCTCTCCAAAATACAGGAAAGGTGTACTCATACAAAATACATTAGGATATAAACACACTTCGATAGAATTATTGAAAGAAAACAGCGGACCTCTTAGAGAGCTTTGGAAGAACCAATTATAATTAAAGGAATAAATCTGAAAACGATAACGTTTAAGTATCATTATGATATAATAACAATTAATAAACAATATGAAAAGAAAGGGTGGTTTTTTCTAAAATCGGAGAGTTCAACTGCTTTTTTTTTTCCTTTTTGCTTATGGGAACAATAATCAATTAAGTTGTTTACATAGATTAATAATTACTAAATAATTTCGAAGTGTAACAAGGAGCTATTTTAATAAAAGGCAAATTATAAGCATATTTTTGGGTGCTTACTCATTTCCCCGGTGCAATAATAAAACAAAACGATAAATTCAACTGTTTGTTTATTTATTACATTATTTTGTTGTTGATTTTTTTATTTGTTAAACAAATAAATAAATAATGAATAAATAGATAAATAAATTAGCTGAATTTACTTTAGTCGGTGAAATGGTTAGTACCTATTCTTAAATTTAAAAAAAAAAAAATCTGTGCACACTTTGTCATTTTAATGCGAGTCAGGCAACAATTTTTAAGTAGATTAATAATTGTTTCAAAAAGGGTGGTTTCGTACTGTTGGAAAATAAACTAGATCTCGATAAACATGGAAACTCGACCATTTTAAAGATCAAATAAAGTAAAATGATGCATGTTTTTAAATTCTCTTATATTTTTGCCTGCATACTCCTAAACATTTTGTTATGAAAATAGGATACCTGTAAGTGACGTAGTGTATGCATATCGATCCTGATTGGTTGTTGAAACATGGCATTTGCTTGCGTTAGCAACTGTTTTTTTCCATTCTGATAGGAGTAAGCCCAGCCCGTCAAGTATCAATTCTCGTGAAGTGATACATTCTATAATCCTTGATGAAGATTCTCTCATAAGGATTTCAATTCTTTCACTATTTATTTCTTACTTAAGACAAAGGCTGGCACGAAGCCACATAGAACATAAACAAACCAATTCTGCATCGAAGTTGCCAGGTACACAAAACAAAAATTTCTCACGGATACAATAAAATACCTCAACAAATAATGTATCTGAGAAAGAATTATATTTCAACGAATTCGAAGCGCAATACGGCGTTGTATTCAATTAACTTCACATTAATTAATATTCTTACTTAAGTGAAGAAACTTAGCTCAACTTTAACACGCCATTATGCTTATTAACGATCAGCTGGCACTGACGTCATAGATCACGTGTGTGGATATCGTCTGTGATCTTCCTCTCAGAGTGAAAGGACCAAATTATTTTATTGTATAATTTTATAACCGTCGTTGAACAGCCGACCTAATTTTTGGGTATAAGACTACTTATGTTCAACTCCGTAGGCTTGTAATTTTGAACACAATCCAGAAGACAAGGGAACTCCCGAATCAAGTAGTGGGAGAAATTTGCCTTCGTGGAGGACTTTTTTGATGGAACTAACCCGCATTTGAGTTACATGGAGAGGAAAACCACGAAAACCTCCGACGGGTAGTCTGATGGCAAGGGAACTATAATCCATGATCAGTATCCAATTAGGGGAAAGCTGGAAATTTGAATTTCGCGATATAATATGTAAACCTGCTTAAAAAAAACTTTTTAAACGAATCTAAAACTTTTTTGCACACAAATATTAAATTTGTATAGACAACGAAAATTCGTAGCAAAATATTATTTTTAATGAAATTACTCCAGTAATTTTTATTATTTTCTTTAATAATAGTCGTATATTTTGAACTGTTAGATACATATGCGTTTAAGCTTAATACATTTTAAAGACTGTAATTTTAAATGAAAGGAACACAAAAGATATTTTTAACAAAATCGGTCGAAAAGTTATTTAATTTCAAAATGTCGTGCATTTTAAGTTTCACTTTAGGAAAAATGAATTCAGTTTTTTTGCTAATAATTAATAACTTTATTTTTATTTTAAAAAGAGAAATATCAATTTGAGTTAAAAATTCTATGATTTCAATTGTCAATATTCTATGATTGAGAATTGTCAATATTTATAAA
The DNA here is from genome assembly GCF_982258835.1 of Parasteatoda tepidariorum. Lineage (NCBI taxonomy): Eukaryota > Metazoa > Arthropoda > Arachnida > Araneae > Theridiidae > Parasteatoda > Parasteatoda tepidariorum. Next base: position 7,847,391 of record NC_141761.1, read on the forward strand.
AAGAATATGAATAATATTTTCGAAGTAAAAAAAAAATGCACACGTGAGAAACAGGTTAGAAACTAATTAGTCGGGATGTTACTATACCATTCTATTATCTCTAACTTTTTAAAACATTAAATATTGTCAATTATATGTATCTTAATTAAAAAAATTCCCTTTAGTTATTACAATTAATTTGTTTATTAAAAATAAAGGGAAACTAAAAATACTCAGGTAATCAAAATAATATAAAAAGAAGCAACTTTTTAAGTCGATTAAATCTCAAAGCTGTCTAGGGTTAGGACAAATTATAACTTCTTAGTGTTGAAAAATTTTTTTTATTTACTGAAATTCAATAATAATAATAAGAAGAAGAATTTTTGAAAAATAAAATAACTTAAAAAATCCAAAAAATACTTTTTGTCACTGAAATAGATACCATTGCATTTTCTATTTTTAAAGCTATAATTTATCTATTTATTTAAAAAAAAAAAAATTCAACTTAAAAAATATTTACAAATCTTTTTTACGAAAATTGTGTACATTATTATTTTTGTACTATTTATTTTACATTATTTTCTTAACATTATTCATTATGCTTAGTATTTCCATATTTGTCTTTGTAAAAAATTAGGTGGTCTAGCAGAAAAAGAGCTGGGAACACATAAGATCCTAATTTTTTTTAAAAATCCATTTAATGTACAAATACAACCAGAAGTTACTTTTTTTTTACACAAAATATTCTTTTTTTTTCCTTCAAAAATATAAACAGTATTTGAAATTTAATGACTTAAAAATTTTCAATATAAAAGACAATTTTTTTTTTCTTAAATAACTTGCTAGCATTCATTACGACGATTGAAAAAAACTACATATCTTAATAAAAAAAAAGACTAAAATTAGACTGCACAATGGGTAGAATATAAAACGGAACATGGCAATAAATTTTGACCAAATTAATAGATTTTCATGCACCAGGTCACAATCTTAATGGTTCAAGGGCCTGGTCTAACACCTGAAACCTGCTAATTAATTAGCGTAAACGATAATTTAAGTTACGAAATCAGACACAAAACCGCACTTTCACTGGATAAGCAATAAATTCGTATGTTCAAATATAATTCCATGCTAAATATAATTTTTCATATATACTTATTATTTTATTTAATAATAATCGAAAACATTGTGAATTGTACTATAAGTAATTTTTTACTTAACTTTAAAAAATATAAAATTTGAACGAAGTCGATCAAATAGCAAACGAGAAATCAAATTTCAAGTATACACATTTTTCTTAAAACTTGTTTACTCAAAAACTATTTGACCGATTACGCTCCAATTTTGTATTTTTACAATAATATTCAGAATCAGCAAATAGTGCAATCGTGTTTATCACTTACCTAACATGAGTATGTCGTATCCATGGGGTGGCCGAAGCATCCGTCTGCTCCAGGCGGATCGAACAACCTCCAATGAGTAATCCGTTCCTCCCACCAGCAAAGTAGCCGGTCGAACAAAACCTTTGTATTCCAAACTTTTAACGCTCTGAACTAAGCATGGGTTCCAATAACATTCTTCGTTCTCTCGAATCCAATCTAAAAACACTTCAGGACCAAAATCACACTCGGCGATTTCTTCACACTCTTTACACGGTTGCTCTTTCTTTCTGTTCCGCTGCTTACGATTCAATTTCTTAGAACTTGGCGGAACTCTTTTTAGAACAAGGGCGAGTCCCCTGCTCAGCAGCACCTTGCTCGACTCCACTTTATTCGGAATCGTTTTCTGACAAGGGGGCATAGCGATGAAGTAGTTCGTTTGCTGAGGTTTTACAACACATTAAAAAAAGAAGCCATAAAAATAATCCAAAGCTTGATATAAAAATTTATTTTTAAAGTGTGCTGATTCACTCTATATAACATCACCAAATCTAACTGTTCTTTTAAACGTTAGAGGACGATAAAATCTCTCACACTATATTGGTTGTTTCAATACTACAGAAATCGGTTTCACTTTACTCAATAAAATATAGAATTCAATTTCACTTTACTCAATAAACACTGTTCTAATTTACTGAATAAATTGAAAAATTCAATAAGCTTTCAAACTCAATAACTTAAAACATTCGATAACACTTTTCTCATTAAACTTGAAGAAATTTGGTTCCGAAGACTAAATAATTCCTAGCCAGACGATAAAAATACCAAAATTTTTATCGTTTGATATTTAAATAGGTTTGTCATAGAACAGCGGAGAAACTGATTCGCGAAAGCGGCGTTTGTATTTGAACAGTTTCATGATTGTGAAGCACGAAAGAAATCGGTTAAAAACAACAGAAAACTTCTACATTTCACGCAACTCCCGTACTGTAAACGAACAGACTAATAATGGAAGAAAACTTAGAGGTAAAACGATACTACCAAACAAGCGCATGCGCAGGATGACCAGAAACCTGTTTCATTGTTAGCTGTAAACACACGAAGATGAGGGTTATTTTAATCATAAAGTTTCCACAGCTTTTCTTTTTATTACATTACATTGTTAATTTTTAAAGAATTGTATTTTTTTTTTCGTAGAACATTTGAATTAGAAAATTTGGAAATCACATCCGGCTTTCCCGTCTTTGATCGTTTTGTGTTTCATTTTAAAAATAGTTTTGCATTTGAATTCGAAAGAATGTATAATAGAAAATACAGGTATATTTAGAAGAAAAAGTGTGTTTTTTTGGTTTTTTGTTTTTCCTTTACAAGAGGGGAGTCGATGATTTCTATTTCGAAATTGATTTCTGGTTTTACAGTTGTCTTTTTTTATTAATTTCAGAAGAGTTTCTTTAATCTCCTGTTTACTGTTACTCGCTAGCCCCTAAGACTAATTTCGCACTTCAGTATTTCATAAACAGTAACGTTTCAAGTTTTTTTTTTTTTTTCACAAGAGGGGATTAGATTTTTTTTTTCGAAATTGATTTCTGGTTTTACAGTTGTGTTTTTATTAATTTTAGAAGAGTTTCTTTTATCTCCTGCTTGCTGTTACCTAATAATAATTTCGCACTTAATTAGTTCATAAGCAGTAACGTTTTCAGGTTTTTTCCCCCTATTTTCCAGGTTATTTATTTATTTTAAGATTTCATTTCTTGAGATTTTGTTTAAATTTTGTGATTTATAACTGCATTAATGCTATTCAAAAAATTTTACACATTACAATTTGAAGTTTGAAGTTTTTACATTATAACTAAATAGTTTCCTTCGAGATTTATTAAATTAAATTGCACAAATAAATGTAATTTATAATCGTGAGCAAAAATTAGTTTGATTAGCCCGTTTCTGCAGTAAAATGTTCAATTACGTAAAAAGTAAAATTAACTGTTGAATATCTCAACTTCCCCATTTAATCATTCTCTCAGATCGTGAAAATATTAAAATTAGATCGAAAGTTATTCAAGGTGATATCTTTTTTTTTATGTTGCGCAATGTACATGTTAAAATTATGTTCTCTGATCATCGTTCGCTGATCTGCTTGTTGTGTCACTTATTGTTAAAAAAAAAATTCTGTTTGTAAAAAAAACATCAGTGTGCGACAGTAAAAAAAGAAAATAAGCAATTAAAAAATTTTAAAGTCTATTCCTACATGGTCAAACAAAGAAAAATTTTATTTTAGTTACTTTTTATTAAATAATTAAAAAAAATTTCTCCCGTAGAAAACAAATTGTAACATGTTGTTAAATATCGATAATTTTAACAATAGAGAGTGATATTAAACTTTGCACTTAACTGGTTTTAGTGACAAAGTGTGACGAAGTGTCTTTAATTTAGTTGTTAACTTAAAAAAAAAAAAAAAAAAAAAAAAAAAAAAAAAACATGAGTAACAAATCGATGCGTTTTATAACGTTTAATTTTATTTGAATAAATAGGAAATACAAATTTTATTCACCAGTACCAGTACTTTTAAATGCTCATGCTTGTACTGTAGGTTGATCTGAGGAATCTTGCTTCTTTCTGCAATGATAAACAATGTCTAAAAGCTTTTTTTTTCACAAAAAAAAATCTCGAAATATTCATGGAGTTACTATTTCATGCATTTATAGTCAAATGGAATTTGGAGTATACGGGGAATGTCGTTATAGCAGCTTTAAATGTTAATAAATATTTTGAAAACTTTTATTGACAATAAAGAGTAAAAATTAATAAATATTTTGAAAATCTTTTATCAAATTAAAAAAAGTGAAAACTAATAAAATTTTGAAAAACATTTATCAACAATAAAAAGTAAAATTTATAATAAATATTATGAAAATCTTCATCAATAATAAAAAGTAAAAATTAAAATATTTTGAAATAAGAAATATTTCAGTTCTCGTGATTTTCCTATCCATGTAACGCAAATGCGGCTTAGTTCCATCAAAAATTCCTCCAAGAAGGCAAATATTTCTTAGTACTTCATACAGGAGTTCCCTTGTCTTCTGGATTGTGTTCAAAATGAGAAAGCTATAGAGTTGTTCGGCTGTTCAACAACGGTTATCTATATTATATAAAACGCTAATACGTACGTATGTATGTATGTATCAATAAAACCGATGATATTTCTTTTCTCGCGCTGGCAACCGTTTTCATTTTTAATTGATTGGATTCGGCGCGCAAGAGCACGTAGTGAGCAACCAGATAACAATAACCAGAGTGAGCATTATCAGGTTGTTCAATTCAGATTCATGCACTAAAAACATGGCAATATTTAATTTAAACTCAATTAGGAATTAATTAATTAATTGAAGTGAGAATGCTTTAAAAGGCCGCTGTTGAATTGATATTTTTCTACTGGGAGCTACCTAAACGTCTAAAAAAACGTTTAAGTGTTTGTATTGAATGCATTAAATTTTTTTATATTTCGCGTTTATTTATGCATTGAATTTTCACGCTTTAAAATGCAGAATATTAGTAAAGCAATACTTGATAATTTATTTTGCTAATATGTTTCCTATTTTGCTAATGTTTTGATTTTTTCACCATGTACAATCTAAATAGCTAATATACTTTTTTAAAAGCCAATAAGAACATTGGTAGAATTCTTCTACATAAGTACAATACTATGTCTTTGATGATAAAATACTATGTCTTTGATGATAAAATACTATATCTTTGATGATAATATATTATGTCTTTGTGCTAGAACATTGTGTTCATTGGCGAGCGAGCGCAGCGAGCCATGGTTCACGGCGTGAACCACATAGGATTGCGTTGCAATCCTCGGGGGTTGGCGAGCGTTAGCGAGCAGGCGGCGGAGCCTCCTAGTCAAATATAAAACCTCAATGCTGACAATATCCTTATTGGTAGACGGATCATGGGTTAAAATCCAACCTTGCCGTTTTGTCAATCGTTTAGGAAAAAACAAATGCCGGTAAGTTCCATCAAAAAGTCCTCCACGATTACTCGTTTTTTCCAACGCTTGATTCTGGAGTTCCCCTGTTTTTTGGGTTGGATTTAAAATAATACGGCTGTTCAGAGTGGAATCTTGAAAGTCACAAAATAAAGTCAGCTGTTCAGCGCCAGCTTTAAAATAAAATGAAGTATACAGCGAGAGATTGAAGCGGATTGCCAAGTAAACCGAAAAACCATACTTTTTACGATTAATGGGAACATTTTAATATTAATATTTAAAGTGGTAGCAAGTTGTATGATGAAACATTTCATTATTGATGTAATAAATTAAATTTAGAATGATTATTTTCATCACTACGTTCAAAGTAGATGCATATGTTACGGCGATTGACCAAAATTGGTGTTTGTTAAATTCCACCGGTGAATGTCACATAATCGCTTTGGTAAATGTCCCAAATATCACTGCCCGGTATGCCCTACATCAATGTTTTTTAAGGTCAAGTACCACTGCCCAGTATGCATTTAACCGGTACTCCGAACGCTGATGTTTCTCCTTATCTATCCTCAGCAGTTATTAAAAAATCGAAAAAATATAATTTTATCAACCAATAGTTTTATATGAAATCGGATATAACAAATATTTCGGACATTCACCAAAACGATTACGTAAAGGACCGAGATAGCCTGGTTGGTAGGTCACTGGGCCCATGTCCAAGAGTTCGTGGGTTCGATCCCCACCGGCGGAAGACTCCCCGTGTAGTAAATGGTGACTGATGCACATTAAATGTGTCGAGTCACAAAGTCCTCCATGTCCCCATGACAAATCATTCCTCTGGGGATACTGGTCCAGGAGTGTCTCCTGGATTGGTTCAAAATTACAAGGCTACGGGGGGCTGAACAATAGTAGTCGTAAACCCAAAATGAGGTCGGCTGTTTCAGCGACTGTTATAAAATGAGAACGATTATGTGATTGTTGACATTCACCGATGAAAGTCGACATTCTCCTGATTTCGATCATTCACCGTAACATTGAATGAATGACCACTTCCATAATGGATCACATACCTGTTAAATGAGAAGAATTCTTGATCTTTCTGAAAGTCTTCCAGGTCAGAAGCATTTTGTGGCAGATTTTTATCCAATGATTCAGGCAGAAAAACGGCAGATATTCCAGCCAGGAAACACAGGAGGCTCATAACGACAAACGGTATTGCTTTACCGTACATCCCCTTTATCGTTCCATAGAAACAAACAAATAGGTAAATAAATAAATAGGTAGATAAATAAATATAGTATCTGGCCGTATTATTAGACGCATTGTAAGATTCTTATGTAAAATTATAATTATCATGCAATACTATACAGCTTTATTGTTTTTACGCGACTGAAACCGGTTTGCACTTGTTTACGTTCGTGTATCAATTGGTCACATTAGGCGATATATAATATAAATTCGACTATAGGATAAATTAGACGACATATTATATAAATATAGAACATTTAGTACATTCGGAATTATATTAGTACAGTAGAGAACCGATTATCCGGAACGATCGGGACTATCGCTGTTCCGGATAACTGATTTTTCCGGTTTTCTGAATCGCTACAAAAAGCCGTTTTTTTAGTGTTAAACCCAACTAAAAAAAAAAAAAATTGGAAATAATCTTAAAAATAAGAAAAAACGATGAGGTACTACACTAATGATTATTTTTGAAATGATGGTAAGGTAAACATCTTTCAAAAAAGAAGGAAAAATCCTAAAATCTTATACGGAAAAAAAAATTTTTTTTAAAAAATTGCGGGAAAATTTATCGAATTTTGTTCCGGTTTTTTGGTTTTCCGGTTTTCTGATTTCCGGATAACGGGTTCTGTACTGTATATTATAATAATTAGACTAAATTATTAGACGCACTGTTGTGTTTCAATAATGACATATTTTGCACTAGTTTATAGGCAATACTTTTACATTTAAGGTATCCGACTACCTTAAAAAAGAGGATTTTCACGAAAAATCACTTTTTTATTTTATTGCTTTATAATAATGCCCAATTTTTCTAGTTTTCAAAACTGTTTTGTTTTTGAATGCACGTCAAGCAGAACTTTAGTTATAGCTATTTTAGTAACAGATGACAGCTGTCCAACTTACCGGAAATTACAAAAATGAAGCCGGTAGTAGGTAATAGTTTCGGTTCCATTTCTATTTGTGTGTTTATTTTTCTTAGATATTTAATTTTTAAAAGCTCTTAAACTCAGGGCTAATAATCTGAATTATATTTTAATTAGATTTTACGTTTCGTGGTTACTGTTTGTGGGTAACATGAAAAGTTAGCATATTTTCTGATAGTTTGTTTACATTTGAAGCATTCTTTTTGTATCTTGATTTTGATTTGTTTTGAAGAAATTTATTGATTTCTTTCAAAAAAGTTTGTTATTTATTTTGATAAATTTATTGAAATGGGTAAAGGACGTACTTCTCGATCTAAGAAACGTAAATATTACGGTAATCAACATGCCACCAAAAGCGATGATTTGAGTATAGTTGATTATACCATTTATTCAAAATTGTGTAAAGCAGATGAATCTATCATTTCAACCTCTTCAAAATTATCGATTTCTATGGATGTCAATAAAGAACTGATGCCTTTGGATAAAAGCAATCTGTGTGGCAATTGAATAATTGATATTGAGATCCTGATGATAATATTAGCTTCATTATGTTGTCCGGTTTGCTATGATAACAAATTGCACTTAGAAGAAAATTCTAGATTTGAGCTATTATAAATATTATAAAAAATATTTTTTACTTCTAATTATTAATAAAAACTATATTTAGACATATATATTAAAGTGTGAAAATACAGTAAGATGGTTGTTTAATAAAAAATTGTTCCTGTGTTAAATGCTTTATAAGTAGTAGACTTTTGATGTTATTCACTAAATACTTTAAAATATCGCTAAATAATACGTTAAAATATCGCTACGCTAAATAAAACTAAGAAAATGTGTGAAGGAATGTGCCCCCTATAAAATATAATAACTTCCTACTGACAAACATTCATAGTTTTTAGAAAAAATGTAATTATAAACTTTAATTGTGTTTTTCTCAAAATGAAAATTTTACTGTTTTTTGTCTACGGAAAACAAGATAACTCAACTAATTATTATAAATTTGTCTTCAAACTTTCAGAGATTGTTTCTTGTATTGGTGGTTATGTAACAGACCTCCAGAACTCAGATAACTATATTATTTTTTGTTTTATGAGATATTTTGCAGTAGATAATGTGAAGAAAATGTGAAAAAAACTGGAAAAATATGCATAACACTCCATAAATTTTTTTAATTTCATGATATCATTTAAGTTGAGGTTCATAACACTTCAGAGGGTTATACGAAACAGCTCAAAAAGTTTGATAGCTGTATGTACAATAGTTTTTTGTGTAGAGTGTTTTCCATTAATGAGTTATTTTCATTAAAATTCTCTAAAAAATACTCTTTAAACAAAAAATTTCCTGTATATTAAAATTTTCTCTATTAAATATGTTTATTTAAATTAATATACAATATAAATTGCAATATTGTTGTGGAAAATATTTATTTTTCAAAAATTTTGTCCCGAAGGTAGTCGGATACCTTAAACATACATGTAATGGGATTTTGTTCAGGAGATTTTTTACATACTTCCTATTTGTATTTATTTTTAGCGTATTGCATAACAATGTTAACCAATTAATACGCCAACGTAAGCAAGTGCAAACCAGTTTCAGTAGTGTAAAAACAATAAAGCTGTATAGTATTACATTATAATACTATACAGATTTTACATAGAATCTTAAAGTGAGTCTTGGCCAGGACTGTAAATAGGTAAATAAATAAATAGGTAAATAAATATATATATATTTTTTTTTTTAGAAAAAAGAAGAATGACATTCAAAACAATTTGGAAATCTCTTTCAAGAGAAACATAATACGTCAATTATCTTTACTATCTTTAATTCAGAATTGTTAATGATTTTTCTCATCAGCATTTCAAATACTATGAATTAAATCGTTATAAATGTTAAGAAGTAAATATGGATTTACAGATAGCAATTATTTAGTAAGTATGGATTTATAGTTGGCAATTATATAGTAAGTATATTCTAATTGAATACTACTTTTAATTTTTAAAAAAAAGTTACCAAATCTAGTTATAAAGAGAGAAAATTGGGAAACCATTAGAAAATTATCTATAAACAGGCTGTCGTAGCCATGGTAAGTACTTAAAGGGGAGCTTCTTTGTCAAGACACGAATTATGCCCAGAACAAGAGCTATTTAATCTAAACATAAATCGATCCGTTTTAAATCTGAAAAAACAAATTATCTATTTTTAAAAGATGCATTTTATTATTAGATTGTATTATCCATAGCTTCCGGTCTCACTATTGGGGGCGAAGAGAAATTTTTTAAAATTATGTACATACATTAAGTTAAAATATCGTCTGCCCTAACTAATTAGCACATTTTAAATCACCCCTTCGGTCCCGCAGTGGACTGATCGTTAGGACACGGTTCCCAGCAGATCACCGAAGTCAAGCATCACTGACTGCGGTCAGTGTGCGGGTGGGTGACCGCTTGGATCAGTCTGCGTAGGGACCGAGGGTGTGCGGTATTGGTCCTCGTTAAACTGTGCTACCGTAAAGTGCTCGACTTCACGTGCAGGTCGTCGGGCTACCGAAGCGGAGGCGCCACCCCCTCCGCAGAGGATCAAAATTGTGATGGCGTGTCTTCGGATCATCCTCCGGGGTGTTTCCCAGACCGTCGCCAATAGCCCACTGTGCAGCTCTAGTGCGACGTAAATTAACTGCAACAACAACAATTCACCCCTTCGAACCATTAAGATACCTAGAATATGAAGATTTGATCATTAGATCAAAAGCTATTCTGGGTGGCCCGTTTTTTGGCGCGCTGTACATTACGTACTTAATTTGATATTGGATGGCGCGCTTTTTCAAGTTTAAGCGGGGAAAAAAGACAATCGGAGGGCAGTAGCCCTGAAGTCTTACTACGAATTTCAACCCCTATCGCCATCTGTGGGTAGCTTTACACGGTTAGCCATATCAGCGAAAAATATAGCAAATCACAAACTTATTTTCCTGTGCTTTCGTAATACAGGGCATTTCAAAATGAATATAGCTATTACAAACGGCTATAACTATTCAATGAAAAAGAACTGACATAAAATTTAGTCAGATCGTAGACGAAACTTCAAAACTTTGTATATATGCGTCGCATGAGATTTCCCTTGGTCACGCGGGCAACATCTAGGCGGTATTCCATTTCACAGTCTGAAGCATTTGTGCAGTCACCGACGCATGCGCTCTTTGAATTCGTCAATTGTTTTGGGGCATGGGATGTCTGCATATGCTGTTCCCATTTCGAGGTTCTAACGCTGACGATATCTTCTCCACACTGTGATAACAGAAAGACAATTGTTAAAATCAGACGAGCAGAATGCTTTCTGAACTGGACTCGCCAATTCGACTGATGAACTAGCGCATGCGTAGGATTCCGCTTCATTGCACCTGCGCCTTACGCAAAAAAGTTCCATCTACTTTCTATGTTAATATTAACGATAGATTATTCTTCATTAAATTGTTATAGCTGTTTGTAATCGTTTCATTCATTTTGAATTACCCTGTATTAGAACAGTTATAGTCACGCTAGTTATTTCACGCTAGAGCTGCAAATGATGACGGTCTGGAAAACATCCCTGAGGATGATCCGAAGATATGTAGAGGGGATAGCTTCCCTGTTTTGGTAGCTCGACGACCTGCCCGCGAAGTCGAACACTTTACGGTAGAACAGTTTAGCTAGGACCCATACCGCACACCCTCAGTCCCTATGCAGACTGACCCAAGTGGTCACCCATCCTCACATGAATCGCAGCCAGTGATGCTAGACTTCCATGATATACTGGGAAGAGTGTCTTAACGATCAATCCACAGCGGGATCTGTATTTTAGAACAATCACTGATGCTTTTATGTAATGCTTACCAAATAGATGAGATAGGGAACGAACATTGTGGCTGCCTTGCTGAAGAATTTGCTGATTCCCATGAAGAAAGATCTGGAGGTCGTCGGATAGAGCTCACATGCCTGCTGATCTGTCACCATGAACGTACCCGATATGATAAGCTTCCCAATCACGCAAGTCACTATTTCACTGTACGGCAGGCCTGTAATCACATATATTGAGACAATTGGATTATTGTATGCAATTTTGAACATAGAATGCTTCCTAGAAGCCATATGACTTGGACCCTCATTCGATCAATATTGACAAATAAGGGTTAAAAGGGTAATTATTTTCGAATATTGGCCTTATATAGAGTTGTCTGATTCACCCCGTGTTTTGCAGCCACTTTACAACCACTATCTGCCTGCTCTACATAGAATTGTGGAGCAGGCATATTTTCAGAGAGCAGGCATCAAGCAGAGCACGATTCACCCCATATCTTACAGACACTTTATATATATATATATATAAATTTAAATGGTGAAATCCGTAAACTTAAAATAACGTAACAAAACACTTGTTTCTTTTCTTATCTTTTTATTTTAATTTTATTTATTTATTTATTCTTACAGGGTATAGAAATATAAGCTCTCTTTTTTGAAAAAAAAAAGTAAGAAAGAAAGATAGGTAGGTATTTTATTTACGTCGCACTATAGCTACACAATGGGCTATGGGAAGCAGTCTGGGAAACATCCCTGAGGATGATCGGAGGATCCCTATTTTGACCCTCTGAAGAGGGGATGGCTCCCCCGCTTTGGCAGCCCAACGATCTGCTAGTTCGGAATCGAGCACTTTCACGATTTAACGTGAACCAATACCGCGCATCCTCGGGTCCCTATTTAGGCTGATCAAAATAGTCACCCACCCGATTACTAGCCGCAGCCAGTGATGCGTGTTCTACTGAAAACCACGTCTTTACTCTCTGTCTACTGCGGGACGCGTGACTGAAAGAAATGGGACCAGTTGTGAAAACAGAATATCGGGTTTTCGGCAGTGTTTTGTGAGACAGCCTGGAGAGTTATGTTTTTTATTCCAATCTTGTAGATCCTGAGTTTTGGATGAATTTAACATCTTATCATATTCTATTTTTTTATTTGAGATATAAAAAAAGCAATTTATTATTCAAAAACAGTGTTTCTTTACACTTAAACGACTTCCGCAGTAGACTGATTCTAAGGACGCAGTTCCCAGTAGAACACCGAAGTCAAACCTCACTGATTGCGGTCAGTAAGCGGGTGGGTGATCACTTTGGTCAGCCTGCGAAAGGGCCGAGGGTGCGGATCAAACTTTTCTTACTTCGCTCGTCAGGTCGTTGGGCTACCAAAGTCAGAGGATCAAAATTACAATATCAGATCATCCCCATGGATGTTTTCCAGGCCGTCGCCATTAGCCCATTGTGCAACGTAACTAAAATACCTACTTACTCTAAAACGATTTGTGATACCTGTAGTGTGCATTAGTATGACAACTCCAGTGGCGAAGTAACCAATCGCAGCGGACCATCTCCTTCCGATTCGTTCCATCAAGATCCAGAATATGATGTTACCCGGGGCTTCTACCACAGACAACATGAAAAAGTTGAGGAAAATGTTGCCTTCCAAATTGATGACGTTGTACTGCAGTCCCATGTAAGACGTGAAATCGGCAATCCTGCGAAAAATAATAATTGTCAGATTAAATTGCAAATTATCCTAATGACAAGAATTGCGATATACCCAACTGATCCGTGGTGGCTCAGGGCATAGAGCGTTCAGCTTCCAATCAGGTGACCCGGGTTCGAATCCCTGAACGATTTAAATTACACACCCGGCTTGCACTAACCACGTAAAATATGTTCAGTGGTAAACAGATCATGAGTTAGAGTCCCCTTGCTGCCAGGCTAACCATGAGAGGTGTCCGTGGTTTTCTTCCCCATGTAATGCATATGTGGGTTAGTTCCATCATAAAAGTTCTCCATGAAAGCAAATTTCTATCAATACTTAATTCAGGAGTTCCCTTGTCTCCTGGACTAGGTTCAAAATTATAAGGATACGGAAGTGAAAATTAGTAGACGAAAACCCAAAAATTCAGTCTGCTGTTCAATGATGGTTATACGTAAAATATATATCCAACTGAGCCGCGATGGCTCAGGGGATAAAGCTTTTGCCTTCCAATGAGGTGAACTGGGTTCGAATCTCAGCAATGGCTGATCGATATGAATTCCGCACCCGGCTCGCACCGACCTCAGTGTTAAAGTAAAATATCTTCAGTGGTTGACGGATCATGAGTTAGAGTCCAGGTTTAGTGAAGGTTTTCGTGGTTTTCACGCAAATGCGGATTAGTAGTTAGTAGCGAGAAAATACTATATGTTGAGGATGCTTGATGATTAAGTAAAAATTCCGTTGTTGAAGTTGATTGATGTAGTTGATATATTTACCATTTATTTAAGAAATTGAATGTTGATTGGCATTCCAGTGTGTTGCAAGAACTGCTTTAATGAAAAATTCAATTTGATAAATAATATTAAAAAAATTTATTTCAGAAATACGGAATCATATTCAGCCCAAAAGTAAAAATTATTAATTTTCGCCCAAGTCAAAATTTTTGATGATTTTCCATTAATGGACCAACATAACCTTGATGGTAATCATCAATAATTCCATAAGTAACCCTTTCAATGTAAGAATTCAGACTGATTTATGATGGTCCAACATAAGAATAATACCTTGTTTGGATGGTTTGTTCATGTTGAACTATCAGGAATTTCCATCATAGTTTCTTAGAAATCAAATTTTGTAACGATCATGAACAACCATCATCTCAATGTAGGAATTCGGACAAATTTATGAGCATCCAACATAAAAAAAAAACCCAAATTGTTTTGATGGTATATTTCTGCTGAACCAACAAGAATTAAACCATCATGAAAATGTATAGTTGGAACCATCATGGACTATCACGGATCATCAGGGATTGCTGGTCCATGTGAGTCAAACTTCTCTTGATGATTAACCACCATAGTATTAAGGTAGCATTTTCCTTCATGAATGATGGATGTGTGTGTTGTCATATGTGATGTCAACCATGTGTGTGATGATGTGTGTGATGTTGTGTGTGATGTCAACCATGGAAAATGTTGGACGACGGTGACCATCAAATGATGTCGGACCATCGTGAGTCGCACAGAAACCAACAGAAACCATCAAAATGTCTTGACTTGGGTGTTTACACATAAATGAATACATTTAGAAAATGGTCAGCTGGGGGAGACTGCAGGGCTAAGCCCCAGAGGCCGCTCACCAAGAAAGTCAGTCCATCAGCCTTATTTTGACTATATATGTGGCAGAGGATTTGTAGGCTGTCATGTCCAAACTCAGGAGGCACGGATATTTTATATTATAACCGTCGTAGAACAGCCGACCCAATTATTTGGGTTTATGACTACTAATGCTCAACTCCGTAGCCTTGTAGTTTTGAATTCAATCCAGAAGACAAGGGAACTCCTGGATCTAGTATTGGGAGAAATTTGCCTTCGTGGAGGACTTTTTGATGGAACTGATCCGCATTTGCGGTACATGGAGAGGAAAACCACGAGAACCTCCCACGGTTAGATCTGACGGCAAGGGGAACAATAACCCATGATCCACTGAGGATATTTCACGTCAGTACTGTGGTCTGTGCAAGCCGGATGCGTAATTCGTATCGACTGGGATTCAAACCCGGTTCGCCTCATTGGAAGGCGAACGCTCTATCCCCTGAGCCATCGCGGCTAGCACAGATATTGTTTTTTTTTCCTACCCAGTTATTAAAATTAAATAAATCGAAACAAACATACCAGCAGAAAGTTAGAATGAAAAATATTTTTCTTAGAGCTGGAAACTGTAAAATGGATGAGCAAGAATTTTTCTGTTCCTCATCCTTTTTCTTCTTTATCTTCTCACCCAGAGACTATTAATAATTAAATATATAATAATCAAATAAAATAATACATTAAATACAATTAAATGCATTATAATTAAATATAATAATACATTAAATATAATTAAATATGTAATAATTAAATATAATAATACATTAAATATAATTAAATATATAATAATTAAATATAATTTAGTACAAGTATTGAAAAACAAAAACTCTTTGTGTCTGTCTTACTTTTAGCATCTTAGTGAGTAAGATTTCGTCAACTTCTTTTTTATTTCTTTTTCCAATTTGCTTCATTATATGCAGTGCCTCGTCGTATCTCTCTCTGGTTAACAACCAAATAGGTGATTCAGGAACGTACCTTCACAGAAAACACAAATTAGAAGTTTGAATTACAAAAAATATCAAGTTAATTTCGTATTGAATTACAACAAATATGAAGTTGAACCCAACAGTTGATTCAGGGACGAATCTTCACAGAAAACAAAAATTAGAAGTTTGAATTACAACAAATATGAAGTTAATTTCGTATTGAATTACAACAAATATGAAGTTAATTTCGTATTGAATTACAACAAATATGAAGTTGAACCAAACAGTTGATTCAGGGACGAATCTTCACAGAAAACACAAATTAGAAGTTGGAATTACAACAAATATGAAGTTAATTTTGTATTATAAATTGATAATTAAACCTTCTTTTAGTCCGTACTCATCACAAGTTATAGTTCGTTTACCAGGAGTTGTCCCTTGCCCACGCTGGGTTCAGAAGCGCGGGATGAAGAGGAGAAGCATCTCCGCGCTTGAAGTTGAGACAACCTTTAATGCGCGCCAAACGCAATCAGTGATTTCTTTTTCAGTGACTTACTTATCGTAATATCTGCTATTATACCTTTCGTTACTCTCTAGCTAATTAGATATATTTTAAATACGGCTGCTTTCCCATTAAAATGTCTTAAAGAGAACTAACTATTCACTCAAAAGAGGGAAAAGTCAGCAAATCTTTAATTTATTTAAAGTTAAAAAATTTCGAAATAAATATTTTTGTCTTACGACAGCCAAATAGCAACCATGTGTAATTCACATCCTCCTCCCAAAAATAGTGAACCTCGTGATGAAGGTCCTGGTGAACGAACTCTTGCTCAAAAGAATATGAATGTAATAAAATCAAATTACGTGTGAATTTCAGGAAGCTTACGATATTATCAAAACTGAGTTTTAATCTGTACCTAGAATTGGTGATTTAATTTATAAATTTCCTAATGCCAAACATTTTTCAGCTATTGATTTAAAATGTGGTAATTAGATGATACTGAAAAATTAGCACTTGCAACCAATTTTGGCCTTTATGAATTGGGTACTTGCACTTCAAGAAGAAGAAGACCTCTCATACCCACACACAGGGCCTTATCATTGCCTAGGTTCGATAGGCATGGGCTTAGGGACCACAATTTCTGAAGGGCCTCAAAAATTAGCAGAAGGTCTAATGTAAGGTAGGATAGCTTTATGTTTGTTTAAATACTAAATAAAAAAATAATGACAGCTTACAATAAAAAATAATTCAGCTAATCAGTGACTTTTGGCAAAAATCACTGATTTCAATTGTCTGTGGTCACCAAGCTATTTTGGCATAACATTGTTTTGTTTATATTTTGCTTTAATTTATAGTTAGGTAAATTTTATTTTAGAAAAATAATCTTCAACTGACTGTTTTCTTACAATGTTTCTATTGAATCAATAGATTCATTTTCATTATTAGGACTTCAATAATTTAATTTCAAAATATTTTCTAAGGGATCCAGAAAATGTAGTGGGCCTGAATTTGTCTTGATTGGTCCCCGCCCACACACGTGACCTATGACGTCAGTAACATTTATCAGCAAAAAGGCGAATTAAAGTTGTGGTAATTTCTCTACGTAATTTAGAATGTTAATTAACGATAAGTTAAACGATTAATTAAACCTTGTGAAATCTAAAATGAGAAAAATTTAAGTAATTTATTTTTCGACATTGAGTTTCAAAACTTTATTTTCGATAAGATTAAATTTCACAACATTTTTAAATTTAAAAAATATGTTTCCATTAAAAGATTTTAACATAATTAAAAGCTCTAAATTTAATAAATCTCTTGGTAGAACTAATTTTAAATATAATGATGTTAGCAAAAATTTAGAAGGAATTGATATATTGATTATGAATGATTGTGAAAAAAAGAAATATTTGAATTTGTTTGATAAACATCACAAACATATTATTACTGGTAGTTTAGATATTATAGAAAACTTAGAAATTAGGAATATAATGATGAAAGGAAAAAATCTTTATCATATATCAGTTAATAAAATTCTAAAATACTTTCTTAATGATCTCAATAGTTTTTGTTTAAAGATATCAAATAGATTCTCTTTACCGTCAAGTATGCTGACAGAATGGAATGGGATGTTTATTATTACTTTAAAAACTTTGTTTTAAATAATAAGGAAAATTTAAAGAACAGGAAAAATTCAACACATTTTTTTAAAATGCTTCGATCAATTATACAATTACAAAAAAAAAAAATTAATTACCCCCCTAGACAAAGCTTACAATAATTATGCAATTTTCTGTAAAAAATTTTATGTTGAACTTTTGAATAAAGAGTTAAAAAATAGCAATAATTTTAAGCTTAGTAATTTAAAAAAATATATATTATCGTTAAAAAAAATTTTAGCTTTATATATGAGGTTAAAAACCAAAATTATTAACATACAATATAATTACTTAATTATCAGTCCAAAATTTCATAAAAGTCCGATAAAATTTAGAACAATCTCATATGAGTCTAACACTTACTTAACTAAACCTGCCATCATTTTTTCTAACTACTTAAATGGAATTATTAACAATATTAAAGAAGGTTTTTCTTAAATTATCACTAATAATCAACCGATTTTAGAATTTATTAAACAAAATAAAAATCAATTCTATTGCAGCTTTTGAATTCCAGGATCTCTTCAATAGCATTCCCCTTTCTAAACTAAAAGATGTTCTTTTGAGTTATTACTGTGATTTTAAAAATATCCTTAATTGCGATTTTGATGATTGGGAAATTCTGATCAATTTTTGTCTTTTTTATAATCATACTTAAAACAGAAAAAATATTTTTACTTAAATTGATGGAATACCACAAGGATCTAATTTTTCATCTTTCTTAGCAAACTTATTTTTGCTCTATTATGAAAAAAATTATACTCTTCATATTAAATGTGTTTTTAGATTTATTAATGATTTAATTATCCTCAATTTTTAAGATTATACTATTTTTTTAAAATAATATTTACCCCGAGGAATTAATCTTGCTTCATAATCTTGATGATAACATTAATTTGAATTTTTTCGATTTGGATATTAATGAAAAAAACATCTGCTTTGTTGATTTATAATATAAAAGAAATGATTGTCCGGTTCATTTCATCGACAATCACTTCATCGACAAGTCATTTCATCGACAAGCCATTTCATCGACAAGCCATTTCATCGACAGGCCATTTCATCGACAGGCCATTTCATTGACTAGGTCATTTCGTTGACAGGCAGCTTCCTCGACAGGGTTGTTTCGTCAACGGGCCATTTCGTCGACAGGGTCATTTCATCGACAAGTCATTTCATTGAATAGGTCATTTCGTTGACAGGCAGTTTTCTCGACAGGGTTGTTTCGTCGACAGGCCATTTCGTCGATAGGGTCATTTCATCGACAGGGTCATTTCATCGACATGGTCATTTCATCGACATGGTCATTTCTTCGACAGGGTCCTTTCGTCAACAGGCCGTTTCCTCGACGGAGTCATTTCGTCGACAGGGTCATTTCATCGACATGGTCATTTCTTCGACAGGGTCCTTTCGTCAACAGGCCGTTTCCTCGACGGAGTCATTTCGTCGACAGGGTCATTTCATCGACAGGGTCATTTCGTCGACAGGGTCGTCTCGTCAACAGACCGTTTCCTCGACATGGTCATTTCATCGACATGGTCATTTCTTCGACAGGGTCCTTTCGTCAACAGGCCATTTCCTCGACGGAGTCATTTCGTCGACAGGGTCATTTCATCGACAGGGTCATTTCGTCGACAGGGTCCTTTCGTCAACAGGCCGTTTCCTCGACATGGTCATTTCATCGACATGGTCATTTCTTCGACAGGGTCCTTTCGTCAACAGGCCATTTCCTCGACGGAGTCATTTCGTCGACAGGGTCATTTCATCGACAGGGTCATTTCGTCGACAGGGTCCTTTCGTCAACAGACCGTTTCCTCGATAGGGTCATTTCATCGACATGGTCATTTCTTCGACAGGGTCCTTTCGTCAACAGGCCGTTTCCTCGACGGAGTCATTTCGTCGACAGGGTCATTTCATCGACAGGGTCATTTCGTCGACAGGGTCGTCTCGTCAACAGACCGTTTCCTCGACATGGTCATTTCATCGACATGGTCATTTCTTCGACAGGGTCCTTTCGTCAACAGGCCATTTCCTCGACGGAGTCATTTCGTCGACAGGGTCATTTCATCGACAGGGTCATTTCGTCGACAGGGTCCTTTCGTCAACAGACCGTTTCCTCGATAGGGTCATTTCATCGACATGGTCATTTCTTCGACAGGGTCCTTTCGTCAACAGGCCGTTTCCTCGACGGAGTCATTTCGTCGACAGGGTCATTTCATCGACAGGGTCATTTCGTCGACAGGGTCGTCTCGTCAACAGACCGTTTCCTCGACATGGTCATTTCATCGACATGGTCATTTCTTCGACAGGGTCCTTTCGTCAACAGGCCATTTCCTCGACGGAGTCATTTCATTGACAGGGTCATTTCATCGACAGGGTCATTTCGTCGACAGGGTCGTCTCGTCAACAGACCGTTTCCTCGACGTAGTCGCTTCGTCGACAGGGTCATTTCATCGATAGTGTCATTTCGTCGACAAGTCATTTCGTCGACAGGGTCATTTCGTTGATAATGTCATGCGTAATTCTGAAACTATTTTAGAGACTTAATCTAAATATTTTTATTATTAATTAGAAAAATGTTATCATTTAATTTTTATACTAAAGTAAAATTCTTTATGGTTATTAACAGTTAATATAATGTGACGTCAGCAATCAAATTATTTTCAATATGAAATCAAATTAATAAAAGATTCTTAGAATAAAAAGTAATAAAATAATATTACAATGAAAATTTAGGCACTATTTCAAGGAGGGAAAAAGCTAAATTTATTGCTGTAAAAATTTTCAACATTTTTACATACATTTTAATAAAAACATAGACTTCAGTTGAATTCTCACCGAAATGAAAATAATCATAGACCTAATAATTATATCTGGTAAGTTAAAAAAAATTCTAGGTATTTTTATAGTGGAAAAGTAATTTCTAAATGTTCACTTAAATTGCAATTTTAAACTTTTTATTCAGCATCTTTAACATTAGGACAGAAGTATGCTTATTCGAACAATCGAACTTAGTCTTAGTTACCACTATTCGAGTGTTCGAAGAACTTTAGGAACGCAAACATGATGTTTAGGTATTTACCGAGGCGGTTGTAGACTCTTACAATTGTAAAGTGCTTCTCACCTTACCAAAAATGTTTAGAAACACAAGCGTAAAGTTGCAAAAGTGTTAGTGTTTGCTCTTCACAAAATATGTTTTTTCTATGAATAGTGAATTTAATAATAGCATTAATAATTGAATTCTAATCTAATACTATTAAATTATGCTATTATTGAATTGTACTATTATTATTATAATTAAATACTAATAGTATAATTTAATAAGAATAATAATAGTGGTAAATAAATGATGAATTAATTCATATTTTACTTGCACAATTTAAATTAGACACATTTTGTTTAAAAGAAAATGAACAAAAAATCAAACCTGGAATAGTGGACGCAGGAATAAATAACTCTTACTCCACAAAAAAGACAAGAAAAATCTTGAAATTAAAATTTGATCAATTTCTGACTAGTTTAATTGCTCAAATTTTTAACTGATTTTCTGTACAGGATGAAAACACAATTTTCAAATACTTTCTGACCACTATTAGCGCAACTTATCGCCAATCAAAATTTTGATTATTTTCGGCCTGAACAAGCCACGAGACTCAAAACTAAAATGCAGAAAAAATGAAAATAAAAAATTTATATATATTTAAAATATCAAGTTTGTTCAGTAGACTACAAACGAGAAAAAAATTTAAAACATTTTCACGCATAGCAAAAACAACAAGGGCAAAATTTCTAATAAATTTCTATCAACATTCAAAATTCCACTTTTTTCATTTTGGTGACAAAAATTAACATTTCTTTTTGTTTTTCAGTACACATGTTTAAAAACAATTTCCATTTCCGATTGCACTTTTTAAAAGACTTTCCTTAGTGCTCTAGACTCTTTAAAATATACACTTTCATTGCAAATTTTAATAATTTAAGCAAATTTTTATTCTCTGCCAAATCGAAAAGAAAAACATTTTAATATTTGAGTAAAGAAATAAGTTTGCTAATCTTATTTTATTTAAATATTAATGAGAATAAATTCAGATGCATATGGATAACTCTCCTCAATTCTAAACTCAAAAGTCAATTTATTTGTTATATTGTAATAAGTATCGTTTTTTCCCCCAAATGTTTTAGATCATAAAAACCAATTAGACAGGTTTCCTCCCCTCTTCTGATTTGGAACCATTTCTTACATCATTTCGATTGCATCGCATACCGAGGATGTGGAGTCATGATGAGTTTTTTTTTTTTGTACATTAGCGAAGTTTATTTTATAAGGTAAAAGAACTTATAAATGTTTGAGGAACACATAGGATAAAATATATATTAAACTATTAAGCATTAAAACGTTATAAATAATTAATTAAATAGGAAATAAAATAAACTGGAAATGGGAGAACAAGATTTTTGTTTCAATTAAAATTTCATTTAATTATCAGAAACATCCCTCTTCAAATAAATTTCACTAATTGTCAGAAACTTCCCTCTTCAGCAGCATAGCTGACAAAGACATGAGGAAGAGGGTTAGAGCAAAATGTTTTATCAACAATATTTCCCAATATGTTTCCCAAGTTGGATTTTCATTTTATTTTTCACCACATGCATATTTTTCAAGCATGCATTCTTTTATAATACCGCCCCTTGCTCATTTCGCTCAAAGTTCCGCCCCTTGCTCACTTCGCTCACCAACCTTCGTAGGAGCTACTCATAAAACTTAGTTTGTTTTTTCCTATATCGATATTTTTTAAGGAGAAAATATATAAATATTGAAATTTTATTAATATCCAATTAACGATTACTTGCATATGAAAAAAAATCAACTGAGCTTGAAAAAATAAATGTATAAACACAGGGAATATATAAATTTTTGATAAAACAAGAAGTAATTTTACTAGCTAACTATCTAAAAAATTTGTGTTTTTCGGATTAAATTCCTTGTTATCATTGTACAAGTTTGTTCTTTACTTTTTCTTTTGGACAAGATTTTAAACTGTATTAATGCATATTACTCACTAGGGGGGGGGGGGAATTATATAAGTATAATTTTCTTTTTATTCATTTTATTCTTTTCATTTTATTAATTTTTTCAGCTGAAATTGCCAGTTAATGAAAAGACCTTGTCATTGAAATTACCTATCGACCACATGGTTTCATTATCTCACAGAATCATTATATACTGTCTTTTTCTCCTTCCTAATTTCACCCGTCATTCACTCCCTACATCAAGAATCATTCACAATAGTTATTGCAATTGCGATGATAATCTATAATAATGTACATTAAAAATTAATCTTATAAATAAATGTGTTAAATATGACTAGAAAAAAATTGTGTAAAAAACAAAATAATGTTTCATTTTCGCAACGTGGTGTGAATAAAGGCAATTTTCGAATAAAATGCTTCTTTTCTGGCGACTTCAACATACTATTAAGATTTTGCATCAGGCTAGGTTTAAACAATTTCATCAGAATCATACTAAATTACAAAGAAGTGCAAGAGGCATAATATTGTTGACGAACTTTGCCTACGAAATTACCCCAGTAGACGAAATGACCTTGTCGACGAAATGACCCTATCGATGAAATAACCCTGTCGCCAACTTGTCGCTCAAATGACCCTGTCGGCGAAATGACTTGTCGACGAAACGACCTAGTCGATGGTATATCGATGAAATGGCCTGTCGATGAAGTGTTTGAAGATGAAATGAATGCGACTCAATGTAATGAAGTTCTATATAAAATCATTGAATTAATTATTATTGTTAATAAACTTGCTAAAAACTTATTTGTTGACAAAATTTATGCTTTTACCATGAGCAAATCCAATTCGGGTAAACCCGTGGCTAAACCACTGGGTAAACTAAGCAGATCATGTTCATTTTTTTTTAAATAAATGTTAACGTTCTAAAAATCATTAAAAATGCATAATTGTATAAACGAGATTCAGTACTGCAGTAAGAACGCGCCATAAAATATCCCTATATTTACACTTTCAACCTCTATTTGCACTTCTGATTTCATGATTTGTAATCTGGCAATCGTATTACGAAAATATTTTAAATCATTCTTTAAAGATTCCGGTTCGCGTGAGTTGATTTGATTTCACAACTCGCTTTATAGATGACGTTTTGTGTTCTGTATTTTTCTTACATTTTATTTCCTGTGTTTTGCTTGATATGTTTTATTTCGTATATTTCTTACTTAATGTGTTTTATTTTCGTTTCAGGTTTTTTAGAGATCCTCACACAAATTGCATTGCAAATATTTTGCTTTTGCTAAATAAAATACAATATTAAAAAACACTCCTTTTTACGTATATAATCGTGTGAGCTAATGACGAGATTATATATCTTTTCTTTATTTTGTTTTTCGGCTTTTTGATGTTTTTTTTTTTAAATAAGTTTTTTTAAATGCTTTAGAAAATATTTTATTTTAATAATTTTTCTTCTTTCCTTTTCATCCTTTCATTAATCGTTATTATTTTCTATGTTTTATCTATATTTTTAACTTATTTTATGAGTTCTATATACTTGCAGTTTATGCGCAGTAAATAAAACTTCTTAATTTTCTTTGTTTTTCGCTCTTTTCTTTTCACCCTTTTCGTGATATATATATATATATATATATATATAATAAATACAAGAAAACACGAAGAAAGTTAAGAAAAACAATAAGTTTCGTTTATTGCGCTTAAGCTGCAAGTAAACAGAACTCATTAAATAAGTTCTATGTCTATTATTTTTCTTTGTTTTATTCTTCGTTATGAACTTATATATATATATATATATATATATATATATATATATATATATATATAAGCTCAAAATGAAGAATAAAACAAAGAAAAATTATAGACATATGAAAAAAAGGGGGGGGGGAATAATAAGTAAAAAATAACAAACAATAGATTATATAATATATATAATAATTTAAAAAAAGAAAAAAAAAAGGATGACGATTTTTTTAAAAAACTGGAAAAATAAAACCGGGAAAAAAAAGATATAATCTTTTCTTCAGCCCACACGATTATATCCGCAAAACAGAGTGCTTTCTGATATTGTATCAATAAAGCCAAAGCAAAATATATTAATACAATAGTGTGAGGAGCACTCAAAAATTTTTTTTATAAAAATAACAACAAATAAAATAGATCACAAAAAGTAAAAATAGAATGTAAAAACAGAAATAAAATAAAAAAACATTTAAAAGGGACTATAAAGCGAGTAGCAAAATCAGATCAACTTACATGGGCAGAAAATTTTTCAAGAATGATTTAAAAATGTTTTCGCAGAAAGATTGCCAGATTACAAAATATGAAAACAAAAGCGCAAATTGAGTGTAACAAGAGGGTTTTAAAGTGTCGTTCTTACTGCACTGCTGAAGTGATTTGTTATGTTATGTTTTTCTTAACTTTCTTCGTGTTTTCTTGTATTTATTATATATATATATATATATATATATATATATATATATATATATATATATAACATTTTACCCCATGCTCCTGTTGGGCCTGAACCACTGAACTTTTAAAACAATTCCTCCGCTTATTTCTATATTCAGTTGTTTGCTGAGACCGGTATTTTATAAAATAAATGCTACTTAAAAAAAGTCTATTTTTTGAGTAAAAAAATGAAATTCAAATAAACTCACCACCAGTAGAGTAAAATGGAAGCTGCAACAGCTGTGTTGAATATTCCAAGGGTTATCCAACTCCGAGCAAAGTAGACGAGTAACGGTAGGGCACACATTCCGAACATCCAGGAACAATTAGCGATGCCGTTCACTTTGACGCGCTTTTCTGGGGCTACCAGCTCTAAAACTGTAAATAAGTTATTCAAATGACGAAGCTATAATTAAACAATAATGTCAAAGTGAATAATATACCTACCTTGTTCAATCAAAAAGTATCCCAAGATTTAATCGAAGTGGCGTGTCTTCTAGAGAATTGATGTTTAATAATCGTAGAGGTAGTTACACCACAATACTCCCCCACCAAAATTTTATCACGGATAGAATTCAATGAACAGATACCACTAGTTGCAGTATTTGTGATAGACCGAGAGAGCTGCCTTAAGGTCACCTTGTTTTGCGCGTTCGGATCGCGTCCACAGATCACCAATGTGGGGATATGAACCTTCATCCATGAAAAGGTACCTCAAGATTGAATAGAGTTAGCATGTCTTATATACTAGTGAATTGATGTTTAATAATCGTTACACATTAGTACCAACCCCTGCTTGTTGCATTCGCCAAATCTTAGTAATTCGAAGTCTTTACTAACTGTATAGTCATGCATTTTAGTCTAGCTTTGTGCATATGCTGGTACTATTTTTAAAATCAAGTTTTATAAATATGCATCCTGTGAAGCCTCTATGAATGATTTATATATTACTACATTATGATAATATTAGAAAGCACTTCTTTTTGCAGATATAATCGAGTAAGCTGCTGACAAGATTATAGCTTTTCATTATTTTGACAATATTAGAATGTTAAACATTTTAGCGCTACACGTGAATAACTCTTAAAACAAATAAATCACAGAAATGCCCTATATATATATATATATATATATATATATATATATATATATATATATATATATATATATATATATATATATATATATATATATATATATATATATATATATATATATATATATATGAATCAGTGTTGAATCACTGTTAAAATGAACTCAGTGTAGGGTATACCAGGCAGTGACACTGAAACCTAAAAAAACTTCATTGCAGGGTATACCGGGCAAATGTCAATGGCACTTAATTAGACCTAATATATATTTTGAGCATTTACCAAAGTGAATATGTAATTAATTGTTAACATTCACCGGTGGAAGTCACCTATTTCTGTCATTCACAGTAACATATGCAATTTGGAGACAAAACAGTTTTAAATCCTTTATATTCTCACATAAACTCGTATAAATTATAAAATCTAAAGAGTAGATAATGAAGAAGAAAAAATCTCAGTATGGGGGAAAGGGAGGAAGTATATTTGAGAAAAAAATTAATTTAGGTTAAATTATGAACAGTCCAACTTCATTTCTAGGTGATCTCCGCTGACAAAACGCGCACATCCGTTGATGAAACCCATATATAACGCATAAAGGCTTAGGATTCGTTGCAACTAAAGTATGGCTCTAATGGCGTTAATTAATAAGCATAATTAAAAGCGAAATATAAAACAGTTTGTTTAGGTGAACTTTTTGCTTTAAATCTTTTATTTCCGCCCAAATTAAAGCTCCTTTTGTTTCAGCTTTTTGTTTCCAGAAAAGAAACAAAAGTTTTATATTTCTCTCTTTTGTTGCAAGAAAAGATATTTCTTTTCTTGCTGCAAAAAACTAAGTTAGTGAATTCAACAAATGAATTTAACAACGCAATATCGAATCGCAAAACAAATTTGTGAAAATATAACTCTTTCTTGACTGCGTCTTTTATTTAATCTGTATTTATAGCTTGTGTATGAATTTTACAGTACCCATCATTATTTTTGTTTTGTATATCTGGTAATTTTGTTGCGCGATT
The DNA here is from genome assembly GCF_982258835.1 of Parasteatoda tepidariorum. Classification (NCBI taxonomy): domain Eukaryota; kingdom Metazoa; phylum Arthropoda; class Arachnida; order Araneae; family Theridiidae; genus Parasteatoda; species Parasteatoda tepidariorum. The sequence goes on from NC_141761.1 coordinate 7,874,763, forward strand.
GAGTTGCGCACTTTGCTGCGTATTTCAAGAAGAAGGAAGACCCCTCATAGCCAGACACTTGACCTATGACATACATGCCAGCTAATCTATAAAAATAATACCTCATAATCTTATAAATCAGTAAAAGGGCTTGTTAAAGTTGAGTTTTGTGAGTCACTTCTTTCATTTTTGCCGTTTTATTTTAATGCTAAAATCATTTTCAAACCTTTATCTGTTACATCGAATATAAAAATAAAATAAATATTTAAATGTGCGCAATAAACTATTTTTTTGTTCAAATACTTTAGAAATTATCACTGATGTTATTTTCGAAATATGTGAAAAACTGAATCGCTTAAAGAAAAATTTCAAACAGTGACTAACGTTTAACCCATTAGAAAATTCCGCTTCATTTCTCTCTCATCCCTATTTAACGAATGAATTAATAATTTGAAAAAAAACTGTATTTAACATCGAGCATCATCCACTGCAAGTTTTTAAAAAAAGAATGTATTTTGAAGTTGAATTAAAAAGTATTTTATTTAACGATTGAAAATGTGAACAAGATAATAATAGGGAGAGTGTGAAGAACTAATGAGCAGGAATTGAGAAAAAGTATCGGGTTTTTGTAATTGATACTCATTTGCAGCGACTGATACTGAAAAGAAGAAAATGTAATACTTACTGAGAATGAATGGAAGGACAAAAACCGATGTCAAGGCGAGACCATTGATTGTTCTGATGAGAGCGAAGAGATAGAAATTTGTGCTCAAAATGGACAACAGTTCTGTCACAGACATGAGGAACACAGCAGCGAACAAAACTTTCTTTCTCCCGAATCTGAAAAAGAATTTTTTATTATTTGTAACATTCTCTACGAAATATTGTCACAATGAATGTTTTGAGATTAAACTACACTAGTGCAAAAGAGAATTTGCAGACTTGGTTTATTATCTCTAGAGCTACAGGACGGATTTTAATGAAATTATGTATATATATTGATACAATACAAAACAAATAATCAATCGACAATTTTGTAATACACGCGCATGATCGTGCGTAACACTTGTCGGAGTCGGAAGGTATGAAATTGCCACTTTACAATTCAGGCCACAGGAAATGATGAACTGTCTTATCTCCAAGTATGAAATCACGCTGCAAGGCCTGTATATCTGTAAGAGGGGACTCCCTACCCCTTTTTAACTCTTTTTTTTTTTAGTTTATTCTGCAACTGCTGTTACATACCTTCCGATTCCAACGAGTGTTGCGCACGATCATGCGTGTGTATTACAAAATTGTTGAATGTTTATTTGTTTTGTATTGTATATATATATATATATATATATATATATCAGATTTCATCAAAATCGGTTCAGTAGTTCTAGAGTTAATCGACCGAGTATGCACATTCTCTTAATTCCATACACTAGTGTATTTTGAGGTCTCAGTTCGCTGATTCTAATCGGTTTAATTTATTAATAATTTTCCATAATTTTCATACATTTTCCGTATCTCTAAACCAGTGAATGTTAACAGCTATGCTGCTGCACTTTGGTGTGGTAAAAATTATGATGCTTCTTTTTTATTGTGTGTAAAGTTTAAATGAAAGAAAAGTATTTATATATTTATATATATATATATATATATATATATATATATATATATATATATATATATATATATATATATATATATATATATATATATATATATATATATTATATATATATATATATATATATATATATATATATATATATATATATATATATATATATATATATATATATATATATATATATAAATACTTTTTATAATTTTTCCACGCTTTAACGGCGTGAACATCTTTGACGGTGAAAGTCCTGTCTCTGACAATCTTAAAATGTTAAAATAAGTCGGAAAGTTAATGGTTATTATAATTATTAATTAACTAAAGAAAGCAAGCTAAATTATTAACCTTAAAAAGGAAATAAAAGGTAACAATTGAAATAAGATGCAATTAATAGTTATAAAAACAAGTTAATAAACGATAACTAACAAGAAAAAAAAACAAGCTAACAATTAATAATTGGCAAAGAAACAAGTTAACAAGGAATCACAAAAAATAACAGTTAATATAAAAAAAACTAACTATTAATAACTGTAAAAAACAAGCTAACAATTAATAAATAACAAAAAAAATTAAAATAATAACAGTTAACTTGTAATTTATCCTTTAATAAAAGTACAGTTGTATTTGTAGTACATATTATTTTATTTCACATTCAAAATTGTTATCATAAACTATTTTACTCAGAGCATTACACAGGTAAGTAAACTTTTAAACTTATTTTTTGTGCCGTCAAATTTTAAATGGTTAAAAGTGTGTCGCGACAAAAAAAAAATATCAGAATCACTGCTCTAAGCATATTACACGGCATATCATGTATTTCCATATTTACGTTATTTTCTTGATTTATTTTGATATAAAATGCATTTCATACTGATTATATTTTTCTTCCTTGCTTTGTTTTCAACTCCATTTTATTTAGTAGAGGGTACACACACAATTAATGCCGAAAAAAAAGAAAAAACTTTGAGGTGTTCACCTCAAAGATATTTTTAATTTTATTAATCGTTAACGCTAGCTCGCTGCATTACCCCGTTGTAATTTAAAGATTTGGCGACCAACTGGGCAAGGCTGCCGGCAGAATAATATAAAAGGGGGTGCAATCCTCTAACAAACTAATCCCCTCCCCAAAAAAAGAAAAAAAATTAAAAATATTCTGTTATTACATTTTGTTTTGTTATTACATATACTTTCATCTTTTAATTTTTTTCAAGATTCATTTCTTCATTATTAACAAGATATTTTTTTAAAAAAAAGCACGAATTTCTTGTACTTGCAAATTTTGCCACGAGTAATTGTACTGAAGGCGTTGGCATAGCTACTGACTTTGAAACACCAATAACTACAAACAGTAGTTTCGTATACTAACGTGTTTGTGGCTGGCCAAGAAGGGGGCGTTCAAAAATTGATTCGAGACAAATATCTTAGAGCTGTGTTTTTTCCATTGTGCAAATCATGTATTGAATCTCGTGATCAACGACTTAAACCGCGTTAAGGGAGTACAGAACAGTATAGGGACAACGAAGGAAATTATTAGCTTCTCAGAGAAAGTACCTTGCGCGACGAAAAGAAATTCCTAACATCCCTTTACTCTGTGAAACACGCTGGTCTGAAAAGTACAAGAGTACCAGACGATTTTTTGAAAAGTTTGTTACAATTATAAAAGCTTTTAAGAGCCTCATAGAAAAAGCGGCAAACAAAACCACCAAAGTGAAAGTTAATATACTTTTATCAGCTGCTACAACGCCAACATACATTGTACGGCTTTTTGTTATTGCAACTTATTCTGCCAAACTTGAACCTGTGTGCAATCAGTTGCAAAAAGTAAACACAGATCTAAAAGAAGTAACTGATTACGTAGTCAAATTGATAGATGTGCAGCAAATTGATCAAAACAATGCTTCTGAAGAGTTTATTGCAATTTTCATGAAAGCAGAACGCATTTGCGAAGAATTAGGTATTGAATTGAATCGACCTCGAGTGGCATCTAGACAAGTTCATAGATCGAATGTGCCTTTTGAAAACGCAGAAAAATTTTTCAGGAGGTCAATCTTTATTCCTTATATGGACTCCATTATATCTTCTTTGAATGACCGTTTTTCTTCTACCCAAAGAAAAGCATTTTCACTCTTACAGCTTTACCCGAATACGATGAACAAGCTGGACAAAGCGTCATATCTTGAAGTTTTAGAAGATTAGTTTTATATGTACCATGTATATAACTGCTCTTATCGAATTTCATCACTGAAGCTACTACGTGGTACGAAATGTGTAGGAATAGAGAAAATTCTAACGAATCCCTCGAATACATCGATTTAGTTATTGAGGCCGCACCGTTTTATCCAGCTGTAGAGGAGGCAATCAAAATTGGCCTAACTCTTCCAGGTACTACGTGCAATATTGAACGCACTTTTAGTACAATGCGAAGCATCAAAACATAGAATCGATCTACAATGTTTCACGAGAGATTAAGTAGTTTGTGCATGTTCAGTGTGCATAAGAAAAGAATCAAAGATAACTCAGAATTCATTGAAAACGTTATATACAGATTTGGACAGCAAACAACATGATTGTAATTCTTGTTTGATTAAACAATTCTTTAAATGTTTCTGTATCAATGATTACTTAGTTATCTGTTTATGAATAAAAATATTTTTAATAAAAATTTTTATAACAAAATTGTTTTTCTGTATCTCTTTAATTGTTTTTTAAAAGAAAAGCCAGGGGGTGCAAGTGCACCTCCTTGCACCCCCCTGCCGGTGCCCTTGCAACTGGGTGAGCTTGTACAGGTAAGACGTTAATGGTGTAAAATTTCTATTTCGGGTCCTTTTCAAATGCAATTTCTTACAATAAATACTATAAAACGTAAAATTAAGCTAATTTACGACAATAAAAGTTCTTTTTTAGTTGCGCACGAACAGCCAGCTTAGTGCGTACGAAGAGCCGCAATAGTGGCGTACAATATGCCATCGTCCTATTTTCAAGGAAAACTTCCGAAATGAATCGACCTGTATACGTAAATTTCAACCCAGTATAAGAATTTTCATTATTTCAGGGAATGCTCATTACCTGTCTGCCAATGCTCCGGTGACAGGTGTACCGATGAGGCCTCCAACATTCTGCAGAGTGAGAACGATGCTCGGATAATGGCTCTCTCTGCACACCATATTCCACTAGAAGAAAAAAACATCTTTTATTTTGCTGTTGTTTCCAATGCCACTTGCTAATATCAGCAAGCCTGCATGGTTAAACCAAGCGAATTTAAGGCAGTGGGTGCTTTTCTTGTTTTTCAGAGGCTCCACTTCAGTCACACATTACGCCATAGCCCGTTTATTGGCAGGGCCTGATTATAGCCTAGGCCCAATAGGCATGGGCCTAGAGCCCACAATTTCTGAGGGGCCTCAAAAATCAGTAAAAATGCTAATTAAAGGTGGGCTAACTATGTCTTGATTTAAGTACTAAATAATAAATAATTCAGCTAATCAGTGACTTTTAGCAAAAATCACTGATTTCAATTGTTTGTGGTCACCAAACTATTTTCGCATAACATTGTTTTGTTTATATTTTGCTTTAATTTATAGTTAGGTAAACTTTTTCTTAGAAAAATAATCTTCAATTGTCTGCTTTTAAAATTTCTTAGAATGTTTCTCTTGAATCAAGCAGTCTAATGGATTCTTTTTCATTATTAGGACTACTCTTCAGTAATTTAATTTCAAAATATTTTGTAAGGGGCCCAGAAAATTTGGTGGGCCTTGGGCCTGAATTTATCTTGATCAGTCCCTGTTTATAGGGCGGACTCATTTATACATCCATTCAATCACCACAGATCATAATTTTGACCTGAACCAGAGAACGATTATTCTCCGATTCAGTACTTTCAGAGTTATAATTTGTTATGGGAACACGGAAAACTTGGTGTCCCGACGGATTTAACTTGCACCAGTCACCATTTACTACACGGGAGTCCTCAACTGACGGGGATCGAACTCATGACCGCTTGAACATGGGCCCAACAGCCTACCAACCAGGCTGTCCCAGCCTTTATATTTTTTTGGCTAGCTTAGAGAAAGAGTTAACCAAACAGAGTGTTAAACGGTTAAAGAGAGAAAAACGGTATATTTCCATATTTTACAAGAAAAGAAAAAAAAATTGGATTGACACCTGTTGTTGTTGCATTTTGAGAATGAATATAATCAGTGGTCTGAAGGAAGTCTTCTGTAGTCGCTACTTTTTTCTGTAGATTGTAGTGTAGTGGGAAGTTCGATACTAGTTTGTAGCGATTTCTGCCAATTACTTTTAAAGCTAGTTTAGAATATTTACACGGTTCTAACGCAACTCATTTCTCGCGGGTGGAGGTAGTGAAAATGACTCAGCAGTTGAGCGTTAATAGAAATTACGGACTTAAAATAACTAATACATAAACTAGCCATTACGAAAAGTAGATAATTAATCACACTTTTATATGCGAATGCAGACTCGTGAAACATTGTAGTTATTTCAAAGGAAGCATTTATTTTCTTAGAGGAAATAGAAGAGCATTGAAAAATTAAAAAATATTTGTTGGCGATGCATTTCTTAAATTAAATATTCGCTATCGAAAAGGGCATAAAAAACTGAAGTTTAAATGAACAAATTCTGAAAAAAAGAATGTTTTGGAATAACAAACTGGCTCATGTAAACATGAATAAATAATTCTTAATTATTTTCTTATATTTAATGCAAGCCAATTTCTTATTTAAATCCATTTTGAACATTGGTGTAAATTAAGTTCTCCGGCAAAGTTCGTCTCTATAAAGCAGTGTAGTAATCACTAAATTCCAAAGTATAGTTTGTAGTCCCTTCATTAAAAAAAAAAAGTTTCAGTTGAACTACGGGAGTCGTTGCTCTTACGGAAAGACTGCATTTAGACAAACGAAGACCAAGAAAAGTATTTATTTATTGAATGATTTAATTGTTGTAAAATCACAAGATTCGTTTCTAAATTTTAGCTATACAGTTCTTCAAATTTGCATTCCATGTTCATGTTTTTAGTTCGAAGGTAGGCCTAAACAGAAAACAACATCTAACAGCTATTAACAGTGTGCTTGTAGCTTTGTCTTTGTAGTGTAAATCACGTAAACATAACCTACAGCGTAGCATCTAAAATAAACGCGAGTATTCGTAATTCCATCCATCTTAAGTCGGGAGCGTACGTAAAAGTACGAAATCTCCCTAATAACAAACTACACGGGAGAAACTTTTTTAACAATAAAAATTAGTTTTTGAGGCAATTCTGGACACATTTTTTTTAACTTTCTTAAAAAAAATGCTTTCTTTTGTTTTATTTATTTATATTAATAATTAATTTATTTTTTCTCGCATTATTTATTCATTTTTTTGCATATTATTTTGTAAATAAACAAAAAAAAATTTTACAAACCGTTATGGAACATTTTAAGAACTTTTAATTGAAAACACATTTGCGATACGACTACAAATGTTTCTTAGTTATTTTTTAAAATTTATAATGAATAAAAATAACCTTGTATTTCATTCGTTACTAGCATTCAATGTAGTTTAAATAATTGCACATGTTAATATTGCATACTTTCTCTCTTTATTTATTAACCCTTTAATAAGGCAATATTTCTCTAGTAATATTAAGAAAAGAAAGTAGAGAAAAACAATAAGTTTTATTTACTGCTCATCAGCTGCAAGTAAGTAAAACTCATAAAATAAGTTCAAAATGTAGAAAAAGCATGGAAAAAATTACAGAACAATGAAAAAAAAAGGGGGGAAGAAAAATAATAATAAAAAGTAACAAGAAACCGAAAAAAAGGAAACAAAATTAATAAAGAACCGGAACGCCGGGCACATTTCCGGTTTTTTATTAATTGTTTTTCGGTTTCTTGTTATTTTTATTATTATTTTTCTTTCCCTACCCTTTTCCATTGTTCTATAATTTTTTCCATGCTTTTTCTACTTTCTCAACTTTTACTATATATATATATATATACTTTATTTACATCGTACTAGAGCTGCACAATGGGCTATTGGCGACGGTCCGGGAAGCAGCCCTGAGGATGATCCGAAGACATGCCATCGCAATTTTGATCCTTTGTAGAGGGGAGATAGCTTCCCTGCTTTGGTAGCCCGACGACCTGCTCGCGAAGTCGAGCACTTTACCATAGAACAGTTTAACGATACCGCGCACTTTCGGTCCCTACGCAGGCTGAACAAAGTGGCCATCCACCTTCCTATTGACCTTCAGCCAGTGATGCTGCTTGACTTCGATGTTCTACTGGGATCTTTACGATAGGTACACTGAGGGACGCAACTATTTATAAATCATACGCTGATAACGTCATTTATTCAATGTATTATGCAATCAAAAAATTATACTTTTAAATTCTTGCTATTTCTTTCATCATTTACATTTCGTATAGTCACTGAATAATTAAATAAATTATTGGTTTAAATAAAAAATCACTTACCTGTGACGCTGCTGTCACTTCAAAATATGTTGTGTCATACTCCCAGCCATTTAGACATTCTATAGTTTCTTCTGTGGTATTCTGTAGCAACGCTGAATAGTTCCGCATCAGGCATGAGGGATCTTCTGGTGCCTCCACCACACCCCGCCTCTCCACAGCAGTCATATTCATGAGGGGGCTATCCCCAGGCACATTGCACCAATGGTCGGGCACAGTGAGAATGAAGATCAGGGCCATGCTCAAGGACGAGTTTAGAAAATAAAGAGGTGCGACGAACAAAAAAAGCAGATTCCTTTGGAAAGGGCCATAACCACCCACCTCTTGAAGGATATCTTCGAATTCCATGATGACCGGTAATATTTTTCCAACGAGGATATTCTATTTATTTCACTTAATTCACTCGGTTCATTTAGTTTTAATATTTAGAACGCGGATGTAACTTAATTATGGAAGATGAATTCGAGAGGTTCTTAACAAGTTTCAGTTTAATAGCTGACTAGTTCATAAACCAGGTGTCTACAAATTATGAAGCAATGGGTTTCGGTAGTTCATAAACCAAACGTTTACAAATCATGTATAGTTTATTTAATACCGCGTTCATAAACAAGGCGTTCACACGCCTTGAAAAGCCGTAAGACGAAAAGACAAAAACTCTAAAGAATCATTATCAAATATTTTAATGTAAATGAATGCTGCTAAACTTTATCGCTGAAACTGAGGGGAAAGAATATTTTACTGTTGCCCCCTTCTTTTATCACTAGACTCATAATTTTAAAAGATCATTATCTGAGTTTTAACTTGTTGCAAAATTGCAATTGTGTGTTATTTTTATTTTAGTTTTTAAAAAGAGAAATGAAGACGTTCAAACTCGGACTCTTCACAGAATGATTTACACTAACGAAGATTATGAGAATTTTTTCAAGTATAATTTATTTGCGTTGACAGCTGACGACATTTCTGCTTTTATTTTTTTGTTAATATATCTTATTGCAATACAAATGAAATAGCGTATAAGTATGAAATACGGGAGGTCATTCAAATATTACATATTTTTGACAATTTTGGTCTCCCCCCCCCCCTTCTTGTCAGCTAAAATAGACTCAACTCAAAAATCCCTCAAACTTAAGCAAGAATCCCCCCCTCGTGTTTTTTTGCGTTTATTGTTTTTTGATTTTTATTGTAGTAAGCTGATTTTAGGATATAATTAAAATAAAAAAGTAACTTTGCACAGAAAAAATTGAACGTTTTCAATGCATTTAATTAAATTTTTAGAGAATATTCTCCAATAAATTTTTTTCCTTCCCCGTTAAAATCAAAATTTCTGATGGTTTTCCACTGATGGACCAACATAATCCTGATGATAGTCATCATGAATCACTATAATTTTTGATGGTAACTAACATCAGTAACCATCACTCCAATGTAGGAATTCGGACTGATTTATGATGAATACATAAGAATAGCAACTTGTTTTGATGGTTTCTTCATGTTGAATCATTAAAAATTTCCATCATAGTTTCTTAGAAATCAAATGTTGGAATGATTCTGAACAACCATCATCCTACTATAGGAATTGGGACTGATATGTGATGGGTTAACATAAAAAAAATGGTATTTTTAAGAGAACCAAAGAGAATTCCCATTAAACCACCATGGAAATTCATAATTGGAACCATCATGAACCAATGGTCCACGAGAATCAAACTTGTCTTGATGGTTAACCATTATGGCATTGAAGTACAGGGGAATGATGGAAGTTTGCTGGCATATCAAAAAGCATGAATGCATAATGTTGGACCATCATGAATCGCACTGAAACCAACATAAACCATCAAAATGTTTTGATGGGATCATCAAGAATTTTGACTTCCGAATGCATGTAAAATTTTTTTGATACATTATTGCATCCGACTAACCTTATAAAATTTCTTTTGCAGATACATTGGTTTAGACTTGGGGGAATGATTCTCAGTATTGTGATCTGCTTTCTGATTACCGTGTACTGCCAGGATCAAAATTGGAATGGGCATTACTATCAGCATTATTCACCCAGTTCAATATGGGTTGCGCAGAGCCACAACAATCGAGGCGGAGATCTGGAGTTGCAAAGTTCAATGAATAGACCATCTTCCAGGTTTGGAAGAATGCCTTGGAAAAACCCACAGTCCAAACCACAGTGGCAATCTCCAATGTACAAGCCGAAATGGCAAGATTCGCTTTCAAAATCGCAATGGCAACTATCGAAAGCACACCACATGAAACCGTTATGAAACGACCCTTTACGAATTCGAACTCACTAAACAAACAGCCGCATGACCAATAGAGAGCAGGTCCTAAAGAGTGGCAAGGAAGATTTCGAACTAAACCTAATGGCATATTTTTTGACAAACTACACCCCAACCCAGAAATTGGCCAGATTACATTCCTCCACTTTCTATTATAAAACCATCTATGGATGATCCACATGCACTCTACAACTTCAAATAATAATTATTCATCAAAAATGAGGCAAAACATTTATATGGTTTAAACAAATTCTCATTTGTTAGTGTATGATAAATATATCTGCAAGAAAGTATTTTTAAAACAAAATCGAAGCTTTTTAGTACACATATGAATATCTACGATCTGTCTAACTAAAGAATTTCCCTCGCCACAGCTTGAGCACAGTCTATGACTATGGTTACGAGTTAAAACTATTTCAGGTAAAAGTAAAGCAGGTTTTGACTAGAGTCAGTGAGGGAAGTAGGCAAGAGCCGAACCTCTTTCAAAAAGCGTTTCTTGTTTCCATAGCAACAGGACAGATGCAAGCGCTTTGGCGAGAAAGTTTTTAGATTGGGCAGATCGAAGCTATTTGGAGAGTGTTTTTCTCCCCATACTTTGAGGTGAAATTAATGTTCCTATTTTGAGCTGTAGAAATTCCATATTTTTAAACTCAATATATGAAAAAGAGTTCTACTTGGGGATTTTTAAGAGATCACGGTACCGGAAAGTGTCTAAATCATTGAAACAATTTTTTATTGCTCTCATTTAAGTTTTAACTCACTGAAAAAAATTCCATGGCTTTACCTGAATCTTTAATGTTATGACGAATTTTGAACTAAGAAAAGAACAACCAGCAAAAAAGAAATTTTGAAATTAAGCTGCAAAAAATTCAGAAAATTGAGTAAAGTGATGTTTTGTCAGAGTAATTTTAAATTTTTCTGACTAAAGAAGGAGTTTGTTTTCTTTTTCGTTATGTAGTTTGCATCTAGGAATGTTTTTAAAATTATTCTTTCAATTATTTACCTTTTTAAGTTTTTTTTAGGTGTTTTGTTATGTATTTCAAATAAAGGAAAGTTTTGTTTTCAAGATTTTGTAAGTCTCTCTTTAATTGAACTAGGCTAATAATGATTATATTGCTCATTATAGGGGGAAAATTTGATGAATCAACTGTACAATGATTTGAGAATTTAGGTTTAAAAAAAAGTACAACAGAACACTTTATTCACAAGAAAGTTTAACTGACAGCGCTTTATACGTAATGATTTAAATTGCTCTTCAAGTGACAGTTTTTTAGACATTATGATTTCATTTTTATTTTATAACCGTCGTTAAACAGCCGACCTAATTTTTGGGAATTCGTACTGGGACTCCGTAGCCTTGCAATTTTGAACCCTATCCGGAAGACAAGGGAATTCCTGGATCGAGTATTGGGAGAAATTTGCCTTCGTGGAGAAGTTTTTAATGGAACTGACCAGCATTTGCGTTACATAGAGAGGAAGACCACGAGAACCTCCCACGTTTAGCCTAACGGCAAGGAGACTAACCCTTGATCTACCACTGAGGATATTTCACGTTAGCATTCTGGTCGGTGCAAGCCGGATGGGGAATTCGTATCGACTGGGATTCGAGCCCGGTTCACATCATTGTGAGGCGAACGCTCTATCCCCTGAGCCATTAGGGTTCAGTATATTGTAATTATCATCGAGAGATGCAGAAAGTTTCCCACTATTAACTCATGTGTTGCCACAGAGATGACCAAATGCTCACTTTTCGATGGCATAGATAAACAAATTTTATTTTTCAGCCAGAGATTATTTAAAGCACTCTTAATGTGCATATTTAAGAATTATTTTCAAAGTTGAAGCCATAAAAATGCATTGGTTAGGAATCTTAAAAATATATTGGATTTAAGAAAAAGCAAAACATTTAAAATCTAATGAATCCTTTTTGAGAAAGGTGACCAGACAAGATCAAAACCCGTCTGTTTGCCAGAAAGGAATTGGAATGTGATTATTAAATATATTTTTAATTTAATATGCAAACCAAACTTATCACGATCGCTGATAACTCAGTTTCATCTGATGAAATAAAAGTGAAATTCTCTTCATTTTTGACTTAATTTCTGGGTCGGAAGCAAGCTATATCAAAAAGGTTATATCAAAAAATAAGCATAAACTCATAATTTTCCATCTTAAACTGCGAAGACACTTTATCAGAAAAAAATATTTTCATACTTTCTTTTACAAATGACCAAATGGGAATTTTTAATTGATGAGTCGTGAGTCAGGGCGCAAAAATTATATATTTAAATATTCAAATAATTTCCAATCAAACTAATGTACGACCCAAATAATGATATGAAAGCGCATTAATTGTTTCGAAAATTAACTAGTGTTCGAAGTAAAGCATCAACTTTGTAAATTTATGAGGAAAACAATAGTATTTCTCAATTTAAAAAGAACGGAAGAATTCATTTTTAGACGACAACTTCCGAATTGGAAAAAGCTAATCAGAAGATGTTAATAAAGTTTAATCAAATAGTTTAGATCTTAAAGTGTAAAGACGGCTTTTTCAGAAGAAATGTATTTCATTTGATTTAAACAACCAAAGGAAAATTTCAATTAAGCAAATAACGAGATAGAATTTTATACAAACAAAAATAATGGGAAAAAGTATTGATTGAAAAACTAACTCGTATTTGAAATAAAGCATCGAAGCTCGCAAAGGGGACAAATTGACTAAGACTGAGTTTAGAAAGCTCAGTATGGAAGAAAATATCCTAACATCGCTTTTTGTTTTACAGTGCAGGTAAGTGTGCATTGCAGGTACATATTTCAAACATTTATGCATTTTTAAAGACCTTTTAATATTGAATGAAAGCACAAATTGCTAATTTTTATACCTTAATTTAATTTTTTAAAGGAGAGGTTAAAAATAATAACAAACTAATGTAGTTTAAAGAGAAAACTAAATTTCATTAAAATATAGATTTGATAAAATCTGCAGTTTTTGAAGATATTAAAATTTTTCAGTAACACCTGAACTACTCAAAACTGATAAAAGTTCCCTCTTAACCGACCTTTAGTTAAGTTTGAAAATCTGTTTACAAATTTGAATTTATGTTGAACTATGTAAGAAATTAAATCTGAAAAGTTTGCTGAAAATCTAACTCAGAGCTTCACAAGAAATAATTTATGAAAAGGATTTTATAAGATTAAACAAAAAGAAATTTTTAAACAAATTTTTGACCTTGTATTTAAAAATCAAAGATAATTTAATTGAACTTGCGTAAAAGTGACAAGTTTTAACCGAGAAGAAAATTAAAATTCATAAGAGAATTTAGAAGCTTGCATTCTATGGGAAAAATCAAAAAGTTATTAAACTTAGAGACTACAAGTGCCAAAACTTTTGATTGGACTTTTCGTTATGCAAACACTTTTTCTGGTTTGACAAAGAGTATGCTTAGATTAATTTCGATGGAATCTAAAATGTTCATTTTATGAAAAATCTAAACTTTTTGAACAGTTTGAAACTAGAATTAAACATATTTAGTTGTTCTCTTATACCATTAAAGCGATGGGGGTGCGCTTGTTTTCCAGCGCCGTCATCCATTGCCAAGAATATTACTACTGCCACACATATTAGTCTACCAGTTTAGAGGGCGGACCCATTCACACATCCACGAATCGTAATTTTGACCTGAACTAGAGAACGATCAATTTTCAATCAGTACCCACAGAAGTAAGATTTGTTATGGAAACATGGGACTAGTTCGGGAAACATTGGTGATCAGACAGATTTAACGTGCACCAGTCACCATTTAATAATTTCTTCGGTAGGCGGCGATCCAACTCACGATCTTTGAACATGGGCCGAACGCCCTACCGACCAAGCTACCCCTGCCCCCATATGCTTCGTTGTAAATCAGTTAAGCTAAGAGCTAAGGTCGTATGTCAAAAACTAGTGTTCAAATGTATTCCTTATAGAAGTTATTTAAGGTGCTCTCGTAATCTTTAGTCCACCAACATCCTGAGCCACACAGCAAGAGTGACACTTAACTTCAAATTTTGCCCAAACTATATATTAGAAAAAAACTTTCTAGTAGAACCGTAAAAATTGCATTTTGTGCGAGAGTATTAAATACTGGAATTTTTCTAATCCCGATCCTTAATCTGCAAATTAAAACCACACTAAAAACAAAAATTTTCAACCAAAAATTAATTTATTTTCAATATAAAATACACAGCACAGATACGATTTTTACAATTTCTTTTAATATAGTCTAGCATTACAAAAAACTAAAAATCTATAACCAAATACTTATGATATATAGTATAAATATCAGAGTAAAATTTCTTTCAATTACTGTAAAAAGTTTCAAACACTAGTTCAATACAATTATACAATATAAACATTTACCACAAATTTGTTTCGTTAAACATTTACTACTAATTTGTCCCGGAAAAAATTTAGTATTAAAAATGACAACGTTTTCATTTCGTTTATGATAAATTTTCCACATTATTAAAAGCAGCTGAGTAATAAATAGTATAAATACTGATATTGCAACTAAATCTGATAATTTTTAAATTAAATTTTCAGATCTTTGTGAAAGGACTGTTTTGTTTACTAGAGTTTTACAGCATGTTATAAAAAAAACTAAATTCAGAAATTTTACTAGCAGAGGGGAAGGAATTTCCAAGCAGTTCAAGTTATTATTAAATTTTAAGCCATTAGAATTTAATTTTGATTAGTATAAACTAAACTTTGAAAAAGAGATTTCTTCGATTCATCCAAAGTGAAAATCCTCCTTTCCAAAATGATAGATTCAGTTTCATTAAATTTTAAATCCAAATAAAACTTAGTCTTCTTGCTAATGTAACTAACAGTGTTTA
Organism: Parasteatoda tepidariorum; assembly: GCF_982258835.1. Lineage (NCBI taxonomy): Eukaryota > Metazoa > Arthropoda > Arachnida > Araneae > Theridiidae > Parasteatoda > Parasteatoda tepidariorum. The sequence continues at coordinate 7,889,984 of NC_141761.1, forward strand.
ATGTGAATTTGTTCTGTTACTAATTCTATTAAAATAGAAATGTTCGCAATCTAGATATATAAATAAAACCAACTCTGCGATTATGACAACACTTTAAAATTAAGTAAAGTGTCAGAAACTCAGAAAAATTTTACATTTTGGTTGCTGATTATTCAAACTTTGGCATCTTTAATATTTCTTTAAAAATATGCAAAACTGATTTGGATTAATCATAGTAATATACTAAAGCAATATAGTTCTATATTCAAATTTATACTTTATAGTTTGGTATAAGTTAGGACAGGATTTTTACGCCAATAATTTTCTTATATGCGTATTAGATTAATTTTAGTGTCAAATGCTCACTGATTAATGAGTTTCAAAAATAAAAATACATAAATTTCTTATCAAACACACCAGAGTAGCATCAATAAACATCAATGACATTTACATTATGAAAAATTATAATTTATGAATTCCGTTAGATACATATTTTATAATAAGAGTTTCATTTTATGCCATACACATAGATTACACATTCAATATCTGAGACAATACTGATTACATAAAGCCTAAAAAGCAGTGGAATATACAGTTTAAGTCTATGTTAATTTAGCTGATACAAAATAATTAGGAAAAACTCAAAGTTTAAAATTTGAATAATTGTCGTAAAGTAGAATTTAATTAAAAATAGTATTAAAAGTACATGAAATAAAATGTGCACTTTACAAGTTAATGCACGGCATAGTCTTCTCTTGTTTGTAAAAAAAAATTCTGGTTTACCAAACACAATTTAAAAATATGCTGATCCAAAAATATTAAAATTAATTGACCTAAAAATAAAAAATTATCTACTAATAAATCGTTAATTTAAAGAAATTTTCTAAGAGCTTAGAATTTTGAACAAACAAAACTGTTAAATGCAATTTAATGAAACCCACTCAGATCGGTAACTGAATTTGTTTTCACAAGATTTTAATAAAAGTACGAGTTAAAAGTTTTCACAGACACTTTGCTAAAATTTAAAAATCTACAGGAAAGTTTTACCATTTTTAGGCAGATTATAAGGTAATATAGAGAAAGTACGATAACTTTAATATTTACGACGCACTTTTAGCATACAAATCTTAGTTTATCGTTATCTCGAGTCGTTTAAAACCAATTTTCATACAACTTAAGAATTAAAATTTAGTTAATTTTGAATACTAAACATTTTTTTTTAATCCAGCTCTCACTTCCTTAATTTCTGAGTTACAATATATAACTTTGACGTCTTAATTTTCTTAACAAAAAGAGAATTCTAAATTAAAGTATAACTGCTGAGAGTTTTTACGCACGGCAACGTACACTAGGGAATCTGAAACTTTCGAAACTGCTGAACGAGTGTGGAGGTCGAAGAGGGCCGTCTATCGCTACCATTTCAAACTCCATTTCAACAAAAAACCATTTCAACAAAAATTTCGAAAATTTCCGTCCTACACAAGTTTTTTTTTTTGTTAGCGCTATATCAATCTCCAAATCAAACAGATAGATTTCGTAGAATTAATAATAATTAAATTAATAGTGTTTAGAAGTCTACGAATCTCAATAAAGTTTAAAACTATTTGATTTTAGTAGCGCAGAAATTTTTGGTTACTCTTTTTAAAAATGTCGAATTGCGATTGTTGATTTGAGTAATGCAACATTGATTAATTTATTCGGTATTCCTGCTACCAAATTAACAGTTAATATTTTGCGTATGATACTACTTTCGCTCTAACCCGTTACATAATATGCTGGCTCATAATAAATTTGTTCAGTCTTAGAAATTTCGAACTTCAATAAAAGCATTTTCGTAACTTTTTAATATTGAAAACTTAGCAATTAGTTTTATTACAAATCTCCTTATTTTTAAAAAAAAAGATACTTTTAAAAGACAAGATGCAATTTTTATTAATTCCTCGATTGCTAACTATGATTTAAGTCTTTGACTGGATTCTTTCTGCATATAGTTGAATAGTTAAAATCTGTGCATATTGCATGAAAATACGGTTTCGGCCGTGAGGAGCAGACGATTAAGAAAATACTGTACTGACATTTTGTTCTTTACGTGCTTGTTATATAATTTCTTTACATTTTGTTTTTCTTTCCTATTAAGAATTTTAAAGATTTTTAGTGAAAATTGCGAATTAGAGTTAAAATTAACTATTGGAACTTTAAGATGGAATTGCATTTTTATCTTAAAACTTTAAGATGTTTTAACCGCCTTAAATACTATAAATATTACATCAGGCAAGGTATGACGAAGGTACAATTTGAAAAAAAAAAAATCGAACAATTTGGAAAGGTACAAAAGGCAGTACCGCACCTTTTACGGTAATTTGTAAACTTTAAGCATTTGTTTCTTTATAGATATGCATTTCATTTAATTATATTAAAAAATTACGATTTCTTAACAAACTTTAAAAAGATTTTAAGAACCGCTTAGTACTTTATGAAGATATTCATGATTTTGTTTTCGCTAAGAAAAATACTGTTCTACATACCAATATTTACTTTAAAAAGAAAAACTTAAAATTTAATCAAAACTGAAATTTTAGTAAACCAAATCAAAATTTTCGAAAAATTTAATTCTATAATTTTTTGCGAAATTTTCTCTACTACAATTTTCTCCACAATTTTAAATTTTTTTTTTACTCAATTCTGCATAATGTTTGGTGCTTTATAGGAATTTAAGGAAACTAATTCCACCACTGAAGCAACAAGTTAGAGTTAGATGTTAAGATAGGTTAAGTGATTAGTAAATTAGGAATTATTTTGTTACTTCAGCAGCAAAATTAAGTTACATTAAACGTCCTAAAAATTATGAAAATTTGCTAAACAAAAAATTTGGAATTTTATTTGTCTTTAAATATAAAACGCTAAAAAAAATCTCCATCATAAAAAATTTGTTAACTTGTTGAAATTCCCCTAACACGTTAATGTCTACAACTTTTTTAAAATTATCCGGATAATATATCGAGACTTTTAAATATTAAAGTAACTGCTTGTTTTTACATGAATTTTTTAAATTTTATATTCGGCAATAACTACATAATTCGTATAAACCTTGACATGAGAGTTCGTATATTAAATATTTTAACTGCAAGTCAAAGTATGTAGAACAGTAAAAATATGCTAAATTAAAAATTATATATTTTTCAAATGTATTTAAAGAATTAAATTAAATTTATTAAATTACTGAATTTGGATTTGAAGTAATATCGCACATTATAATTTGTGTGTGTTCACCGCCTTTTTTAAGTTTATTTCAGTCTAGAGCTCTTGATTCAAAGTTATGAATCCGTGAAAAGTGCAGAGGAGGATATCTTGAAATTTTATTTCTCACAATTTTGGTGTATCGATTTTTGTGTGGATCCGTTTAAGTTTCGTTAACGGGATTTTATTTGCAAAACTTAATACACCAATAAAGAAGAAATGAGACATGTCTGCGAATTTGTTTAGAGATTTTATTCTTGAATGTTCCAGCATGAATACTAAAGGTTAATTTAAATAGTTTGTGAACTACTATAAAACAAAGTTTATAAATTATGCAATTAGAAACTGCAATAACTATTTAATTTAAGAGTTTTTGTATTTAAGTAACTTTTTTGAAGTTTGAGCGTCAGTTTTTTCTAAAAATTAAATTGTGCCAAAATTTACCCTCCAAATAAATATAAATTTACAAAATTTAAGTTTAGATCATTCTAAAGCACACTAGCATTGTACTACCGAAACTATAGTACGACCTTTTCGACATACTTTTATTTACGATTTATTCACTTTAGTTCACATTGTATAAAGCAAATTGTATTCTTTTTGGTAATTATCATAAAACTTAAAATTTAGTTTATTTTGAATACTGAACATTGTTTTTTTATCCAGCTCTCACTTCAATTTCTAAGTTACAATATCTCACTTTGAAGACTTAAATTTCAAAACATAAAGAACGTTCTAAATTAAAGTACGTCAGAGCGGAGAGTTTTTACGTACAGCAACGTACAAGAGGGAGCAGAACTACCGCTACCAATTCGAACTCCACACTTACTCAGAAAATTCAACATTTTCCGTCCTACACAAGCTTTTATGTTAGCGCTATATCAATCTCCAAATCAAACAGAAAAATTTCTAAGAATTAATAGTAATTAATTTGTTCGGTATTCCTGCTATCAAATTAACAGTTAATATTTGGAGCGCGTATGATACTACTTTCGCTCTAAACCCCCTTCAAGAAGATCTATACAACTTTATTTAATCCTCGTGTTTCGATTTAAATTAAGAACCGTAATCGTCCTGTAATTTGGCTGTTTATTTTATAGAATTTGGGCTTATCTGTCGAAACTAACTACGTTTGCGTAAAAGTACTTAAACGTTTAACTTAATTTTAAAGAAATTAAAATTTCGGTCAATTTGTTGTATTTAAAAAAATATAACTCATACCTTTATTAAAAAGCATTGTCTACCTATTCTAGTAGTACACAATTTCAACTTAACATCTCAGGCATACAGGTTTCCACACGTGGTAGAATGAAACGACAGAACATTACTATCATTCGTCAATGATCTAATGCTGGAGTTGAGCTACGAAACTAGAATAGAAAAAGAGCAGTAATTTCCTAAATATAGCCAGGCGGCCTTAATTCGATCAAACTTGCAATGCTTAAAGAAAGCAGGCACATTTTAAAAATCAATTTAACTGTTATGAAATTTTATATAACCGGAGCTTATTCTACTTCCCATTACATAATATACTAGCTCATAATAACTTTGTTCTGTCTTAGAAATTTTGAAAACTTTGGGAAAACTTTAATAAAAGCATTTTCGTAACTTTTCATATTAAAAAGCAGCAATCTGTTTTAATACAAATCCTTATTTTTTATTAAATTTATAGAGGCTTGAGACACGAGACGGTTTAATTCCTTGATTGCTTATAATGCTTTAAATTTTAGACTGGATTCTTTCTGCAGAGTTGAAAATAGTAAAAATCTGTATTACGAGAAAATATGGTATCGGACGAGGGGTGCAGACGATTAAGAAAATGTGTACAGTCCTTGTAAACAGCTATATTTGCATTTTGTTTTAAAAGTGCTTCTTATAATTGTTTAATATTTTGTTTTTACCTTTTCTTTTTAAGAATTTTAAAGCTTTTATTAGTGAAAATTCCGTACTAAAGTTATAACTAGAAAAACTTTAAGATAGTTAAGATGAAAATGCAGTTCTATGTTTTCAACGCTTTAAAATACTCAAAATATTACATCAGGCAAGATATTACGAAGGTGCAATTTGAAAATATCACAAACAATTAGGAAAGGTTCAAAATGTACTACACCTTCACGATAATAAATTTGTAAACTTTCAAGTATTAGTTTCTTTAAAGAGAATCATTTCATTTAATTATATTTAAAAATTTAGATTTCTTAATAAGCTTTAAAAGATTTTAAACTGCTGTTTAGTATTTTATGAAGGAATTCACTATTTTGTGTTCGTAAAAAAAAAATAAAAACTGTTCTACATGCTAATATTTTACTTTTAATAAAGAGAAACTTAAAATTTAGGCAAAACTGGAATTTTATTAAACCAAAAGTTTCGGGAAAAATTACATTTTATAGATTTTTTTGCAAAATTTTCTATATACCGTTAATTTTAAGTCTTTTTACTCAATTCTGCATAATATTTGCTGTTTTAGGGGAAGTTAGAGAAACTCATTCCACTACTGAAGCAGCAAGTTAGTGTTAGATGTAAAATGTTAAGGTAAGTTAAGTGATTAGTAAATTAGGGATTATTTTTCTACTTCAGCAGCAAAAATAAGTGCCATTAAACTTCCCTGAAAATTTGCCAAACAAAAATATTTGAATTTTATTTTTCTTTAAATACATAAAAGTTAGCCTTTAAGTACTTTAACAAAAAATAGTCATTCATAAAAAAAATTAATTTAGTAAGTTGTGAAAATTTTCCCCCTTCTAACTCTTAAATGGCTACAACTTTTTTAAATTATCCAGATAATATATCCAGACGACTTTTTAACTATTAATGTAAAAACTAGAAGTTACTTCGATAACAATTTTTTTTTTAAATTTAATAATCGGCCTTAACTACACTAAGTCTATATAAACCTTTGCATGAGAGTTCGTATATTAATTATTTTAACTGCAAGTTAAAGCATGTAGAACAGTAAAAATATGCTCAATTATACAATTAATTTAGAAAACCTAAAATTTGAAGTCCTGTTTTCCTTTTAATGAGCACCTTTACAATATCTGCCTCTGCTTAAAGAGTAAAACATTCCTCTATTAAATTAAGACTTAATTCCTTCCTTTGTTCTTCAAAAATTTACTTAGCTATAAATCTAATTTTCTACACTAGAGGTAAATTTATATTACAGTATACAAATACATTTTTTCAATGTGTTTAAAAATTTAAATTTATTAAATTTGTATTTAGAATAGTATAGCACATTATGATTTGTGTGTGTTCACTCTCAACTTTATGATTCCAAGTTATGAATCCGTGAAAAGTGCAGGGGAGGAGGATATTTAGAAATTTTATTTCTCACAATTTTGGTGAACAGAGTTTGTGTGGATCTGTCTAAATTCAGTTAAAGGGATTTATTACAAAACTTAATCCATCAATAAAGAAGAAACGAGACATGTCTGCGAATTTGTTTAGAGATATTATTTTTGAATGTTCTAGCATGAATACTAAAGGTTAATTTAAATAGTTTGTGAACTAATGTAAAACAAGGTTCATAAATTAAGCAATTAGATATAGCAATAACTGTTTAATTTAAAAAGTTTTGTAATTAAGTCACTTTTTCGAAGTTTGAATGTCAGGTTTTTGTTAAAACTAAATTGTGGCAAAATTTACGATCCAAATAAATACAAATTTAGAGAATTTAAGCTTAGATCATTCTAAAGCACTCTAGCATTGTAGTACCGAAAGTATAATACGACCATTTCTACATACTTTTATTTACGGATTTATTCACTTTAGTTCACATTGTATTAAGCAAATTCTATTCTTTTTGGTATAGGACTTCCTGATTGAAAACCCCATTCTACTTCACGCTAATATGAACCAAATTATCCCTCGTAAAAGAATAAACTAAAGTTCGAATTAAAACTTTTTTTTTATAACGGTATTTTTAAGCATTCTAAAAAAATATGGTTCACAAGTTTTCTTGGTACAAGACGAATGTCCAGTACAAATGATTTAAATTACTGGTATCATGGCGGCGACAGTTCTTTTTTTAAAAAGGGAGTGATACAATAAAGTTAAGCGACGAGAATAGTTTAGAGTTTAGGAAAACTGCGTGCCTGAGGAAGATAGAAATATGGCAGGATAATTCTTCTGCATTTAACAGAGATGTACCTGAAACATTTTGCTAGAAATTTTGAAAGTTTGCGCAGAAGGCTTAAAAAGTAAATCTTTGCAAAAAAAATTAAGACTAAAACTTTCTCGAATACCTTAAATTCCAGCAAAAGTTTTTTTAAATATTAAAGCCAAAATCTAATTTTTTTAACCTAGTATTTTTATCAATCAAACTTTTACATAGTTAATTTACTTTCCAAAAACAAGAGAAATTATTATAGATAATATCGGTATCAGAAAATTTTACAGATAACAATGAAATTTGCAATGAAAAGCACCGAAGATACGAGACCAGTCAATAGAACATAAATAACTGTTGAAGACCTGAACGCTGCAATTGTGCCAGATAAATCGCCATGAAGTTCGTCGTAGAAGGAAAGCATGAAATCAGTAATTCCTATCGGCCATTCTGAAAAAAAAAATATTTGTTACTTCCTAAGAAAGGAAAAAATGTTAAATACTTAAAATTAGTGATCTCAACACAAAAAATTGTGGCTACGACTTTACACTTAGGTGTAGCGAAAAGCCATACATACTTCTATTGATCTAGATATGTCCGTACATCAATAATGCTCTTTTACAAAACTTCCAGTAAAGTTTGTCATTTGTAGCTGTTTTACTAAAATTTATAATTTCCATAAGAGGACGCCATGTCAAGGAATAAAATTTTACTTATTACGATAAGATATAAAGCAATAGTCAATCATTTAGGATGTACGTATACAATATTTCTTAAAATTCGTTAAGGAAACACAACATTCAGAAGGCTTGAATCCAAAGCAAATAGAAATAGAATTATTTCTTTTACAGATTTATCTAAATTTTCTGAGAAAATTTAGATATAACTAGAAACAAACTTGTTTTTGTGGAATGTTTAACAAAGTGGAAATCTAACTTCTTTTAAACAAAAAATTTCGATTATTTGAGAATTTAAAGACTTACTACGACAAGATTTGCGGAAATATTCCTGAATGGGATGAGTTTGGTATCATTTATTGATTTCAAATTATATCTTAAAATTTATATGAACTCGCGATTTGGTATTAACTAGAAATAACACAATTTAAAAAAAATTTTCATCATATTCGGATAGATATTACACGAGTGTTTACAGTAAAAGAATATAACTTGGATTTTGCTGAATTTATATAAAAAACTGATAAAAAGGGACCCTTAAGCCAATGTAACATAGGGGTAAAATTCATCTAACATAACTGCTTCTTTATGTGATACTTATAAAAATTGTGTAAGATTGCACATAAAACAAATCTTGAAAAAATCTAAATAGATGTGGAAATTCCAATTGAATATTTCTTAAAATTTAATTCAACACTCCGTGTTATGTTAACAAATTTGCTGATTTTTTGCATCATTAAAAATATTTAGAACAGGTTTGACAAGATTTCACACAGTATTACACAAGGTAAAAGGAGTTTTCTCGTTCAAAACACTTCCGTCTAAAACTAAATTACAAAATATCAATTAAGCAATATTATAAGTGAGATTTCCGTTTTAAGCTTTAAAATGGCTCTGGGTATAATTCGTTAGCCTATAAATATGATTCCAACTTCATATTGTATAGCTGGGGTGGCCAACCTGCAGCTCGCGAGCCACATGCGGCTCTGAAGGATTATTTGTGGCTCTCGATAAATGTACCGTAGTTCCCTTCTCATTTTTGAGCTATTATATTTTAATATTTTTCTGAATCCATTTGCATAGGTGAGTTTTCCATTTCCAATATAATTATGAACCCAAAAGCATCTGAAGAATTAGAATTAATAAAGATGCAAGATGATAGAGCTCTACAATTAAAATATAAAACGACCAGAATCGAAGTATCCAGAATTAAAAAAAGACTGATTGTCTAATTATTTAAATATTCGTCAAGTGGAATAAAATGATTCACTTAAGTACATTGCAATGTACTTAAGTGAATCATTTTATTCCACTTCAAAATTCGTGAAATCCAAACACCGAACAGTATTAATTAACCAGCATCTCAAAGAATTACTGAGAAGTGCTGTCACCAATTATTCAAATTTTAAAGAATTATCAATAGTAAAATAAACGTGTTTATAATTTTTTAATTCAACACACATATTTTGTACTTTTATACATATGTTTTCAATAAATATAATTTCAGCAGAAAAAAAATTTTAATACCTTTTTTGCATACCTTTTAAATACGTATTTAATTGCAGCTCGTGAAAATTTTAAATTTTGAAAAATGGCTCTACTATCAAGGAGCTTGGTCACCTCTGTTGTATAGTGTAAAGTTAACTATGCTGACTCTTATGTGTACCTTATGGACTGTAATTATAAGTTATGTTGTTACTAAATTTTTAAAAAATATGGCGTCTACTTTACACTAAAATCTTGGTTCTCAGCCGTGGGGGTTTAAGGGTTAGCCTTCTAATGTGGTAAACCGGGCCCGAATCCATTAATGGCTGGTTGACAGTAATTTCGTTCCAAACTTGATCCAACCGCAGCGCTGATGCAAAATATCCTCAGTGGTAGATAGATCAGGTATTACAGTCACCTTGCCCTCAGGCTAACCGTGGAAGGTTCTTTTGGTCTTCCTCTCCATGTAACGCAAATGCGGGCTAGTTCCATCAAAAAGTCCTCTACGAAGGCAAATACCCCCCCCCTCCAATACTTGATTCAAAAATTCCCCTGTCTTCTAGATTCGGTCCAAAATTAAAAGGCTGCGTAGTTGAACATCACTAGTAGTAAACCCAAAAATTGGGTCTGCTGTTCAATGACGGTTATACAATATAAAATTAAAATGAGCTTTAAAATTTTTCATGAACTACTAAATGTGGGAGTCTTAAGCATATTCAATAGAAACTATTTAATTCAAAAAGAGTTTTATTATTTGTTTACCTTAACTAGATTCTTATCCTCAAGGTGAAGCATTCGTGTGAACATTTTGTAAATATTTAATATTCCAATATAATATTCCTTTATATAAATTTTATATATTTGTCAATGGTCAATATTTTGAGAATATCGCAGAACCAAATATGAACACATAAAATTTTATAAACATAACTTTAAAAGAACGTCTAACTGTGGAATCACCCTTTCAAAACTAATTTAGTTTTATTTTCCAAAAACCTTTCGGGCACGTTAAAACTATTTACTGACCAATTAGTAAACTAATCTTAAAATTGAATAAGTGAATTATTCAACGTTTGTGATTCAATAATCCCCCAAACTGTGTTTTAATAACTTTTTACTAACCATTTAATATACAAACATAGAAATCATTTTCGTATAAACTAATACACAAGTCAATATATCAATAGCAAATCTTAAAGGCCAAACTGAAAAAAAAACTATAAACCTATTCTTAAAAAATTTTAAAATTCTAATAATTTAGACATATTGAAAAAGAAATAAACTTTGCTGCCAGTTCATAGAAAGTTGAACAATTCGTCAAATTATAGACTTCTCAACTTAGCAAAAATATTTTAAAGTTTGGGTTGAGACTAAAATTTACCAGTATTTGCAAATTAAAAGAGAATACAGATTAATTGTTTGGAGTTTAAATTTATGAATGCTTATAAGCTAGATGGAGGATTTTTAAAAATTTTCAAAAGGATTTCTTCAACTAATTTTAAATTTAGATCGAATAACTAAGTTCTAGATGCGACTATCAGTACCTTATTTTTAAGCCTCCTAAATTATCAAGATGAAACTTTATAAATTTAATTTATACGAGTTTCTTCACTCTATTTCGAGTAATAGAATCTATGTAATATCCACAAACAATTAAATTTAACGATCTCAAATATTTATGGGCAAAAAATTTATAATTTTTATAAAAGTATTTTCAGATAATACTTATCAGTTTTAAAAAGTTAAATAGCGTTAAAAAAATTTGTCATTTTAATTTTAAACATACTTAAAATTTAAAGGCAGCCGACTTGCATATTTTTTTTTTACTTTTAGGAGTTTAAATAAAAAGATAACCTTTATTTAAAAATGATCAGATCAGTTTTGCAAAATTTTAGGTTTTCGAAATAAATTTTAGGACTTTGTGGAACCTCTAAAAATTACGAATTACGCCCTAAAAATATTTTATAGAATTTATTATGAGTTAACAGTCACCAGAGCGAATTGTGCAGTTTTTACTTTACGCAAGTGAAGCAAATTACTTTACTTTCCTCAAAGCAGGGAACTTCAAAATTAAAATACTCAAAATAAGATTCAACTGCATCAGAAAATTAGACAAGGAAATCAGGTTTAAAAACATAGCAATCATAAAGTTAAATAAATTTGAAGTTAATATTCGGTATACCTTGTGTTAGATCTGAAGAGGATAAAAAAGTAGACTCACTACTTGATTATTTTACATTTATTTTTTGTCAAACAAGTCAGTCTAGATTGATTAAAATTTAGATAACTTATAATTTAAAAAGAATATAGCGATTACAAACAGCTATAACTATTTAATCAAAAATTAGTTATCTATAAGATTAACATAGAATGTAGATCAGTGGTTACCAACTGGCTGCCCGCCAAGCGTTTTTTTTTGTGGCCCGTGAACTAAAATATTAGTTGTCATTTTTGTGAACAATTTTCGTAAAAAATTTATATGGGTTTAAAGTACTTTTCTTAAACCTAAACCTTAAAAAACCTAATTTCTTAGTTTCTGTGAAATTTAACATGTCAACGGTGCAAAAAAATTTTAATCAAAATCTACTTATTTTAATTTGTAATTAAATACTTTCGTTTTGTACAACTTGATAAAAATCTGACAGTAATATTTAATGCTCCTTCAAACATAAAAGAGTCCTATATAAAATTTTGATAAAGTTGCGACCAGCCATTTGACTGATGTTTTTAATTACGGCCTTCGGCCTCAAGTTGGAAACCCCTGATGTAGATGGAATTTTTTTCACGCTTGAAAACCCAACGTCAACCTCGATTTAAGGTTTTCATATAAAAGGTTGTTTTCCAAGGATTTGGATTAGGGTAATGATCATAGATTATAGCAGATAGTCACAGATCTAGTTTTGAGGTTAGAAGGTTTACGCGTAAACCGCATAACAAACCTTTTCAGGTTTACATTAAAAGGTTTTTGCTGAGTGAAAGTAAACATTATTGATATTTGGGATTAATTTTGAATTATCTGTATTTAACGCTTGCACTCTTTGAAAATTTTTAAGTGTTACAGTGACAGCTCTAATTCCTCAAACTGGAGAAAGAAGTTTATCATAACATAAAAAGGTATCCAGGGTTAAAATATAAGTTATGTAGGAAAAAAACTCACCCTTTTCTTTAAAAGCACTTTAGATGCATTTCCAGCCAAATATTTTCATTGTCTCGTCACCAGATAAATCCAAACATCTAGCCGAATATTTCCACCATCATTATTGTAGTCACATCTCCAAATAAAGTGTCTTTCCATGCATTTAGGCAAATATTTCCACCATCATTATTGTAGTCGCATCTCCAGATATATTCTCCATAAAACCACATAGATGTAACCTGGATGAAAATCTGTAAGAGATTGTGATATTACTTTAAAAAAACTAAAATTAAAAATAATTAAAAACGTCTTAAAGAGAGATCAACATTTTCAAGTGGTCAACAGTTTGAGTCTTCTAAATCTATGTAATTAGTATAAAAACACAAAAATCAGAACTTTTCGAACATTTGAAAAACTAAATAAAATTTTGAACTAATATTAATCTTCAATAGAGTTTATTATATATATTTTTTTTTAAGAAGTCCTAGCATTACCACCACAATTATTGCCAAAAAATTTTCAAATCGTTTCTTATTGTTGGCTTGCGTCGCACTAGAGCTGCACAATTTGCTATTGGCGACTGCCTGGGGAACATACCCGATTAGGATCCAAATACATGCAATCTCCAATTTTTGGATGGCCCTGCTTCGGTAGCCAGACGACCAGCGCGAAGTATTGCACCTCTCGGTGGATCAGTTTGACGAGGACTTTTTTTGTTGTATTGGAAACAGTGTCTTGACGATCAGTTCACTGCGGGACTTGATAATTTGTAAAATATGCTTTGATACATTAATACGAAGCACGAAGTTATTATTAATCTTTTTGGAACTGAACGCTGCAGTTACCTGAATTTAAAAACGAAACATGGACATAAAATAGGCAAATAACCAGAGTTCAAAATAATGGCAAAAATGAGATTTAGAAAGTCGTAAGGGAGACAAAATATTTCTAGAAATGCGATTAATGAAGCTTAAATTGCCTTTAGTTTTTAATTATAAAAAAAGTAGCACGCTTTGGATAGAGTAGGATAATTTTTTTTATTGTGTGTTTCCTTGTATTTTGGTCACAAATAGAAAATGCGCTAGTCTTTATTGGCATAAAATTGTTTTCTTAAAATCTTTCATTGTAATTAAAATTCCCGACCTACGAATAGCCTGGCAAACTTAATTATTGTACGAAAAGTAATGCAGATTAATAATTAAACTTAAAAATAGAGAAATAATTGAACATGAAAAAAAGCTTTAATTTAAAAATTTGAAATGAGTCTTTGAAATGCTTGGCAGAAAAAATTTTAAAACACTAAATGAGAAGTAGTAAACAATGACATTACCTACATTGTCAAACAAAATGAAACTACCAAGAGTGGTGGATAAATTGTAAAACAGATTCCTAGCAAAAAAATGACTATTGCATTTAGAAGGTCAGTATGCGAAACTAATGGTTGCTGGTTATTAATACTACTAAAACTTAGATTTAGGAAAACTATTTTCTAACTATACTGCGATCACAGCAACAAGAGAAAAATTCTTTTTAAAGTTAAATGAATTTTCCTTTTTATAAAAAAAGCATTGAAGTAAATAAAATAAGACTAAAAATTTATATAAAATATTGATTCGGAGTAATAGATTAAAATATTAGGATATAAGCAGTTTCTAAGAAAAAAATATTTTGCAAATAATTAGAAAATAAGAAATTAGCATCGATTTTCTCTTTAGAATTTTTGCAAAAACATTTTCGTATGGAATGATAAAATTTGAAAAAAAAATATAAAACTAACATAAAAATTCAGTAAATTGATAACGTATCTCAAACGCTTTCAAGTATTCTAAAAATTAAGTATTATAGCTATTTCATATTATTAAATCCTTAAATACGATGCACATTTCAACGCTAGCAATTAATATTAGGAATAAATATTTCAAGCACAACAAAGCGTTTAGGTGACCTTGGAAAACTAATAACAATAAAGTGCTACATGTAACTATTTATTGACTACTTATTTTACATTTGTTGAACTATTAGAAAACTAAACGGGAATACATTAAACCACTTTATAAGTATAAGCAAGCAAAATTTGGTATTACAAACTCCGTCTGGTTAATTTAAAAATTACAAGGCGCAATTATTGATACATTAAAATAAGTAAACTTACTTGATAGAATCAAAACTTCAATTTCAGGGCCCACAAACTCATAGACAAATTAATTAGTTATGCTTGTAACACCGAACGTGGGCGATGAAAAAGTAAATAATGCACTCTTATATAAGTTTTAAAAAAACTGCGCGTGAAATTACTTCCGGCTGCTGGGTTTTGCTTAATTAGTGAAATTTCACATGGACAAAGTCTCTTTATATAATAAATGTTATACATTTTCAATGGTCAATATATTTTGAAAATATCGCAGAAACAAATATGAAAGCATAAAACTTACTAAATTTAAAAAGTATAGCTGCTGAATCACCCTTTCAAAACTAGCGTAGTTTTAATTTCCAAAAAACATTTCTGACACGCTAAGAAACTATTTACTGACCAATTAATCAACAAATTATAGAAATTGAATAAGTGAATTACTCACTTAACGTTAATCACCCTAACTGAATTTAAATAATTTTTTACTAACCATTTAATATACAAACAATAGAATTTATTATTTTGGTATAAACTAATACACAAGTCAATTTATCAATAGCAAATTTTACAAGTCAAACCGAAAAAAAAAGGGAACTTTAAACCTATTTAAAAAATTTTAAAATTCTAATAATTTAAACATAATGTAAAAGAAACAAAATTTGCTGCCAGTTCTTGGCAAGTTAAACAATTTGTCACATTAAAGACTTCTCAACTGTGCAAAAATATTTTAAAGTTTGGGTTGAGACTAAAATTTACCAGTGTTTGAAACTAAAGAAAAATGCCGATTAATTGTTTGGACTTTGGAATTTATTTTAATTGTATGGACTTAATGAATGTTTACAATCTAGATAAAGAGGATTTTGAAAATTGAAAATTTTGCTCAAGGATTTATTCAAATAATTTTAAATTTAGTACGAATAATTAAGTTCTAGATTGACTATTAGCACTTATGCCTCCTAAATTATTAAAACGAAACTTCATATAAATCTAATTTATACGAGATTTTTCATACTATTTAGAGTAATAGAAGTTGTGTAATATCCAACAATTTAATGAACTGAAATATTTATTCGCCAATAATTCAGAATTTTTATTAAAGTATTTTTAGGTAATAGACTAGTACTTATCAGTTTTAAAAAGTCAAATAACGTGAAGAAAATTCGCTCATTTTAATTTTAATCTTTTGCTTAAAATTTAAAGGTTACTGATGTGCACAATTCTTTTATTCTTAGGCTTTGGAAAAAACAAAATAACAGATTTTTGAAAAAATGTACGACAACTCAGTTTTGCAAAATTTTAAGTTCTTGAAATAAATTTTAGAACGCGCATGCGTGTGTTCATAAGTGAAAATAGAGAGTCCCGTACAGAAAGTATTCCGAGTGTTAGAATTTGCCATTCAGTTATCACAGTGTAGAGAAGATTTCGCCAGCGTTACAATCAAGAATCTCCAAATGAAAACATACGCAGATGGCATAAGATGCTCGAAGAAACTGGAAGTTTGTGCAAAGGGAAAGATAGCGGAAGGCCACCTACCTCAGAATGTTCGACAAGAAAGGACTACCGCCTAGATGGGGTCTAGTTGACTAAGGAAAGTTGCATAGAAAAATCTGATGCATTTATACAAAATGTTGAAATTCCTTCTAAATTCTGTGTAAATTTTATCCATACTTTTTCATTAAATAGTTATAGCCGTTTGTAATAGTTTATATTAATTTTGAACTACCCTGTATTTAACGTTTGGAACCTGAAGATTATTAAGTGTTATAGTAACAACCCTAATTCCTCAAACTGAGGAAATTTTATCGTAAAAACGTAAAAGTATACAGGGTAAAAATATAAGTTATGTAGGAAAAAAACTCACCCTTTTCTTCCTAGACACTTTAGATGCATATCCAGCCAAACATTTTTTATTGTCTCGTCTCCAGATAAACCTACACATCTAGCCGAATATTTCCAGTCATTGTAGTCGCATCTCCAAATAGTGTAGGTCTTTCCATGCATTTAGGCAAACGATTCCAATATCATTGTAGTTGCATATCCAGATATATTCTCCATAAAAGTATTTTCCATGTAATCTGAATGAATATCTGTAAGAGATTGTGATATTACTTGAAAAAATTAAATACTTAAAAACGTCTTAAAACGAGAAACATTTTGAACTGTTCAAAAGTGTGAGTTTTCTAAATCTGCGTAATTAAAATAAAAATACAAAAATCAGAACTTTTCGAACATTTGAAAAAAACTAAAAATTTTTCTCTGATATTAAACTTCAATAAAGTTTTAAAATTTTTTTAGTCCTTCCAGCATTATCCCCACAATTATTGCCAAAAAGTTTTAAAATTGTTTCTTGTTGGTATACGTCACCCTCGAGTTTTATAATTGACTATTGGTAACTGTCTGGGACACATCCTTAAGGATGATCCAAAGAAATATCATCACAATTTTGATCCTCCGCAGAGGGGATAGCTCCCCTGCTTCGATAGCCAGCCGATCTGCGTGCGAAATCCAGCACTTTTCGGTAGAACAGTTTAACGAGGACCGATACCGAACCTTTGCAGGCCGATCAAAGTGGTCACCCACCAGCACACTGACCGCAACAATTAATGCTCGACTTCAGTATTCTATTGGGAATCATGTCTTGACGATCAGTCCACTTCGGGACTTATTCATGATTTGTACAACATGTTTTGATGCATTTATGAGAAGCACAACGTTGTTAATCTGTTTTAGAAATGAACGCTACAAGTACCTGCATTTAAAATGAAACATTGTATAAAATAAACTACCCGAGTTCGAAATAGCAGAAGTGAAAGTTTTATTTGGAAACTCACAAGGGTGATAATATATTTCTAGAAATTCGATTAATTAAACTTAGAAATTGTGTTTACTTTCTAATTGTTAAAATATTTAGCAGTCTTTGTATAATGTAGAATATTTTTATGGTGTACTTTGCATTCTGGTCACACAAAAAAACAAATTTACTAGACTTACGATATGCATAGCATAAAATTGACCAAAAAGGTAAATTTATTTAAATTTAATTTTCTTAAAGTCTTTATTATAATTAAGATTTCCAACCAACGAAAGTAAATACAAAAATAAGTTTACATAAATAAATGTTTTGTACAGACATACAAAGAAATCAAAATCCTAAAATTTTCAGCAATAAAACTGTTCCTAAAGTTTTTCAATATAGTGGAACTGGGTTTTAAGAGGCTTTTAAAGTTGTGTAATAATTTCTGTGTTTTTTTTATAGAGACTAAACCCTAGATTCTGTTTTGTGTTTATAATCAATACTAATTAGCAAACCTGTTCATTTATATTAAAAAATAATTTAAAACTATACACTTTTAAAATCCATTAAGGTATCAAAATACACAGAGTGGTAAAAATTTGTATACCATACTCACATTTTAATATCCAGGATTGGCTAGGAGCCTGCAAACTTAATTGTACGCAAAGTAGTACAGTTTGATAAATAATTAAACTTTAAAAATAACTTGAAGATAAAAATTTGAAATGAGTCTTGAAGGCTTTGTAGAAATAGTGTTAAAACCCTAAATGCGAAGTAGACTAGTAAACAAGGACATTACCTACTTTCTCATAAACAAAATTAAAACTAACAAGAGTGGTAGAAATATTGAAAATTTTATAGACTTGAGAAAAAAAATAAAACCATTGAATTTCGTTGCTCCGTATGTTAATTTGAAAATTACTCCGTTAATTTGAAAATTACTAGGCGAAATTATTCATACATTAAAATAAAGAAAGTAAACTTACCTGATCGAATCAAACTTTACAATTGCAGGACACACAAACTTCAAATCATAGACAGATTATTTACTTTTGTTTACAACACCGAAAATTCGACTCGTTCGTTGTAATGGAACTGGACAACTGATAAAAAATCGACACTCATACTCATATGTGTTGGTTATCTTAGCATCAGCCCCGCTAGGGGCTCCAACTAATTCATCTGAGTGGAAATAAATAATAAATCGCCGAAGCGCAACTGAGAGGTGAAAGTTAGGGTTCAGTATCTTTTACTGAGAGAAAATTAAAATGAAGTAGTGAGATTGAACAAACAAGTTTGAGAGAGAGAGAAGAGGTTTTGTGGCAGACTGCCTCGCCTCCCTTCGAGGTATTACCCCGAGCTTCACAGGTGCACAGTAGCCACATAGCCCCGGGGAAAAGGGGAAATACATAATAAATGCGCAAAATTATTTACAAGTATTTACAGCTATTTACAAAATTTACGGGACAAAACTCCGTCGGATAGGAAAAAGGCGGTTGCCGGGCTATATTTTATGTTGTCTTTGATGAGCTCAAAATCAAAATTTTTGAAGTAATTGCACGTATGACAAGAGAGTGCATCTCTGAAGAAACTTGCACATAGTTCAGCTATGTGCTCATCTATTTTGTTGATTTTTAACTCTCGTCTTAAATCTTTCATTCTCATGGATCTGGGGGCTCCTGTGATATATCTGAGGAATTTATTTTGAGTGATCTCCAGTTTCTTTTTTTGACTGACAGTGGTTGTGCTCCATGCAGGGGCTGCGTAGCTGATGATCGGTCGAATACATTGGAGGTATAGGGTTCGTTTTGTTTTGAGAGATAGTTTTGAATTATAGTTTAATATTGGTTTCAGAGATCTATAGGCTCCTTGCGCTTTGCTAATAATATTTTCAATATGGGTATTCCAGTTTAAAGAACTAGTAAGAGTGACGCCTAGGTAGGTGGCCTTTCGAACTAGTGGTATTTCATCATTGAAAAGAGTAATATTTGGATAAATGACTTTCTTTTTACTTGATTTCCTAATAATTAGTAGTGAAGATTTAGTGGTGTTGATGGCTACCTTCCATTTTGTGCACCAGGCTTCGATATGAGGTATGATATTACTGAGATTAGTAACAGACTTCTTGGGATTTATTGATCTGCTCATAAGTGCTGTATCATCTGCGTAGAAGGCTGAGGTGATGTTTCTCATATTATTAAAATTTGGAAAGTCTGCCGAATAAATTAGGTAGAGCACAGGGCCGAGAATTGAACCTTGCGGAACTCCTGCTTTAATGTTTCTAGCGGAAGAAAATGCTGTATTGATCTTAATATGAAAAGTTCTGTTTGTCAGATAATTATTAATTAGTAGTATTAGATCTTTGGGGATATTGAAATTTATGAGCTTGTATACGAGGCCCTGATGCCAGACTCGGTCAAAAGCTTTGGCCACATCCAACATCAGGAGCGCTGTTGTTTCTTTTTTGAAGAATCCTTGGTTAATATTCTCAATGATTCTCACTAGTTGTTTAGTGGTGGATAAATGTTCTCGAAAACCGAATTGTTCATCCGGGATAAAACTGAGATGGGGCTTTAGTCTGTTGAGGATTATCTTCTCAAAAATTTTTGAAAATACGGTCAGCAAACTAATAGGTCTGTAGCTTTCAGGATTTAGAAGATTTTTCCCCTGCTTAGGGAAGAGCACAACCTGAGCATGTTTCCATTTTGGTGGGAAATATTTCAGTTTCAGGCAAGCATTGATGATTTTTAGCAGCTGCTCGATGATGTTGGGAGGGAGGTTTTTAATCATGAGGTTATTTATATAAAAAATCGACACGCAGTCGACGAAAAATTAAATATCGCACTCTTATATAGGTTAAAAAAAACTTTGCGTGAAATTACTTCCGGTTGCTGGTTTTTGCTTAATAAGTGAAATTTCATATGGATAGAGTCTCTTTGTCCTAATGGTATTTTCCTTCCACCAAACGTTGTGAAGGATAGAGATGGTGGGTTCGAATCCAGCCGTAACCTGGTTGTATTTTTGGACTGAACTTCCTTATTTTGTGATATCTGATTTTCCACTTTACCAGAATTTATACGGCATTTCTTTGTATATATGAGCTCATAACCCTGATTATGTATGAACCGGGGCCTCCCTTACAGAGCGGTATCACTCGCCAAAAGCTGTGCAAAGCGTGGAGGTAGTGGGTTCGAATCCCGCTGTTACACTGGATGTATCTTTTTGCTGTCCTTCTATTTGACAAAGGTTTATAAGTCTAAATTGAGCACACATGCCTGCAAATGTATGTAAATCCAATAAACCACATAAATAATATGCATGTACTATGAACAAATAGTTGTCCCGCAGTGGACTGATCGTTAAGACACGGTTCCCAGCAGATCACCGAAGTCAAGCATCACTGGCTACGGTCAGTGCGCGGGAGGGTGACCACTTGGATCAGTCTGCGTAGGGACCGAGGGTGTGCGGTATTGGTCCTCGTTAAACTGTGCTACCGTAAAGTGCTCGACTTCGCGCGCAGGTCGTCGGGCTACCGAAGCGGGGGTGCCATCCCTTCCGCAGAGGATCAAAATTGTGATGGCATGTCTTCGGATCATCCTCCGGGATGTTTCCCAGACCGTCGCCAATAGCTTATTGTGCAGCTCTAGTGCGACGTAAAGTAACAACAACAACAACAAATAGTTGAGGTCTTCATGGCCACTGAGTATTGTCAATCCGCTAAACATTCTAAAGCGTAAAGGTCGTGGGTTGGGTTCCCACTTTAATCCAGAATGTATCTTTCATTCATACTATACGATTTTAATTAGTAACTTGTTGTGCCCTGTTCTTTCTTTTGAATTAAGCACATAGGTCTGTATTTATTTATTTATTTGAATGCATATCCAGGCTTGTATGCTCATCACAAAGTACGACTTATAAGAGCATGTCAACTTGAAGAACAGATAGTACAAGTAAGAGAAAGATATCATAAAGATACAGGATTGATATCAAACGGATATCATCCAGGTTTATGACGGAATTCGAACCTACCACGTCCAAGCTAACCGAAATGGCGGGACCAATCAATCAGGGAGGCCCTCTCTCAAACCTGTAAATTTGTGAATTTCGTGTCGATATTTACTCGTTTCAATTGAAAGAGTGGCAGAAAGTTAATAAACTTGTGCTTCAGCAGAAAAAGTTATGCTATGTATTATGCTATATATATGAGTTTACGAGCTCTCTTGCTTATGACCCAAGATTTTGCATTAATTTTAAAAAGAGAAGTGAGTAGTTGGTTTGATTTCTCTTTCAGGACTTTAGTCCCGCAGTGGACTGATCGTTAAGACACTGTTCCCAGCAGATCACCGAAGTCAAGCATCACTGGCTACGGTCAGTGTGCGGGTGGGTGACCCACTTGGATCAGTCTGCGTAAGGACCGAGGGTGTGCGGTATGGGTCCTCTTTAAACTGTGCTACCGTAAAGTGCTCGACTTCGCGTGCAGGTCGTTGGGCTACCGAAGCGGGGGTGCCATCCCCTCTGCAGAGGATCAAAATTGTGATGACATGTCTTCGGATCATCCTCAGGGATGTTTCCCAGACCGTCGCCGATAGCCCATTGTGCAGCTCTAGTGCGACGTAAATGAACTACAACAACAACTTTCAGGACTTTATGTGAACCCCAGTTATGACTCCCATCTAATATCACTCCCAAATATCTGAAATGGTTCTTTTGTGATTGTTTTGTGATCTGGTTGTTTATTTTGAAGATCAGACCCCTGCTTGAGTTGGAGAAATGGATGAAAACAGATTTGTCTATTGATAAATTAAGATTATTATTTATTAGCCAATTTTGAATAATATTGAGTGTGTTGTTGGTATTAATTTCTAAATCTCTTCTTGAATTTCCAAACGTTAATAGAATAATAACGTCGGCAAATGCTTGTATAATTTCATTTTTCTTGTCTGTATTGAGCAAGCTATTGATTAAAAAATTCCAAGCTGTCGGACCTATGCTAAAGCCCTGTGGGCAACCTTTGAGTATATGTTTTGTTTTGAATCTTTGATTTGTTGATAGAATAGCAATTCTATTACTGTTGATATCTTCTACCACGTGACATAAATTTTAAGGGAGATTTAAAGTTGAAATTTCTTTATAAATTAAATTATATTGTATATTATCAAAACAGCTTTTAATATCAAGGGAAGTGGCTGCAACATGTTTTAAGTTGTTTTTTAGATGTTTTAGATTATCTAGAAAATTTTGAAGAGCATGATTTATAGATTTGCCGAAACGAAAATCGAATTGTTTGTCTGATGAAATTTTATATTTTTCTATATAATAGTTTATTCTCTTGGTAATAAGTTTTTCTAGAAATTTGCCTAGACAAGGGAGTAGTGTAATTGGTCTGTATGATGATAATAGTATCTGATTTTTATTAGTTTTCAGAAATAGCAAGAAAATTATTGATAAAATAAATGAATAAATAAAAATTATCCAAAATTTATTCGTTTATTAGCTATTATTCGCTATTTCCCAAACAAAGAAAAAATAGTTATTTTTGTATACAGAACATTTGATTCGCGTTATAATATCGAAAAGTATTTTTAAAAAAATAATATAAAATAAATAAAAAAAGATTAAGATTGACATTCACAGGGTTTCGAACCCAGGACCTCCGGGACTACACATCAACCTTGCTCAAAGCGCTACCAACTGCGCCACGCTTCACATGGCAGCCTCGCGAATATTTAGCTTAATACACCTACTCCCGGTTAGTCAACAAAGCTTATTTTGGCCCTTTGTGGGCTCACTAATTAGTCTATAAAAAAATTCTTGTAGTACAATTGTTTGTTACACTAAACTCTAATTTCAGGCCGAGTTTGAAATTTATAGGTGAATATTATAGGGAGTTACGGGGTGTGATGTGTGTATGCCTCCTGATACGACTTTTGTCCCCTTTTCAGCCATTATTCGCTCTTTAACAAAGAAAAATAATACTTTTCATGTATAGAACACTTTATTCACTTAAAAATATTGAAAAAGAAGTTAAAAAAATAACATAAAATACCATAAATGAATAAATAAAAATTATCCAAAATGTATTCGTTTATTAGCTATTATTCACTATTTCACAAAGAAAAAATGGTTATTTTTATATACAGAACACTTGATTCGCGTTATAATATCGAAAAGTATTTTTAAAAAAATAAAATAAAATAAATGAAAAAAATTTAAAACCGACCCTCACAGGGTTTGGAACCCAGGACCTCCGGGACTACACATCAACCTTGATCACAGCGCTATCAATTAAGCTACGCTTCACTTGCCAGCCTCGCGAATATTTAGCTTAATACATCTGCTCCCGGTTAGTCAACAAAACTCATTTTGGCCATTTGTGGGCCCACTAATCAATCTATAAAAAATATTTTTGTGCAATTGTTTGTTACATTGGACTCTAGTTTCAGGCCGAGTTTGAAATTTATAGGTTAATATTATAGGGAGTTACGGGGTGTGATGTGTGTATGCCTCCTGATACGACTTTTGTCCCTTTTTCAGCCATTATTCGCTCTTTAACAAAGAAAAATAATTCTTTTCATATATAGAACACTTTATTCACTTAAAAATATTGAAAAAGAAGTTAAAAAAATAACATAAAATAAAGTAAATGAATAAATAAAAATTATCAAAAATTTGTTCGTTTATTAGCTATTATTCACTATTTCACAAAGAAAAAATTTTTATTTTTATATACAGAACACTTGATTCGCGTTATAATATCGAAAAGTATTTTTAAAAAAATAATGTAAAATAAATGAATAAAAATTAAAATCGACCCTCACAGGGTTTCGAACGCAGGACTTCCGGGACTACACATCAATCTTGCTCAAAGCGCTACCAACTGCGCCACGCTTCACATGGCAGCCTCGCGAATATTTAGCTTAATACACCTACTCCCGGTTAGTCAACAAAACTCATTTTGGCCATTTGTGGGCCCACTAATTAGTCTATAAAAAATTATTTTTGTGCAATTGTTTGTTACATTAGACTCTAGTTTCAGGCCGAGTTTGAAATTTATAGGTCAATATTATAGGGAGTTACGGGGTGTGATGTGCGTATGCCTCCTGATACGACTTTTGTCCCTTTTTCAGCCATTATTCGCTCTTTAACAAAGAAAAATAATTCTTTTCATATATAGAACACTTTACTCACTTAAAAATATTGGAGAAGAAGCTTAAAAAAATTACATTAAATAAAGTAAATGAATAAATAAAAATTATCCAAAATTTATTCGTTTATTAGCTATTATTCACTATTTCACAAAGAAAAATTTTTTATTTTTATATACAGAACACTTGATTCGCGTTATAATATCGAAAAGTATTTTTAAAAAAATAATGTAAAATAAATGAATAAAAATTAAAATCGACCATCACAGGGTTTCGAACCCAGGACTTCCGCGACTACACATCAACCTTGCTCAAAGCGCTACCAACTGCGCCACGCTTCACATGGCAGCCTCGAGAATATTTAGCTTAATACACCTACTCCCGGTTAGTCAACAAAACTCTTTTTGGCCATTTGTGGGCCCACTAATTAGTCCATAAAAAATTATTTTTGTGCAATTGTTTGTTACATTAGACTCTAGTTTCAGGCCGAGTTTGAAATTTATAGGTCAATATTATAGGGAGTTACGGGGTGTGATGTGTGTATGCCTCCTGATACGACTTTTGTCCCTTTTTCAGCCATTATTCGCTCTTTAACAAAGAAAAGTAATTCTTTTCATATATAGAATACTTTACTCACTTAAAAATATTGGAGAAGAAGCTTAAAAAAATTACATTAAATAAAATAAATGAATAAATAAAAATTATCCAAAATTTATTCGTTTATTAGCTATTATTCGCTATTTCACAAAGAGAAATTAGTTATTTTTTAGTACAGAACACTTGATTCGCGTTATAATATCGAAAAGTATTTTTAAAAAAATAATGTAAAATAAATGAATAAAGTTTAAAATCGACCCTCACAGGGTTTCGAACCCAGGACCTCCGGGACTACACATCAACCTTGCTCAAAGCGCTACCAACTGCGCCACGCTTCATATGGCCGCCTCGCGAATATTTAGCTTAATACAGATACTCCCGGTTAATCAACAAAACTCATTTTGGCCATTTGTGGGCCCACTAAATAGTCTATAAAAAAAAATTTTGTACAATTGTTTGTTACATTAGACTCTAGTTTCAGGCCGAGTTTGAAATTTATAGGTCAATATTATAGGGAGTTACGGGGTGTGATGTGTGTATGCCTCCTGATACGACTTTTGTCCCTTTTTCAGCCATTATTCGCTCTTTAACAAAGAAAAATAATTCTTTTCATATATAGAACACTTTATTCACTTAAAAATATTGAAAAAGAAGTTAAAAAAATAACATAAAATAAAGTAAATGAATAAATAAAATTTATCCAAAATTTATTCGTTTATTAGCTATTATTCACTATTTCACAAAGAAAATTTTTTTATTTTTATATACAAAACACTTGATTCGCGTTATAATATCGAAAAGTATTTTTAAAAAAATAATGTAAAATAAATGAATAAAAATTAAAATCGACCCTCACAGGGTTTCGATCCCAGGACTTCCGGGACTACACATCAACCTTGCTCAAAGCGCTACCAACTGTGCCAAGCTTCACATGGCAGCCTCGCGAATATTTAGCTTAAAACACCTACTCCCGGTTAGTCAACAAAACTCATTTTGGCCATTTGTGGGCCCACTAATGAGTCTATAAAAAATTATTTTTGTGCAATTGTTTGTTACATTAGACTCTAGTTTCAGGCCGAGTTTGAAATTTATAGGTCAATATTATAGGGAGTTACGGGGTGTGATGTGTGTATGCCTCCTGATACGACTTTTGTCCCTTTTTCAGCCATTATTCGCTCTTTAACAAAGAAAAATAATTCTTTTCATGTATAGAACACTTTATTCACTTAAAAATATTGAAAAAGAAGTTAAAAAAATAACATAAAATACAATAAATTAATAAATAAAAATTATCCAATATGTATTCGTTTATTAGCTATTATTCACTATTTCACAAAGAAAAAATGGTTATTTTTATATACAGAACACTTGATTCGCGTTATAATATCGAAAAGTATTTTTAAAAAAATAATGTAAAATAAATGAATAAAGTTTAAAATCGACCCTCACAGGGTTTCGAACCCAGGACCTCCGGGACTACACATCAACCTTGCTCAAAGCGCTACCAACTGCGCCACGCTTCATATGGCCGCCTCGCGAATATTTAGCTTAATACAGATACTCCCGGTTAATCAACAAAACTCATTTTGGCCATTTGTGGGCCCACTAAATAGTCTATAAAAAAAAAATTTTGTACAATTGTTTGTTACATTAGACTCTAGTTTCAGGCCGAGTTTGAAATTTATAGGTCAATATTATAGGGAGTTACGGGGTGTGATGTGTGTATGCCTCCTGATACGACTTTTGTCCCTTTTTCAGCCATTATTCGCTCTTTAACAAAGAAAAATAATTCTTTTCATATATAGAACACTTTATTCACTTAAAAATATTGAAAAAGAAGTTAAAAAAATAACATAAAATAAAGTAAATGAATAAATAAAATTTATCCAAAATTTATTCGTTTATTAGCTATTATTCACTATTTCACAAAGAAAATTTTTTTATTTTTATATACAAAACACTTGATTCGCGTTATAATATCGAAAAGTATTTTTAAAAAAATAATGTAAAATAAATGAATAAAAATTAAAATCGACCCTCACAGGGTTTCGATCCCAGGACTTCCGGGACTACACATCAACCTTGCTCAAAGCGCTACCAACTGTGCCAAGCTTCACATGGCAGCCTCGCGAATATTTAGCTTAAAACACCTACTCCCGGTTAGTCAACAAAACTCATTTTGGCCATTTGTGGGCCCACTAATGAGTCTATAAAAAATTATTTTTGTGCAATTGTTTGTTACATTAGACTCTAGTTTCAGGCCGAGTTTGAAATTTATAGGTCAATATTATAGGGAGTTACGGGGTGTGATGTGTGTATGCCTCCTGATACGACTTTTGTCCCTTTTTCAGCCATTATTCGCTCTTTAACAAAGAAAAATAATTCTTTTCATATATAGAACACTTTACTCACATAAAAATATTGGAGAAGAAGCTTAAAAAAATTACATTAAATAAAGTAAATGAATAAATAAAAATTATCCAAAATTTATTCGTTTATTAGCTATTATTCACTATTTCACAAAGAAAAATTTTTTATTTTTATATACAGAACACTTGATTCGCGTTATAATATCGAAAAGTATTTTTAAAAAAATAATGTAAAATAAATGAATAGAAATTAAAATCGACCCTCACAGGGTTTCGAACCCAGGACTTCCGAGACTACACATCAACCTTGCTCAAAGCGCTACCAACTGCGCCACGCTTTACATGGCAGCCTCGAGAATATTTAGCTTAATACACCTACTCCCGGTTAGTCAACAAAACACTTTTTGGCCATTTGTGGGCCCACTAATTAGTCTATAAAAAATTATTTTTGTGCAATTGTTTGTTACATTAGACTCTAGTTTCAGGCCGAGTTTGAAATTTATAGGTCAATATTATAGGGAGTTACGGGGTGTGATGTGTGTATGCCTCCTGATACGACTTTTGTCCCTTTTTCAGCCATTATTCGCTCTTTAAAAAAGAAAAATAATTCTTTTCATGTATAGAACACTTTATTCACTTAAAAATATTGAAAAAGAAGTTAAAAAAATAACATAAAATAAAGTGAATGAATAAATAAAAATTATCCAAAATTTATTCGTTTATTAGCTATTATTCACTATTTCACAAAGAAAATTTTTTTATTTTTATATACAAAACACTTGATTCGCGTTATAATATCGAAAAGTATTTTTAAAAAAATAATGTAAAATAAATGAATAAAAATTAAAATCGACCCTCACAGGGTTTCGAACCCAGGACTTCCGGGACTACACATCAACCTTGCTCAAAGCGCTACCAACTGCGCCACGCTTCACATGGCAGCCTCGCGAATATTTAGCTTAATACACCTACTCTTGGTTAGTCAACAAAACTCATTTTTGCCATTTATGGGCCCACTAATTAGTCTATAAAAAATTATTTTTGTGCAATTGTTTGTTACATTAGACTCTAGTTTCAGGCCGAGTTTGAAATTTATAGGTCAATATTATAGGGAGTTACGGGGTGTGATGTGTGTATGCCTCCTGATACGACTTTTGTCCCTTTTTCAGCCATTATTCGCTCTTTAACAAAGAAAAATAATTCTTTTCATGTATAGAACACTTTATTCACTTAAAAATATTGAAAAAGAAGTTAAAAAAATAACATAAAATAAAGTGAATGAATAAATAAAAATTATCCAAAATTTATTCGTTTATTAGCTATTATTCACTATTTCACAAAGAAAAATTTTTTATTTTTATATACAAAACACTTGATTCGCGTTATAATATCGAAAAGTATTTTTAAAAAAATAATGTAAAATAAATGAATAAAAATTAAAATCGACCCTCACAGGATTTCGAACCCAGGACTTCCGGGACTACACATCAACCTTGCTCAAAGCGCTACCAACTGCGCCACGCTTCACATGGCAGCCTCGCGAATATTTAGCTTAATACACCTACTCTTGGTTAGTCAACAAAACTCATTTTTGCCATTTATGGGCCCACTAATTAGTCTATAAAAAATTATTTTTGTGCAATTGTTTGTTACATTAGACTCTAGTTTCAGGCCGAGTTTGAAATTTATAGGTCAATATTATAGGGAATTACGGGGTGTGACGTGTGTATGCCTCCTGATACGACTTTTGTCCCTTTTTCAGCCATTATTCGCTCTTTAACAAAGAAAAATAATTCTTTTCATATATAGAACACTTTATTCACTTAAAAATATTGAAAAAGAAGTTAAAAAAATAACATAAAATAAAGTAAATGAATAAATAAAAATTATCCAAAATTTATTCGTTTATTAGCTATTATTCACTATTTCACAAACAAAAAATTTTTATTTTTATATACAGAACACTTGATTCGCGTTATAATATCGAAAAGTATTTTTAAAAAAATAATGTAAAATAAATGAATAGAAATTAAAATCGACCCTCACAGGGTTTCGAACCCAGGACTTCCGGGACTACACATCAACCTTGCTCAAAGCGCTATCAACTGCGCCACGCTTCACATGGCAGCCTCGCGAATATTTAGCTTAAAACACCTACTCCCGGTTAGTCAACAAAACTCATTTTGGCCATTTGTGGGCCCACTAATTAGTCTATAAAAAATAATTTTTGTGCAATTGTTTGTTACATTAGACTCTAGTTTCAGGCCGAGTTTGAAATTTATAGGTCAATATTATAGGGAGTTACGGGGTGTGATGTGTGTATGCCTCCTGATACGACTTTTGTCCCTTTTTCAGTCATTATTCGCTCTTTAACAAAGAAAAATAATTCTTTTCATATATAGAACACTTTACTCACTTAAAAATATTGGAGAAGAAGCTTAAAAAAATTACATTAAATAAAATAAATGAATAAATAAAAATTATCCAAAATTTATTCGTTTATTAGCTATTATTCGCTACTTCACAAAGAGAAAATAGTTATTTTTAAGTACAGAACACTTGATTCGCGTTATAATATCGAAAAGTATTTTTAAAAAAATAATGTAAAATAAATGAATAAAATTTAAAATCGACCATCACAGGGTTTCGAACCCAGGACCTCCGGGACTACACATTAACTTTGCTCAAAGCGCTACCAACTGCGCCACGCTTCACATGGCAGCCTCGCGAATATTTAGCTTAAGACACCTACTCCCAGTTAGTCAACAAAACTCATTTTTGCCATTTGTGGGCCCACTAATTAGTCTATAAAAAATTATTTTTGTGCTTTTGTTTATTACATTAGACTCTAGTTTCAGGCCGAGTTTGAAATTTATATGTCAATATTATAGGGAGTTACGGGGTGTGATGTGTGTATGCCTCCTGATACGACTTTTGTCCCTTTTTCAGTCATTATTCGCTCTTTAACCCCTTGCATCCGAAGCGTCATGAAAAGACATTTACAAGCAAACTACGGCAAGTGTCGTTTCGTGACGGTCTTGTTTTTTTGGGGTAGGGAGAGTAGAAAAAGAGATTCTTGGGTGGGGAAAGAAATGGGGGTCAGTTAAGGGGAGGAGGAACAAAGAGAAGGGTTGGCAGTTTACCTCAATTACTCAAACTATTATCCTTCCCCTAAGTTTCTTCTGAACGGGTTGCTTTTTGCTTTGAAATTTGGCCTTCAAGAAAAACGCCAATACTATCATTTTACTTACATTGAAAACTATTTTGAAAAGCACAACTAAGAAGCTTTTTCTTAAGAAATGTTTTTTTTTCTTAAATAACATTATTAAAAATATGTAATCTAAGATTATGATTATTCGATAATAATCTACTTCAAATACTGTTTTATTTTTTTTATCCGCATTTTGTTATCATTAAAAATAAATAAATAAATACAGTAAAAAAAATTGATAATAATATTAAAAAAAAAAAAATTCAGTGCTTTTATATTGTTTTAGTTACCTAAATTTTTACAGATTTCAATTGTTATAAAACTTTTTATAGTTTTTCGGCAAAGAATATAATAAAGATTCTTTGAATAATACATTTTTTCTTCATTTTCCTTCCATTTTATCAGATAAGTGATTCTTTAAATTTTTATTAATCGAGGATTTATTCATCAAAATATTAAACAAAAAATCTGATTATAAGAACTTTACACAATTTTATAATTTTCAAGATTTTTTCGTTAAATAGAAATACAAAAATAATGATTAATAGATATGGCGCGAAATATTAAGATAAGTTTCATTTTATTTTACTTCATATTTACATTATATTTATTTTCTTTCAATGCGTGTAATAAATTTATTAATATTATATTTACGGATTTACTAAAAGCAAAAAATTTAAACGGAACAAGGGATGTTATTTTTTAAATTATTTTACCTGCCTTTTTTCAAACGAACCTTCAGCGAAGAATTAATAAGAGTTATTTAAAATCAGAATCAAATAAAAGTTGTTTAAAACCAGAATAGTTAAAATCCACGAATATTTGATACGAAAAAGCTTCTCGACTAATCTTTCTAATCACTATAGAAGGGGGAAAAAAAACTTGTTCTTTAACTATAAGTTAGATGTTTTTGACATAAAATTTTAAAATTCGAGAATTGCTAAATCACGGTAAGCATCTCAGGGTACCTGAAAAAGTATAAATAACTTGATATAATCATATAATTACAGACTTAGTCATACAATTTAATATGATTTATTATTTATTATATAATATATTCATATTATTACACAATTAAAAGTTAGCCTTTCGTAAATTTGGTCTTTTTATAGATAATTTAATGTGATTTAAAAATTAATCTGGTCTGGATCAGCTTGAATTCCTGATTAGTCCAATTTTAAAAGCTCAGTGGAAATTATTTAGTTCTTGAAAAATATGCATCAATAGTAACAATACCGAATGAACAGGAAGCATAATTTGAATTCAGATTGACCATCATACTATCGCGATTACAAATAATTTGAAGTACTGAGTGTATACTAAGAACATGGTTGAGATCTAGAAATATTTTGTTACGAGAACAATAACAGTACTATTATTCATGCTACAACAGTACTATTTTTGCACTAAAAGAGAAAACGAAGTAATTTCCATGCTATTCTGTGATTATTATTACTATTTTTGGTAAAAAATTAAATCAAATGCGGATTCATTTGCATCAGTACTATTTAAAAAAATATGTTTAAAATTTATTATAAGTGTAACATAAATTGAGCAGATTGATTTTATTGATTGATTTTATAATCCTTAAATTTAGTTTTTAAAAAAAATCAGGACATGGATTGCACAAATTTGTAGTAAATTTTTATTTTTTAGTTATTTACTTAATTATTATTTTTCATTATTTGGGAAAAAAACATCCTACTGTAAAAACAGCTTAATTTAATTGTGAAAACAACAGTTAAAACTCCAATTAAAAAGGATTTTTTTAAGGGAAAAAGAACTTTTAACAACAAATTACATTAACCACCGAAACTGACTTTAAAGTTAGCAATCAGTGATGTTACAAATGGGTAAATATAGAGCATTTTTGTCATTATCAAATCATAATATTTATAACGATTACGGATTAAATCAAAATGAAAACATAAAACTATGAAAAAAATTGTTTCTGCTTAATTATTTATTCACACAATTCATATTATTAGGTGTAAGTACAATATTTAAAAGGAAAAAACCTGTTTTTTTGTGTTTTTTTTTTTTTTTTGCTTTTGTTTTTTAGAATGAATGGACTTTTATATCGTAAGATCAAGATATAAGGAATAAAAATCAACATGAAAATAAATTCATTAATTTTAGAATTTTCCTAAATATTTTGAAAACAAAACTCGTTAGTTATTTGTTGCATCTTACTTCCCCTGTTTCCGTAAATATTAAATATTTTTTGCAATTACATTGAATGTGAAAATAAATTGATAAATAGAATTAAAAATAAACCATCTATTGTTCTTGAGTTCTTGTAGTAAGCACTTCAAGAGAATATTACTAGAAAGAAAAAGCATGGCGAATGGAAGAAAGTAACTAATTCCTTGCAATACGAAAGCATTTCCTGTATCATATTATAGAATTCACCGGAATCATTATTTTTAAACAGGCTGTCAACAAGTAAATAAGTATTGTAAAAACTACACAATACACGTTCTTGAAAGGATAACAATATACAACAAAATATAGCTCTTGACACTTATAACCGAGTTATACCATCCACCACTCCCCTTTGTGTGCTATCGGCATCACAGAAAGGGAAATACTTCTGCATTTACAGTGAAATCGTGTGCTAACTCATTAAGTATTAGCGAGCATATTACTTTGATTATTACATATTTCATAGGGAAAAAAAACGGAATTTTGTTATGTTGAAAGAAAGATTGAAGTTTTTCCCAATTGAAATTTCGGGTAAAACTTACACGACCTTATTATAACATATGGTCTGGTTTGAAATAATTAAGTAAATTAATGTTTTAGTAACTTACTTTTTATAATTATCAAAATAAAATAATTATCAACAGTGAAATCTTAAACATTTGGAATGTATCCACATATAAAAAATAACCACACAAAAAAA
Organism: Parasteatoda tepidariorum; assembly: GCF_982258835.1. Lineage (NCBI taxonomy): Eukaryota > Metazoa > Arthropoda > Arachnida > Araneae > Theridiidae > Parasteatoda > Parasteatoda tepidariorum. The sequence continues at coordinate 7,923,758 of NC_141761.1, forward strand.
GTATTACACCATATTCATCTTAATCATAAAATGATTCTTAAAATATAAGTTGTAAGTTCAGGTAATTTTCATTCGCTTTAAGAAAACTCTTAGGACAAAAGGATTTCTATTTTACCCGGACTGTAGAATCTGTAATTAATAAAAAAAATAATTAATCAATATAGGCAGGGACGAATCAAGACAAATACGAAAGCACTAAATTTTCTCCGCATCTCAGTAAGTATTTTAAATTTTCTGTAGCAATAAATGACATTTCTAATACCGGGGAACTTCATGTAATAAATTTAACCAGCTTTATGTAATAAACTTTTGCTATAATAAAAACGAAATGCGCTATTATCTAAAAATTGACAATTTTCAGCAAATAAAGAATTTTAATTTTTTTAGATTTGAAATGAAAAATAAAATGCAATATTTTTAATGATAGTAATATTATTGATCCGAGCTGGTGACTGGAAACCCACCCAGTTTTGGAGGGATGAGTACCAAGTAGCAGCTTGTCTAGGAAGTAAAGGTGGTTTGTGCGCAATAGTGACCATATTACCGCGATCATGCCATCGCTGACAAAACACAGCTCGTGAGCTTCATTAACTATGTATTTGATTCTAAAATACGTACATTTTTTAAAACTTTATCTGCCTCGATGCCCCATTTTAAACATAATATTTATAAACATAATGCCAAATTTATGAACATAATATTTTATTTTTAATATTAGCATCGCAAATCTTGGAAAAAATGTTTGCCTGTGACTTGGACTTTTAGGTTATTTTACTTTCAAAATTTGTTTTCAGTTTTTTTTTTAAATTTAAAGTCTAATTATTTTTAAACTATTTTTATTTTCTATGATCATATATATAAAGAGAAGTTACGCCTTATACATGTTTCAATTGTCAAATTTCCACCAGATGTTCAAAACATTTTATATTTTTGGAAAGATGTTAGAAGCTTTCCTTTTCAAAAAATATATAAGTGTGAATAATAAATAAAATAAAATTAAATGAACATGTCTTTTTATGTTTTATATAGAGTAGCCTGTGCCCCCCTTGTGGTCAGACCCTCCACTCCAAACAAATGTTTTCCTAATGGCACTTCTTTTTCTCCTGATGGCATTATAATATAGGGAATTGAATATTAGATTTAATAAACTCATTTCGTATTGTAACAATTCTCAATAAAGCGTCAAAATTTATTGAAGATATTTAGCACCTAAACGATTTTTTTAAAATTCGTTTCCATCTTTCCTATTCGAGAAAAATTGCTAAAATTCCGATTCTTCTTTTATTCTCCCAATCATCTTTCTATTTTTTTATTTATATTTAGATTATTTTAATTTTTTTATCTATCATATTATCTCTGTTTCGGTAAGAAACTGATAATTCTGAAACTGAGTTGCTCTTAGACTATATGACAGGAGAGAGAGAGACAGATGGAAGGAAGAGCCCATTCAACTTTTCTGAGAGCAGAAGCAGGGAATATTTAGCGGTTCTCTTTTACCTAAGCTAAACGGTGAATTCCAGCCGTGTTCCTGAAAAGGCAGCACTATAACATGACACCTTTTGTCACACTCTATTGTAGAAAAACACGTTGCACATTTCCTTCTTTTCTACATACTTGGAGATTTATTAGAAAATCAACCAGTAACTAAAGACAGCTTTTTTTGTTAATCAAAATTGAATCTTAGATTATAAATCAACCGCTAATGTAACTTAGCTTTAAATATAACGACTAAGGCTAAATATTCTGTTTAAGTATTACGTAAGCGAAGTAATTACGAAAGTATTAAGTATTACGAAAGGAAGAAGAAGGAAGTTTGAGATCTCATTTTTCTAACAAAAGGGGTGAGGTCAATGAGCAATGTTTACAAAAAATATTATAGTCACATTATTTTCAATTTTTTTAAAATAAAAAATACATTTTAACGAAAAATTAGGAAAAATTAAATGTCCTGAAAGAAAATACTAGAATTTCCTGAAACAATATTCAAATTTTTTTTGTTCCTAAAAAGTTTCTTAAAAACCCAAAAATATGATCTATTATAACATTTCTATATAAGTTAAGTTAATTATTATTATTATGTTAATATATATATATATATATATATATATATATATATATATATATATATATATATATATATTCTGTTGTTCGATGCCAACTTATAATGATAGTTAAAATAAAATTTAACACAATCAACAAAGCATACTTACTTATTCCTTTCAAGAGACCAAAAAACTATTTCAACTATATCTAGATTAGCGGTGTATCAATTGCATAATATTAGTTGGGCATATTACTAAATAAAATTAATCGTAATTGGTTCATACTAAAATTAAATCACCAAAATTATTTAAGCGTCATACGGTTCCCCAAAATAGAGGAACCTTTTCTCCATCCATTGTACTTTTTAATACATGGTTTATTCTTTTTTATTTCAATAAGTATCTATTAATAAAGTTGACTAATTATAACTGGTATCAATAATATTAAGGCGAATTTTTACGTTTCTCCTAAACATACTACGTAGTTCTCTTCATTTATTGTGACTTTCAGAACATAATCTTTTTTTTTGTTCCACTTATATTGATTTTAAATTATTTTGTATTATAGAAAAATATTTTAAAAGTATAACTTTGAACAAAATAAACATGCGATTTCGGAAAACTTACTAATTTCGAGAAGCAGTCAACCATAGTTTTGTTCATCATTGGGTTTATCTGACATTAAAAGATAACACTTGAAAATATCGTGCAATAAACTCTTTTTATAATTAAATAGAGCTATGAGCTAGCAAACATTACTGATGATTTATCTTTAAAATATATATATTATAAAAATACATATATTTAAAATTGCTGAATTATTGTTTAATTTATAGCAAAGGTATCTGTAAAACCAATGAGTAAATTCTATTTTTCAAACTCTTGAACGATGTAATTAAATTTTTTAGAGAATTTTTAAGATGAGTGATAGATTAGTTTCTTTCATCTTCTGTCCAAATTTCAAAATGCACTAACAGTCCTAATTAATACGAAACACAAACTCATAAATTGATAGTTATAGGTGTATATAAATATAGATCCATATAAATATAGATCCATATAAATATAGATGCAGAGAAAAATAAAATAAAAAACGCACAAAATAAATATGTTTAAAATGTTTTATATTTCAGTATAAATTACTGTCGAAATTATAAAAAAAACTTTTTTAACTTCAGTAAGTAGATTTTACTCCTTATAATTATGACAATCTATAAAAATAGTTTATTCTAAAGAAATACTTTTAATTATATCAATCCCGCTACATATGAATGACTGATTTATGAACATACAAGAATAATAATTACTTATAATTTTTATATTTTTATTCAACTGTATTCTTCAGTAACGTTATTACAAAGTAATTATGATTGCAAATCCTGTCAATTTGAACACTGTTGATTTGAATTAAGAAGCAAGTCGTAAACAATTATATTGCATGCATCTTAATTTTTTTTTTCGGTCAGGACACTTAATAAAATGAAAGATATGTTTCAGAAGCCGTTTCTTATTATTGATTTATTTTAAAAGCTAATACTCTTAAATTTACTAAAATATAACTCGGAACCGTTTAGCATTAATTTCTTTATTTAAGAAATAAATTTAAAGATAACACAATCATAATATTAGATTTCATAAACCATGTTGCATTAAATAAAATTAATAAATCGCTGTACTTATACAAAAATTAAACGGATGAGATAATTTGAATATTCGGCACTTATCAAAAGAGTCTTCCTCTCTTATTTAAAATGTCGAAAGAATAGAAAAAAAGGAAGAAAGAACGAAATAAATAAAAGAAAGAAAAAAATTAAAGTATAATTTATTACTCCTCTACTTGAAAATCGCCAATAAGGTGCTAAACTTTTATTTTCGGAAAACTTATATTTCATGTAAATGTTCTAATTTGTCAACAATTCCCCTCCTTTGCCGCATGAGTGATTTTGAATACTCAACTGCGAGAAAACGATGACCCCTCCTCAACCCCTCACAGGAAGATAGTTTTGGACGAGTTCAATCATAGAAACTGCTTTCAGAAAACTCCCGTAATGAAGGGACACAAATTCTAGGACTCTATCGGAATCAGAGGGTTAACAAAGAAAAATAATTCTTTTCATATATAGAACACTTTATTCACTTAAAAATATTGAAAAAGAAGTTAAAAAAATAACATAAAATAAAGTGAATGAATAAATAAAAATTATCCAAAATTTATTCGTTTATTAGATATCATTCACTATTTCACAACGAAAAAATTTTTATTTTTATATACAGAACACTTGATTCGCGTTATAATATCGAAAAGTAGTTTTAAAAAAATAATGTAAAATAAATGAATAAAAATTAAAATCGACCCTCGCAGGGTTTCGAACCCAGGACTTCCGGGACTACACATCAACCTTGCTCAAAGCGCTACCAACTGCGCCACGCTTCACATGGCAGCCTCGCGAATATTTAGCTTAATACACCTACTCCCAGTTAGTCAACAAAACTCATTTTTGCCATTTGTGGGCCCACTAATTAGTCTATAAAAAATTATTTTTGTGCTTTTGTTTATTACATTAGACTCTAGTTTCAGGCCGAGTTTGAAATTTATAGGTCAATATTATAGGGAGTTACGGGGTGTGATGTGTGTATGCCTCCTGATACGACTTTTGTCCCTTTTTCAGTCATTATTCGCTCTTTAACAAAGAAAAATAATTCTTTTCATATATAGAACACTTTATTCACTTAAAAATATTGAAAAAGAAGTTAAAAAAATAACATAAAATAAAGTGAATAAATAAATAAAAATTATCCAAAATTTATTCGTTTATTAGATATCATTCACTATTTCACAACGAAAAAATTTTTATTTTTATATACACAACACTTGATTCGCGTTATAATATCGAAAAGTAGTTTTAAAAAAATAATGTAAAATAAATGAATAAAAATTAAAATCGACCCTCGCAGGGTTTCGAATCCAGGACTTCCGGGACTACACATCAACCTTGCTCAAAGTGCTACCAACTGCGCTACGCTTCACATGGCAGCCTCGCGAATATTTAGCTTAATACACCTACTCCCAGTTAGTCAACAAAACTCATTTTTGCCATTTATGGGCCCACTAATTAGTCTATAAAAAATTATTTTTGTGCTTTTGTTTATTACATTAGACTCTAGTTTCAGGCCGAGTTTGAAATTTATAGGTCAATATTATAGGGAGTTACGGGGTGTGATGTGTGTATGCCTCCTGATACGACTTTTGTCCCTTTTTCAGCCATTATTCGCTCTTTAACAAAGAAAAGTAATTCTTTTCATATATAGAACACTTTACTCACTTAAAAATATTGGAGAAGAAGCTTAAAAAAATTACATTAAATAAAATAAATGAATAAATAAAAATTATCCAAAATTTATTCGTTTATTAGCTATTATTCGCTATTTCACAAAGAGAAAATAGTTATTTTTAAGTACAGAACACTTGATTCGCGTTATAATATCGAAAAGTATTTTTAAAAAAATAATATAAAATAAATGAATAAAATTTAAAATCGACCCTCACAGGGTTTCGAACCCAGGACCTCCGGGACTACACATTAACCTTGCACAAAGCGCTACAAACTGCGCCACGCTTCACATGGCAGCCACGCGAATATTTAGCTTAATACACCTACTCCCAGTTAGTCAACAAAACTCATTTTTGCCATTTGTGGGCCCACTAATTAGTCTATAAAAAATTATTTTTGTGCTATTGTTTATTACATTAGACTCTAGTTTCAGGCCGAGTTTGAAATTTATATGTGAATATTATAGGGAGTTACGGGGGGTGATGTGTGTATGCCTCCTGATACGACTTTTGTCCCTTTTTCAGCCATTATTCGCTCTTTAACAAAGAAAAATATTTCTTTTCATGTATAGAACACTTTATTCACTTAAAAATATTGAAAAAGAAGTTAAAAAAATAACATAAAATACAATAAATTAATAAATAAAAATTATCCAAAATGTATTCGTTTATTAGCTATTATTCACTATTTCACAAAGAAAAAATGGTTATTTTTATATACAGAACACTTGATTCGCGTTATAATATCGAAAAGTATTTTTAAAAAAATAATGTAAAATAAATGAATAAAATTGACCCTCACAGGGTTTCGAACCCAGGACCTCCGGGACTACACATCAACCTTGCTCAAAGCGCTACCAACTGCGCCACGCTTCATATGGCCGCCTCGCGAATATTTAGCTTAATACAGATACTTCCGGGTAATCAACAAAACTCATTTTTGCCATTTATGGGCCCACTAATTAGTCTATAAAAAATTATTTTTGTGCATTTGTTTGTTACATTAGACTCTAGTTTCAGGCCGAGTTTGAAATTTATAGGTCAATATTATAGAGAATTACGGGGTGTGATGTGTGTATGCCTCCTGATACGACTTTTGTCCCTTTTTCAGCCATTATTCGCTCTTTAACAAAGAAAAATAATTCTTTTCATATATAGAACACTTTATTCACTTAAAAATATTGAAAAAGAAGTTAAAAAAATAACATAAAATAAAGTAAATGAATAAATAAAAATTATCCAAAATTTATTCGTTTATTAGCTATTATTCACTATTTCACAAACAAAAAATTTTTATTTTTATATACAGAACACTTGATTCGCGTTATAATATCGAAAAGTATTTTTAAAAAAATAATGTAAAATAAATGAATAGAAATTAAAATCGACCCTCACAGGGTTTCAAACCCAGGACTTCCGGGACTACACATCAACCTTGCTCAAAGCGCTACCAACTGCGCCACGCTTCACATGGCAGCCTCGCGAATATTTAGCTTAAAACACCTACTCCCGGTTAGTCAACAAAACTCATTTTGGCCATTTGTGGGCCCACTAATTAGTCTATAAAAAATAATTTTTGTGCAATTGTTTGTTACATTGGACTCTAGTTTCAGGCCGAGTTTGAAATTTATAGGTCAATATTATAGGGAGTTACGGGGTGTGATGTGTGTATGCCTCCTGATACGACTTTTGTCCCTTTTTCAGCCATTATTCGCTCTTTAACAAAGAAAAATATTTCTTTTCATGTATAGAACACTTTATTCACTTAAAAATATCGAAAAAGAAGTTAAAAAAATAACATAAAATACAATAAATTAATAAATAAAAATTATCCAAAATGTATTCGTTTATTAGCTATTATTCACTATTTCACAAAGAAAAAATAGTTATTTTTAAGTACAGAACACTTGATTCGCGTTATAATATCGAAAAGTATTTTTAAAAAAATAATGTAAAGTAAATGAATAAAATTTAAAATCGACCCTCACAGGGTTTCGAACCCAGGACCTCCGGGACTACACATTAACCTTGCTCAAAGCGCTACCAACTGCGCCACGCTTTACATGGCAGCCTCGCGAATATTTAGCTTAATACACCTACTCCCAGTTAGTCAACAAAACTCATTTTTGCCATTTGTGGGCCCACTAATTAGTCTATAAAAAATTATTTTTGTGCTTTTGTTTATTACATTAGACTCTAGTTTCAGGCCGAGTTTGAAATTTATAGGTCAATATTATAGGGAGTTACGGGGTGTGATGTGTGTATGCCTCCTGATACGACTTTTGTCCCTTTTTCAGTCATTATTCGCTCATTAACAAAGAAAAATAATTCTTTTCATATATAGAACACTTTATTCACTTAAAAATATTGAAAAAGAAGTTAAAAAAATAACATAAAATAAAGTGAATGAATAAATAAAAATTATCCAAAATTTATTCGTTTATTAGATATCATTCACTATTTCACAACGAAAAAATTTTTATTTTTATATACAGAACACTTGATTCGCGTTATAATATCGAAAAGTATTTTTAAAAAAATAATATAAAACAAATGAATAAAATTTAAAATCGACCCTCACAGGGTTTCGAACCCAGGACCTCCGGGTCTACACATTAACCTTGCACAAAGCGCTACAAACTGCGCCACGCTTCACATGGCAGCCACGCGAATATTTAGCTTAATACACCTACTCCCAGTTAGTCAACAAAACTCATTTTTGCCATTTGTGGGCCCACTAATTAGTCTATAAAAAATTATTTTTGTGCTATTGTTTATTACATTAGACTCTAGTTTCAGGCCGAGTTTGAAATTTATAGGTCAATATTATAGGGAGTTACGGGGTGTGATGTGTGTATGCCTCCTGATACGACTTTTGTCCCTTTTTCAGCCATTATTCGCTCTTTAACAAAGAAAAATATTTCTTTTCATGTATAGAACACTTTATTCACTTAAAAATATTGAAAAAGAAGTTAAAAAAATAACATAAAATACAATAAATTAATAAATAAAAATTATCCAAAATGTATTCGTTTATTAGCTATTATTCACTATTTCACAAAGAAAAAATGGTTATTTTTATATACAGAACACTTGATTCGCGTTATAATATCGAAAAGTATTTTTAAAAAAATAATGTAAAATAAATGAATAAAATTTAAAATCGACCCTCACAGGGTTTCGAACCCAGGACCTCCGGGACTACACATCAACCTTGCTCAAAGCGCTACCAACTGCGCCACGCTTCATATGGCCGCCTCGCGAATATTTAGCTTAATACAGATACTCCCGGTTAATCAACAAAACTCATTTTTGCCATTTATGGGCCCACTAATTAGTCTATAAAAAATTATTTTTGTGCATTTGTTTGTTACATTAGACTCTAGTTTCAGGCCGAGTTTGAAATTTATAGGTCAATATTATAGGGAGTTACGGGGTGTGATGTGTGTATGCCTCCTGATACGACTTTTGTCCCTTTTTCAGTCATTATTCGCTCATTAACAAAGAAAAATAATTCTTTTCATATATAGAACACTTTATTCACTTAAAAATATTGAAAAAGAAGTTAAAAAAATAACATAAAATAAAGTGAATGAATAAATAAAAATTATCCAAAATTTATTCGTTTATTAGATATCATTCACTATTTCACAACGAAAAAATTTTTATTTTTATATACAGAACACTTGATTCGCGTTATAATATCGAAAAGTAGTTTTAAAAAAATAATGTAAAATAAATGAATAAAAATTAAAATCGACCCTCGCAGGGTTTCGAACCCAGGACTTCCAGGACTACACATCAACCTTGCTCAAAGCGCTACCAACTGCGCCACGCTTCACATGGCAGCCTCGCGAATATTTAGCTTAATACACCTACTCCCAGTTAGTCAACAAAACTCATTTTTGCCATTTGTGGGCCCACTAATTAGTCTATAAAAAATTATTTTTGTGCTTTTGTTTATTACATTAGACTCTAGTTTCAGGCCGAGTTTGAAATTTATAGGTCAATATTATAGGGAGTTACGGGGTGTGATGTGTGTATGCCTCCTGATACGACTTTTGTCCCTTTTTCAGCCATTATTCGCTCTTTAACAAAGAAAAGTAATTCTTTTCATATATAGAACACTTTACTCACTTAAAAATATTGGAGAAGAAGCTTAAAAAAATAACATAAAATACAATAAATTAATAAATAAAAATTATCCAAAATGTATTCGTTTATTAGCTATTATTCACTATTTCACAAAGAAAAAATGGTTATTTTTATATACAGAACACTTGATTCGCGTTATAATATCGAAAAGTAGTTTTAAAAAAATAATGTAAAATAAATGAATAAAAATTAAAATCGACACTCGCAGGGTTTCGAACCCAGGACTTCCGGGACTACACATCAACCTTGCTCAAAGCGCTACCAACTGCGCTACGCTTCACATGGCAGCCTCGCGAATATTTAGCTTAATACACCTACTCCCAGTTAGTCAACAAAACTCATTTTTGCCATTTGTGGGCCCACTAATTAGTCTATAAAAAATTATTTTTGTGCTTTTGTTTATTACATTAGACTCTAGTTTCAGGCCGAGTTTGAAATTTATAGGTCAATATTATAGGGAGTTACGGGGTGTGATGTGTGTATGCCTCCTGATACGACTTTTGTCCCTTTTTCAGTCATTATTCGCTCATTAACAAAGAAAAATAATTCTTTTCATATATAGAACACTTTATTCACTTAAAAATATTGAAAAAGAAGTTAAAAAAATAACATAAAATAAAGTGAATGAATAAATAAAAATTATCCAAAATTTATTCGTTTATTAGATATCATTCACTATTTCACAACGAAAAAATTTTTATTTTTATATACAGAACACTTGATTCGCGTTATAATATCGAAAAGTAGTTTTAAAAAAATAATGTAAAATAAATGAATAAAAATTAAAATCGACCCTCGCAGGGTTTCGAACCCAGGACTTCCAGGACTACACATCAACCTTGCTCAAAGCGCTACCAACTGCGCCACGCTTCACATGGCAGCCTCGCGAATATTTAGCTTAATACACCTACTCCCAGTTAGTCAACAAAACTCATTTTTGCCATTTGTGGGCCCACTAATTAGTCTATAAAAAATTATTTTTGTGCTTTTGTTTATTACATTAGACTCTAGTTTCAGGCCGAGTTTGAAATTTATAGGTCAATATTATAGGGAGTTACGGGGTGTGATGTGTGTATGCCTCCTGATACGACTTTTGTCCCTTTTTCAGCCATTATTCGCTCTTTAACAAAGAAAAGTAATTCTTTTCATATATAGAACACTTTACTCACTTAAAAATATTGGAGAAGAAGCTTAAAAAAATAACATAAAATACAATAAATTAATAAATAAAAATTATCCAAAATGTATTCGTTTATTAGCTATTATTCACTATTTCACAAAGAAAAAATGGTTATTTTTATATACAGAACACTTGATTCGCGTTATAATATCGAAAAGTAGTTTTAAAAAAATAATGTAAAATAAATGAATAAAAATTTAAATCGACACTCGCAGGGTTTCGAACCCAGGACTTCCGGGACTACACATCAACCTTGCTCAAAGCGCTACCAACTGCGCTACGCTTCACATGGCAGCCTCGCGAATATTTAGCTTAATACACCTACTCCCAGTTAGTCAACAAAACTCATTTTTGCCATTTGTGGGCCCACTAATTAGTCTATAAAAATTATTTTTGTGCTTTTGTTTATTACATTAGACTCTAGTTTCAGGCCGAGTTTGAAATTTATAGGTCAATATTATAGGGAGTTACGGGGTGTGATGTGTGTATGCCTCCTGATACGACTTTTGTCCCTTTTTCAGCCATTATTCGCTCTTTAACAAAGAAAAGTAATTCTTTTCATATATAGAACACTTTACTCACTTAAAAATATTGGAGAAGAAGCTTAAAAAAATTACATTAAATAAAATAAATGAATAAATAAAAATTATCCAAAATTTATTCGTTTATTAGCTATTATTCGCTATTTCACAAAGAGAAAATAGTTATTTTTAAGTACATAACACTTGATTGGCGTTATAATATCGAAAAGTATTTTTAAAAAAATAATATAAAACAAATGAATAAAATTTAAAATCGACCCTCACAGGGTTTCGAACCCAGGACCTCCGGGACTACACATTAACCTTGCACAAAGCGCTACAAACTGCGCCACGCTTCACATGGCAGCCACGCGAATATTTAGCTTAATACACCTACTCCCAGTTAGTCAACAAAACTCATTTTTGCCATTTGTGGGCCCACTAATTAGTCTATAAAAAATTATTTTTGTGCTATTGTTTATTACATTAGACTCTAGTTTCAGGCCGAGTTTGAAATTTATAGGTCAATATTATAGGGAGTTACGGGGTGTGATGTGTGTATGCCTCCTGATACGACTTTTGTCCCTTTTTCAGCCATTATTCGCTCTTTAACAAAGAAAAATATTTCTTTTCATGTATAGAACACTTTATTCACTTAAAAATATTGAAAAAGAAGTTAAAAAAATAACATAAAATACAATAAATTAATAAATAAAAATTATCCAAAATGTATTCGTTTATTAGCTATTATTCACTATTTCACAAAGAAAAAATGGTTATTTTTATATACAGAACACTTGATTCGCGTTATAATATCGAAAAGTATTTTTAAAAAAATAATGTAAAATAAATGAATAAAATTTAAAATCGACCCTCACAGGGTTTCGAACCCAGGACCTCCGGGACTACACATCAACCTTGCTCAAAGCGCTACCAACTGCGCCACGCTTCATATGGCCGCCTCGCGAATATTTAGCTTAATACAGATACTCCCGGTTAATCAACAAAACTCATTTTTGCCATTTATGGGCCCACTAATTAGTCTATAAAAAATTATTTTTGTGCATTTGTTTGTTACATTAGACTCTAGTTTCAGGCCGAGTTTGAAATTTATAGGTCAATATTATAGGGAATTACGGGGTGTGATGTGTGTATGCCTCCTGATACGACTTTTGTCCCTTTTTCAGCCATTATTCGCTCTTTAACAAAGAAAAATAATTCTTTTCATATATAGAACACTTTATTCACTTAAAAATATTGAAAAAGAAGTTAAAAAAATAACATAAAATAAAGTAAATGAATAAATAAAAATTATCCAAAATTTATTCGTTTATTAGCTATTATTCACTATTTCACAAACAAAAAATTTTTATTTTTATATACAGAACACTTGATTCGCGTTATAATATCGAAAAGTATTTTTAAAAAAATAATGTAAAATAAATGAATAGAAATTAAAATCGACCCTCACAGGGTTTCAAACCCAGGACTTCCTAACTACACATCAACCTTGCTCAAAGCGCTACCAACTGCGCCACGCTTCACATGGCAGCCTCGCGAATATTTAGCTTAAAACACCTACTCCCGGTTAGTCAACAAAACTCATTTTGGCCATTTGTGGGCCCACTAATTAGTCTATAAAAAATAATTTTTGTGCAATTGTTTGTTACATTGGACTCTAGTTTCAGGCCGAGTTTGAAATTTATAGGTCAATATTATAGGGAGTTACGGGGTGTGATGTGTGTATGCCTCCTGATACGACTTTTGTCCCTTTTACAGTCATTATTCGCTCTTTAACAAAGAAAAATAATTCTTTTCATATATAGAACACTTTACTCACCTAAAAATATTGGAGAAGAAGCTTAAAAAAATTACATTAAATAAAATAAATGAATAAATAAAAATTATCCAAAATTTATTCGTTTATTAGCTATTATTCGCTATTTTAAAAGAGAAAATAGTTATTTTTAAGTACAGAACACTTGATTCGCGTTATAATATCGAAAAAAAATTTTAAAAAAATAATGTAAAGTAAATGAATAAAATTTAAAATCGACCCTCACAGGGTTTCGAACCCAGGACCTCCGGGACTACACATTAACCTTGCTCAAAGCGCTACCAACTGCGCCACGCTTTACATGGCAGCCTCGCGAATATTTAGCTTAATACACCTACTCCCAGTTAGTCAACAAAACTCATTTTTGCCATTTGTGGGCCCACTAATTAGTCTATAAAAAATTATTTTTGTGCTTTTGTTTATTACATTAGACTCTAGTTTCAGGCCGAGTTTGAAATTTATAGGTCAATATTATAGGGAGTTACGGGGTGTGATGTGTGTATGCCTCCTGATACGACTTTTGTCCCTTTTTCAGTCATTATTCGCTCTTTAACAAAGAAAAATAATTCTTTTCATATATAGAACACTTTATTCACTTAAAAATATTGAAAAAGAAGTTAAAAAAATAACATAAAATAAAGTGAATGAATAAATAAAAATTATCCAAAATTTATTCGTTTATTAGATATCATTCACTATTTCACAACGAAAAAATTTTTATTTTTATATACAGAACACTTGATACGCGTTATAATATCGAAAAGTAGTTTTAAAAAAATAATGTAAAATAAATGAATAAAAATTAAAATCGACCCTCGCAGGGTTTCGAACCCAGGACTTCCAGGACTACACATCAACCTTGCTCAAAGCGCTACCAACTGCGCCACGCTTCACATGGCAGCCTCGCGAATATTTAGCTTAATACACCTACTCCCAGTTAGTCAACAAAACTCATTTTTGCCATTTGTGGGCCCACTAATTAGTCTATAAAAAATTATTTTTGTGCTTTTGTTTATTACATTAGACTCTAGTTTCAGGCCGAGTTTGAAATTTATAGGTCAATATTATAGGGAGTTACGGGGTGTGATGTGTGTATGCCTCCTGATACGACTTTTGTCCCTTTTTCAGCCATTATTCGCTCTTTAACAAACAAAAGTAATTCTTTTCATATATAGAACACTTTACTCACTTAAAAATATTGGAGAAGAAGCTTAAAAAAATAACATAAAATACAATAAGTTAATAAATAAAAATTATCCAAAATGTATTCGTTTATTAGCTATTATTCACTATTTCACAAAGAAAAAATGGTTATTTTTATATACAGAACACTTGATTCGCGTTATAATATCGAAAAGTATTTTTAAAAAAATAATGTAAAATAAATGAATAAAATTTAAAATCGACCCTCACAGGGTTTCGAACCCAGGACCTCCGGGACTACACATCAACCTTGCTCAAAGCGCTACCAACTGCGCCACGCTTCATATGGCCGCCTCGCGAATATTTAGCTTAATACAGATACTCCCGGTTAATCAACAAAACTCATTTTGGCCATTTGTGGGCCCACTAATTAGTCTATAAAAAAAAATTTTTGTACAATTGTTTGTTACATTAGACTCTAGTTTCAGGCCGAGTTTTAAATTTATAGGTCAATATTATAGGGAGTTACGGGGTGTGATGTGTGAATGCCTCCTGATACGACTTTTGTCCCTTTTTCAGTCATTATTCGCTCTTTAACAAAGAAAAATAATTCTTTTCATATATAGAACACTTTATTCACTTAAAAATATTGAAAAAGAAGTTAAAAAAATAACATAAAATAAAGTGAATGAATAAATAAAAATTATCCAAAATTTATTCGTTTATTAGATATCATTCACTATTTCACAACGAAAAAATTTTTATTTTTATATACAGAACACTTGATTCGCGTTATAATATCGAAAAGTAGTTTTAAAAAAATAATGTAAAATAAATGAATAAAAATTAAAATCTACCCTCGCAGGGTTTCGAACCCAGGACTTCCAGGACTACACATCAGCTCAAAGCGCTACCAACTGCGCCACGCTTCACGTGGCAGCCTCGCGAATATTTAGCTTAATACACCTACTCCCAGTTAGTCAACAAAACTCATTTTTGCCATTTGTGGGCCCACTAATTAGTCTATAAAAAATTATTTTTGTGCTTTTGTTTATTACATTAGACTCTAGTTTCAGGCCGAGTTTGAAATTTATAGGTCAATATTATAGGGAGTTACGGGGTGTGATGTGTGTATGCCTCCTGATGCGACTTTTGTCCCTTTTTCAGCCATTATTCGCTCTTTAACAAAGAAAAATAATTCTTTTCATGTATAGAACACTTTATTCACTTAAAAATATTGAAAAAGAAGTTAAAAAAATAACATAAAATACAATAAATTAATAAATAAAAATTATCCAAAATGTATTCGTTTATTAGCTATTATTCACTATTTCACAAAGAAAAAATGGTTATTTTTATATACAGAACACTTGATTCGCGTTATAATATCGAAAAGTATTTTTAAAAAAATAATGTAAAATAAATGAATAAAAATTAAAATCGACCCTCACAGGGTTTCGAACCCAGGACTTCCGGGACTACACATCAACCTTGCTCAAAGCGCTACCAACTGCGCCACGCTTCACATGGCAGCCTCGCGAATATTTACCTTAATACACCTACTCCCGGTTAGTCAACAAAACTCATTTTTGCCATTTATGGGCCCACTAATTAGTCTATAAAAAATTATTTTTGTGCAATTGTTTGTTACATTAGACTCTAGTTTCAGGCCGAGTGTGAAATTTATAGGTCAATATTATAGGGAATTACGGGGTGTGATGTGTGTATGCCTCCTGATACGACTTTTGTCCCTTTTTCAGCCATTATTCGCTCTTTAACAAAGAAAAATAATTCTTTTCATATATAGAACACTTTACTCACCTAAAAATATTGGAGAAGAAGCTTAAAAAAATTACATTAAATAAAATAAATGAATAAATAAAAATTATCCAAAATTTATTCGTTTATTAGCTATTATTCGCTATTTCACAAAGAGAAAATAGTTATTTTTAAGTACAGAACACTTGATTCGCGTTATAATATCGAAAAGTATTTTTAAAAAAATAATATAAAATAAATGAATGAAATTTAAAATCGACCCTCACAGGGTTTCGAACCCAGGACCTCCGGGACTACACATTAACCTTGCTCAAAGCGCTACCAACTGCGCCACGCTTCACATGGCAGCCTCGCGAATATTTAGCTTAATTCACCTACTCCCAGTTAGTCAACAAAACTCATTTTTGCCATTTGTGGGCCCACTAATTAGTCTATAAAAAATTAGTTTTTTGCTATTGTTTATTACATTAGACTCTAGTTTCAGGCCGAGTTTGAAATTTATAGGTCAATATTATAGGGAGTTACGGGGTGTGATGTGTGTATGCCTCCTGATACGACTTTTGTCCCTTTTTCAGCCATTATTCGCTCTTTAACAAAGAAAAATAATTCTTTTCGTGTATAGAACACTTTATTCACTTAAAAATATTGAAAAAGAAGTTAAAAAAAAATAACATCAAATACAATAAATTAATAAATAAAAATTATCCAAAATGTATTCGTTTATTAGCTATTATTCACTATTTCACAAAGAAAAAATGGTTATTTTTATATACAGAACACTTGATTCGCGTTATAATATCGAAAAGTATTTTAAAAAAATAATATAAAATAAATGATTAAAATTTAAAATCGACCCTCACAGGGTTTCGAACCCAGGACCTCCGGGACTACACATCAACCTTGCTCAAAGCGCAACCAACTGCGCCACGCTTCATATGGCCGCCTCTCGAATATTTAGCTTAATACAGATACTCCCGTTTAATCAACAAAACTCATTTTGGCCATTTGTGGGCCCACTTATTTGTCTATAAAAAATTATTTTTGTACAATTGTTTGTTACATTAGACTCTAGTTTCAGGCCGAGTTTAAATTTATAGGTCAATATTATAGGGAGTTACGGGGAGCGATGTGTGTATGCCTCCTGATACGACTTTTGTCCCTTTTTCACTCATTATTCGCTCTTTAACAAAGAAAAATAATTCTTTTCATGTATAGAACACTTTATTCACTTAAAAATATTGAAAAAGAAGTTAAAAAAATAACATAAAATACCATAAATGAATAAATAAAAATTATCCAAAATGTATTCGTTTATTAGCTATTATTCACTATTTCACAAAGAAAAAATGGTTATTTTTATATACAGAACACTTGATTCGCGTTATAATATCGAAAAGTATTTTTAAAAAAATAATGTAAAATAAATGAATAAAATTTAAAATCGACCCTCACAGGGTTTCGAACCCAGGACCTCCGGGACTACACATTAACCTTGCACAAAGCGCTACAAACAGCGCCACGCTTCACATGGCAGCCACGCGAATATTTAGCTTAATACACCTACTCCCAGTTAGTCAACAAAACTCATTTTTGCCATTTGTGGGCCCACTAATTAGTCTATAAAAAATTATTTTTCTGCTATTGTTTATTACATTAGACTCTAGTTTCAGGCCGAGTTTGAAATTTATAGGTCAATATTATAGGGAGTTACGGGGTGTGATGTGTGTATGCCTCCTGATACGACTTTTGTCCCTTTTTCAGCCATTATTCGCTCTTTAACAAAGAAAAATAATTCTTTTCATGTATAGAACACTTTATTCACTTAAAAAAATTTAAAAAGAAGTTAAAAAAATAACATAAAATACAATAAATTAATAAATAAAAATTATCCAAAATGTATTCGTTTATTAGCTATTATTCACTATTTCACAAAGAAAAAATGGTTATTTTTATATACAGAACACTTGATTCGCGTTATAATATCGAAAAGTATTTTTAAAAAAGTAATGTAAAATAAATGAATAAAATTTAAAATCGACCCTCACAGGGTTTCGAACCCAGGACCTCCGGGACTACAAGGTTAACCTTGCTCAAAGCGCTACCAACTGCGCCACGCTTCATATGGCCGCCTCGCGAATATTTAGCTTAATACAGATACTCCCGGTTAATCAACAAAACTCATTTTGGCCATTTGTGGGCCCACTAATTAGTCTATAAAAAATTTTTTTTGTACAATTGTTTGTTACATTAGACTCTAGTTTCAGGCCGAGTTTGAAATTTATAGGTCAATATTACAGGGAGTTACGGGGTGTGATGTGTGTATGCCTCTTGATACGACTTTTGTCCCTTTTTCAGCCATTATTCGCTCTTTAACAAAGAAAAATAATTCTTTTCATATATAGAACACTTTATTCACTTAAAAATATTGAAAAAGAAGTTAAAAAAATAACATAAAATAAAGTAAATGAATAAATAAAAATTATCCAAAATTTATTCGTTTATTAGCTATTATTCACTATTTCACAAACAAATAATTTTTATTTTTATATACAGAACACTTGATTCGCGTTATAATATCGAAAAGTATTTTTAAAAAAAATAATGTAAAATAAATGAATAAAATTTAAAATCGACCCTCACAGGGTTTCGAACCCAGGACCTCCGGGACTACACATTAACCTTGCTCAAAGCGCTACCAACTGCGTCACGCTTCACATGGCAGCCTCGCGAATATTTAGCTTAATACACCTACTCCCAGTTAGTCAACGAAACTCATTTTTGCCATTTGTGGGCCCACTAATTAGTCTATAAAAAATAATTTTTGTGCAATTGTTTGTTACATTAGACTCTAGTTTCAGGCCGAGTTTGAAATTTATAGGTCAATATTATAGGGAGTTACGGGGTGTGATGTGTGTATGCCTCCTGATACGACTTTTGTCCCTTTTTCAGTCATTATTCGCTCTTTAACAAAGAAAAATAATTCTTTTCATATATAGAACACTTTACTCACCTAAAAATATTGGAGAAGAAGCTTAAAAAAATTACATTAAATAAAATAAATGAATAAATAAAAATTATCCAAAATTTATTCGTTTATTAGCTATTATTCGCTATTTCACAAAGAGAAAATAGTTATTTTTAAGTACAGAACACTTGATTCGCGTTATAATATCGAAAAGTATATTTAAAAAAATAATATAAAATAAATGAATGAAATTTAAAATCGACCCTCACAGGGTTTCGATCCCAGTACCTCCGGGACTACACATTAACCTTGCTCAAAGCGCTACCAACTGCGCCACGCTTCACATGGCAGCCTCGCGAATATTTAGCTTAATTCACCTACTCCCAGTTAGTCAACAAAACTCATTTTTGCCATTTGTGGGCCCACTAATTAGTCTATAAAAAATTATTTTTGTGCTATTGTTTATTACATTAGACTCTAGTTTCAGGCCGAGTTTGAAATTTATAGGTCAATATTATAGGGAGTTACGGGGTGTGATGTGTGTATGCCTCCTGATACGACTTTTGTCCCTTTTTCAGCCATTATTCGCTCTTTAACAAAGAAAAATAATTCTTTTCGTGTATAGAACACTTTATTCACTTAAAAATATTGAAAAAGAAGTTAAAAAAATAACATAAAATACCATAAATGAATAAATAAAAATTATCCAAAATGTATTCATTTATTAGCTATTATTCACTATTTCACAAAGAAAAAATTTTTATTTTTATATACAGAACACTTGATTCGCGTTATAATATCGAAAAGTATTTTTAAAAAAATAATGTAAAATAAATGAATAAAACATAAAATCGGCCCTCACAGGGTTTCGAACCCAGGACTTCCGGGACTACACATCAACCTTGCTCAAAGCGCTACCAACTGCGCCACGCTTCACATGGCAGCCTCGCGAATATTTAGCTTAAAACAACTACTCCCGGTTAGTCAACAAAACTCATTTTGGCCATTAGTGGGCCCACTAATTAGTCTATAAAAAATTATTTTTGTGCAATTGTTTGTTACATTAGACTCTAGTTTCAGGCCGAGTTTGAAATTTATAGGTCAGTATTATAGGGAGTTACGGGGTGTGATGTGTGTATGCCTCCTGATACGACTTTTGTCCCTTTTTCAGTCATTATTCGCTCTTTAACAAAGAAAAATAATTCTTTTCATATATAGAACACTTTACTCACTTAAAAATATTGGAGAAGAAGCTTAAAAAAATTACATTAAATAAAATAAATGAATAAATAAAAATTATCCAAAATTTATTCGTTTATTAGCTATTATTCGCTATTTCACAAAGAGAAAATAGTTATTTTTAAGTACAGAACACTTGATTCGCGCTATAATATCGAAAAGTATTTTTAAAAAAATAATATAAAATAAATGATTAAAATTTAAAATCGACCCTCACAAGGTTTCGAACCCA
Source organism: Parasteatoda tepidariorum (assembly GCF_982258835.1). Classification (NCBI taxonomy): domain Eukaryota; kingdom Metazoa; phylum Arthropoda; class Arachnida; order Araneae; family Theridiidae; genus Parasteatoda; species Parasteatoda tepidariorum. The sequence goes on from NC_141761.1 coordinate 7,944,182, forward strand.
GGACCTCCGGGACTACACATCAACCTTGCTCAAAGCGCTACCAACTGCGCCACGCTTCACATGGCAGCCTCGCGAATATTTAGCTTAATACACCTACTCCCGGTTAGTCAACAAAACTCATTTTCGCCATTTGTGGGCCCACTAATTAGTCTATAAAAAATTATTTTTTTGCAATTGTTTGTTACATTAGACTCTTCTTTCAGGCCGAGTTTGAAATTTATAGGTCAATATTATAGGGAGTTACGGGGTGTGATGTGTGTATGCCTCCTGATACGACTTTTGTCCCTTTTTCAGCCATTATTCGCTCTTTAACAAAGAAAAATAATTCTTTTCATATATAGAACACTTTACTCACTTAAAAATATTGGAGAAGAAGCTTAAAAAAATTACATTAAATAAAGTAAATGAATAAATAAAAATTATCCAAAATTTATTCGTTTATTAGCTATTATTCACTATTTCAAAAAGAAAATTTTTTTATTTTTATATACAGAACACTTGATTCGCGTTATAATATCGAAAAGTATTTTTAAAAAAATAATGTAAAATAAATGAATAAAAATTAAAATCGACCCTCACAGGGTTTCGAACCCGGGACTTCCGGGACTACACATCAACCTTGCTCAAAGCGCTACCAACTGCGCCACGCTTCACATGGCAGCCTCGCGAATATTTAGCTTAATACACCTACTCCCGGTTAGTCAACAAAACACTTTTTGGCCATTTGTGGGCCCACTAATTAGTCTATAAAAAATTATTTTTGTGCAATTGTTTGTTACATTAGACTCTAGTTTCAGGCCGAGTTTGAAATTTATAGGTCAATATTATAGGGAGTTACGGGGTGTGATGTGTGTATGCCTCCTGATACGACTTTTGTCCCTTTTTCAGCCATTATTCGCTCTTTAACAAAGAAAAGTAATTCTTTTCATATATAGAACACTTTACTCACTTAAAAATATTGAAAAAGAAGTTAAAAAAATAACATAAAATAACGTAAATGAATAAATAAAAATTATCAAAAATTTATTCGTTTATTTATTATTCACTATTTCACAAAGAAAAATTTTTTATTTTTATATACAGAACACTTGATTCGTGTTATAATATCGAAAAGTATTTTTAAAAAAATAATGTAAAATGAATGAATAAAAATTAAAATCGACCCTCACAGGGTTTCGAACCCAGGACTTCCGGGACTACGCATCAACCTTGCTCAAAGCGCTACCAACTGCGCCACGCTTCACATGGCAGCCTCGCGAATATTTAGTTTAATACACCTACTACCGGTTAGTCAACAAAACTCATTTTGGCCATTTGTGGGCCCACTAATTAGTCTATAAAAAATTATTCTTGTGCAATTGTTTGTTACATTAGACTCTAGTTTCAGGCCGAGTTTGAAATTTATAGGTCAATATTATAGGGAGTTACGGGGTGTGATTTGTGTATGCCTCCTGATACGACTTTTGTCCCTTTTTCAGCCATTATTCGGTCTTTAACAAATAAAAATAATTCTTTTCATATATAAAACACTTTACTCACTTAAAAATATTGGAGAAGAAGCTTAAAAAAATTACATTAAATAAAATAAATGAATAAATAAAAATTATCCAAAATTTATTCGTTTATTAGCTATTATTCGCTATTTCACAAAGAGAAAATAGTTATTTGTGAGTACAGAACACTTCATTCGCGTTAAAATATCGAAAAGTATTTTTAAAAAAATAATATAAAATAAATGAATAAAATTTAAAATCGACCCTCACAGGGTTTCGAACCCAGGACCTCCGGGACTACACATCAACCTTGCTCAAAGCGCTACCAACAGCGCCACGCTTCACATGGCAGCCTCGCGAATATTTAGCTTAATACACCTACTCCCAGTTAGTCAACAAAACTCATTTTTGCCATTTGTGGGCCCACTAATTAGCCTATAAAAAATTATTTTTGTGCAATTGTTTATTACATTAGACTCTAGTTTCAGGCCGAGTTTGAAATTTATAGGTCAGTATTATAGGGAGTTACGGGGTGTGATGTGTGTATGCCTCCTGATACGACTTTTGTCCCTTTTTCAGCCATTATTCGGTCTTTAACAAAGAAAAATAATTCTTTTTATATATAGAACACTTTACTCACTTAAAAATATTGGAGAAGAAGCTTAAAAAAATTACATTAAATAAAATAAATGAATAAATAAAAATTATCCATAATTTATTCGTTTATTAGCTATTATTCGCTATTTCACAAAGGGAAAATAGTTATTTTTAAGTACAGAACACTTGATTCGCGTTAAAATATCGAAAAGTATTTTTAAAAAAATAATATAAAAGAAATGAATAAAATTTAAAATCGACCCTCACAGGGTTTCGAACCCAGGACCTCCAGGATTACACATCAACCTCGCTCAAAGCGCTACCAACTGCGCTACGCTTCACATGGCAGCCTCGCGAATATTTAGCTTAATACACCTACTCCCGGTTAGTCAACAAAACTCATTTTTGCCATTTGTGGGCCCACTAATTAGTCTATAAAAAATTATTTTTGTGCTATTGTTTATTACATTAGACTCTAGTTTCAGGCCGAGTTTGAAATTTATAGGTCAATATTATAGGGAGTTACGGGGTGTGATGTGTGTATGCCTCCTGATACGACTTTTGTCCCTTTTTCAGCCATTATTCGCTCTTTAACAAAGAAAAATAATTCTTTTCGTGTATAGAACACTTTATTCACTTAAAAATATTGAAAAAGAAGTTAAAAAAAATAACATAAAATACAATAAATTAATAAATAAAAATTATCCAAAATGTATTCGTTTATTAGCTATTATTCACTATTTCACAAAGAAAAAATGGTTATTTTTATATACAGAACACTTGATGCGCGTTATAATATCGAAAAGTATTTTTAAAAAAATAATGTAAAATAAATGAATGAAATTTAAAATCGACCCTCACAGGTTTTCGAACCCAGGACCTCCGGGACTACACATCAACCTTGCTCAAAGCGCTACCAACTGCGCCACGCGTCATATGGCCGCCTCTCGAATATTTAGCTTAATACAGATACTCCCGGTTAATCAACAAAACTCATTTTGGCCATTTGTGGGCCCACTAATTTGTCTATAAAAAATTATTTTTGTACAATTGTTTGTTACATTAGACTCTAGTTTCAGGCCGAGTTTAAATTTATAGGTCAATATTATAGGGAGTTACGGGGTGCGATGTGTGTATGCCTCCTGATACGACTTTGGTCCCTTTTTCAGTCATTATTCGCTCTTTAACAAAGAAAAATAATTCTTTTCATATATAGAACACTTTACTCACTTAAAAATATTGGAGAAGAAGCTTAAAAAAATTACATTAAATAAAATAAATGAATAAATAAAAATTATCCAAAATTTATTCGTTTATTAGCTATTATTCGCTATTTCACAAAGAGAAAATAGTTATTTTTAAGTACAGAACACTTGATTCGCGCTATAATATCGAAAAGTATTTTTAAAAAAATAATATAAAATAAATGATTAAAATTTAAAATCGACCCTCACAAGGTTTCGAACCCAGGACCTCCGGGACTACACATCAACCTTGCTCAAAGCGCTACCAACTGCGCCACGCTTCACATGGCAGCCTCGCGAATATTTAGCTTAATACACCTACTCCCGATTAGTCAACAAAACTCATTTTCGCCATTTGTGGGCCCACTAATTAGTCTATAAAAAATTATTTTTGTGCAATTGTTTGTTACATTAGACTCTTCTTTCAGGCCGAGTTTGAAATTTATAGGTCAATATTATAGGGAGTTACGGGGTGTGATGTGTGTATGCCTCCTGATACGACTTTTGTCCCTTTTTCAGCCATTATTCGCTCTTTAACAAAGAAAAATAATTCTTTTCATATATAGAACACTTTACTCACTTAAAAATATTGGAGAAGAAGCTTAAAAAAATTACATTAAATAAAGTAAATGAATAAATAAAAATTATCCAAAATTTATTCGTTTATTAGCTATTATTCGCTATTTCACAAAGAGAAAATAGTTATTTTTAAGTTCAGAACTCTTGATTCGCGTTATAATACCGAAAAGTATTTTTAAAAAAATAATATAAAATAAATGAATAAAATTTAAAACCGCCCCTCACAGGGTTTCGAACCCAGGACCTCCGGGACTACACATCAACCTTGCTCAAAGCGCTACCAATTGCGCCACGCTTCACATGGCAGCCTCGCGAATATTTAGCTTAATACACCTACTCCCAGTTAGTCAACAAAACTCATTTTTGCCATTTGTGGGCCCACTAATTAGTATATAAAAAATTATTTTTGTGCTATTGTTTATTACATTAGACTCCAGTTTCAGGCCGAGTTTGAAATTTATAGGTCAATATTATAGGGAGTTACGGGGTGTGATATGTGTATGCCTCCTGATACGACTTTTGTCCCTTTTTCAGCCATTATTCGCTCTTTAACAAAGAAAAATAATTCTTTTCATATATAGAACACTTTATTCACTTAAAAATATTGAAAAAGAAGTTAAAAAAATAACATAAAATAAAGTAAATGAATAAATAAAAATTATTCAAAATTTATTCGTTTATTAGCTATTATTCACTATTTCACAAAGAAAAAATTTTTATTTTTATATACAGAACACTTGATTCGCGTTACAATATCGAAAAGTATTTTTAAAAAAATAATGTAAAATAAATGAATAAAAATTAAAATCGACCCTCACAGGATTTCGAACCCAGGACCTCCGGGACTACACATCAACCTTGCTCAAAGCGCTACCAACTGCGCCACGCTTCACATGGCAGCCTCGCGAATATTTAGCTTAATACACCTACTCCCGATTAGTCAACAAAACTCATTTTCGCCATTTGTGGGCCCACTAATTAGTCTATAAAAAATTATTTTTGTGCAATTGTTTGTTACATTAGACTCTTCTTTCAGGCCGAGTTTGAAATTTATAGGTCAATATTATAGGGAGTTACGGGGTGTGATGTGTGTATGCCTCCTGATACGACTTTTGTCCCTTTTTCAGCCATTATTCGCTCTTTAACAAAGAAAAATAATTCTTTTCATATATAGAACACTTTATTCACTTAAAAATATTGAAAAAGAAGTTAAAAAAATAACATAAAATAAAGTAAATGAATAAATAAAAATTATTCAAAATTTATTCGTTTATTAGCTATTATTCACTATTTCACAAAGAAAAAATTTTTATTTTTATATACAGAACACTTGATTCGCGTTACAATATCGAAAAGTATTTTTAAAAAAATAATGTAAAATAAATAAATAAAAATTAAAATCGACCCTCACAGGATTTCGAACCCAGGACTTCCGGGACTACACATCAACCTTGCTCAAAGCGCTACCAACTGCGCCACGCTTCACATGGCAGCCTCGCAAATATTTAGCTTAATACACCTACTCCCGGTTAGTCAACAAAACTCATTTTGGCCATTTGTGGGCCACTAATTAGTCTATAAAAAATTATTTTTGTGCAATTGTATGTTACATTAGACTCTAGTTTCAGGCCGAGTTTGAAATTTATAGGTCAATATTATAGGGAGTTACGGGGTGTGATGTGTGTATGCCTCCTGATACGACTTTAGTCCCTTTTTCAGCCATTATTCGCTCTTTAACAAAGAAAAATAATTCTTTTCATATATAGAACACTTTACTCACTTAAAAATATTGGAGAAGAAGCTTAAAAAAATTACATTAAATATAATAAATGAATAAATAAAAATTATCCATAATTTATTCGTTTATTAGCTATTATTCGCTATTTCACAAAGGGAAAATAGTTATTTTTAAGTACAGAACACTTGATTCGCGTTAAAATATCGAAAAGTATTTTTAAAAAAATAATATAAAAGAAATGAATAAAATTTAAAATCGAGCCTCACAGGGTTTCGAACCCAGGACCTCCAGGACTACACATCAACCTTGCTCAAAGCGCTACCAACTGCGCCACGCTTCACATGGCAGCCTCGCGAATATTTAGCTTAATACACCTACTCCCAGTTAGTCAACAAAACTCATTTTTGCCATTTGTGGGCCCACTAATTAGTCTATAAAAAATTATTTTTGTGCAATTGTTTATTACATTAGACTCTAGTTTCAGGCCGAGTTTGAATTTTATAGGTCAATATTATAGGGAGTTACGGGGTGTGATGTGTGAATGCCTCCTGATACGACTTTTGTCCCTTTTTCAGCCATTATTCGCTCTTTAACAAAGAAAAATAATTCTTTTCATATATAGAACACTTTATTCACTTAAAAATATTGAAAAAGAAGTTAAAAAAATAACATAAAATAAAGTAAATGAATAAATAAAAGTTATCCAAAATTTATTCGTTTATTAGCTATTATTCACTATTTCACAAAGAAAAAATTTTTATTTTTATATACAGAACACTTGATTCGCGTTATAATATCGAAAAGTATTTTTAAAAAAATAATGTAAAATAAATGAATAAAAATTAAAATCGACCCTCACAGGGTTTCGAACCCAGGACTTCCGGGACTACACATCAACCTTGCTGAAAGCGCTACCAACTGCGCCACGCTTCACATGGCAGCCTCGCGAATATTTAGCTTAATACACCTACTCCCGGTTAGTCAACAAAACTCATTTTGGCCATTTGTGGGCCCACTAAATAGTCTATAAAAAAATTTTTTTGTGCAATTGTTTATTACATTAGACTCTAGTTTCAGGCTGAGTTTGAAATTTATAGGTCATTATGATAGGGAGTTACGGGGTGTGATGTGTGTATGCCTCCTGATACGACTTTTGTCCCTTTTTCAGCCATTATTCGCTCTTTAACAAAGAAAAATAATTCTTTTCATATATAGAACACTTTATTCACTTAAAAATATTGAAAAAGAAGTTAAAAAAATAACATAAAATAAAGTAAATGAATAAATAAAAATTATCCAAAATTTATTCGTTTATTAGCTATTATTCACTATTTCACAAAGAAAAAATATTTATTTTTATATACAGAACACTTGATTCGCATTATAATATCGAAAAGTATTTTTAAAAAAATAATGTAAAATAAATGAATAAAAATTAAAATCGACCCTCACAGGGTTTTGAACCCAGGACTTCCGGGACTACACATCATCCTTGCTCAAAGCGCTACCAACTGCGCCACGCTTCACATGGCAGCCTCGCGAATATTTAGCTTAATACACCTACTCCCGGTTAGTCAACAAAACTCATTTATGCTATTTGTGGGCCCACTATTTAGTCTATAAAAAATTATTTTTGTGCAATTGTTTGTTACATTAGACTCTAGTTTCAGGCCGAGTTTGAAATTTATAGGTCAATATTATAGGGAGTTACGGGGTGTGATGTGTGTATGCCTCCTGATACGACTTTTGTCCCTTTTTCAGCCATTATTCGCTCTTTAACAAAGAAAAATAATTCTTTTCATATATAGAGCACTTTATTCACTTAAAAATATTGGAGAAGAAGCTTAAAAAAATTACATTAAATAAAATAAATGAATAAATAAAAATTATCCAAAATTTATTCGTTTATTAGCTATTATTCGCTATTTCACAAAGAGAAAATAGTTATTTTTAAGTACAGAACACTTGATTCGCGTTAAAATATCGAAAAGTATTTTTAGAAAAATAATATAAAAGAAATGAATAAAATTTAAAATCGACCCTCACAGGGTTTCGAACCCAGGACCTCCAGGATTACACATCAACCTTGCTCAAAGCGCTACCAACTGCTCCACGCTTCACATGGCAGCCTCGCGAATATTTAGCTTAATACACCTACTCCCGGTTAGTCAACAAAACTCATTTTTGCCATTTGTGGACCCACTAATTAGTCTATAAAAAATTATTTTTGTGCAATTGTTTATTACATTAGACTCTAGATTCAGGCCGAGTTTGAATTTTATAGGTCAATATTATAGGGAGTTACGGGGTGTGATGTGTGTATGCCTCCTGATACGACTTTTGTCCCTTTTTCAGCCATTATTCGCTCTTTAACAAAGAAAAATAATTCTTTTCATATATAGAACACTTTATTCACTTAAAAATATTGAAAAAGAATTTAAAAAAATAACATAAAATAAAGTAAATGAATAAATAAAAGTTATCCAAAATTTATTCGTTTATTAGCTATTATTCACTACTTCACAAAGAAAAAATTTTTATTTTTATATACAGAACACTTGATTCGCGTTATAATATCGAAAAGTATTTTTAAAAAAATAATGTAAAATAAATGAATGAAAATTAAAATCGACCCTCACAGGGTTTCGAACCCAGGTCTTTCCGGGACTACACATCAACCTTGCTGAAAGCGCTACCAACTGCGCCACGCTTCACATGGCAGCCTCGCGAATATTTAGCTTAATACACCTACTCCCGGTTAGTCAACAAAACTCATTTTGGCCATTTGTGGGCCCACTAATTAGTCTATAAAAAATTATTTTTGTGCAATTGTTTGTTACATTAGACTCTAGTTTCAGGCCGAGTTTGAAATTTATAGGTCAATATTATAGGGAGTTACGGGGTGTGATGTGTGTATGCCTCCTGATACGACTTTTGTCCCTTTTTCAGCCATTATTCGCTCTTTAACAAAGAAAAATAACTCTTTTCATATATAGAACACTTTATTCACTTAAAAATATTGAAAAAGAATTTAAAAAAATAACATAAAATAAAGTAAATGAATAAATAAAAGTTATCCAAAATTTATTCGTTTATTAGCTATTATTCACTACTTCACAAAGAAAAAATTTTTATTTTTATATACAGAACACTTGATTCGCGTTATAATATCGAAAAGTATTTTTAAAAAAATAATGTAAAATAAATGAATAAAAATTAAAATTGACCCTCACAGGGTTTCGAACCCAGGACTTCCGGGACTACACATCATCCTTGCTCAAAGCGCTACCAACTGCGCCACGCTTCACATGGCAGCCTCGCGAATATTTAGCTTAATACACCTACTCCCGGTTAGTCAACAAAACTCATTTATGCTATTTGTGGGCCCACTAATTAGTCTATAAAAAATTATTTTTGTGCAATTGTTTGTTACATTAGACTCTAGTTTCAGGCCGAGTTTGAAATTTATAGGTCAATATTATAGGGAGTTACGGGGTGTGATGTGTGTATGCCTCCTGATACGACTTTTGTCCCTTTTTCAGCCATTATTCGCTCTTTAACAAAGAAAAATAATTCTTTTCATATATAGAGCACTTTATTCACTTAAAAATATTGGAGAAGAAGCTTAAAAAAATTACATTAAATAAAATAAATGAATAAATAAAAATTATCCAAAATTTATTCGTTTATTAGCTATTATTCGCTATTTCACAAAGAGAAAATAGTTATTTTTAAGTACAGAACACTTAATTCGCGTTAAAATATCGAAAAGTATTTTTAAAAAAAATAATATAAAAGAAATGAATAAAATTTAAAATCGACCCTCACAGGGTTTCGAACCCAGGACCTCCAGGATTACACATCAACCTTGCTCAAAGCGCTACCAACTGCTCCACGCTTCACATGGCAGCCTCGCGAATATTTAGCTTAATACACCTACTCCCGGTTAGTCAACAAAACTCATTTTTGCCATTTGTGGACCCACTAATTAGTCTATAAAAAATTATTTTTGTGCAATTGTTTATTACATTAGACTCTAGATTCAGGCCGAGTTTGAATTTTATAGGTCAATATTATAGGGAGTTACGGGGTGTGATGTGTGTATGCCTCCTGATACGACTTTTGTCCCTTTTTCAGCCATTATTCGCTCTTTAACAAAGAAAAATAATTCTTTTCATATATAGAACACTTTATTCACTTAAAAATATTGAAAAAGAATTTAAAAAAATAACATAAAATAAAGTAAATGAATAAATAAAAGTTATCCAAAATTTATTCGTTTATTAGCTATTATTCACTACTTCACAAAGAAAAAATTTTTATTTTTATATACAGAACACTTGATTCGCGTTATAATATCGAAAAGTATTTTTAAAAAAATAATGTAAAATAAATGAATGAAAATTAAAATCGACCCTCACAGGGTTTCGAACCCAGGTCTTTCCGGGACTACACATCAACCTTGCTGAAAGCGCTACCAACTGCGCCACGCTTCACATGGCAGCCTCGCGAATATTTAGCTTAATACACCTACTCCCGGTTAGTCAACAAAAGTCATTTTGGCCATTTGTGGGCCCACTAATTAGTCTATAAAAAATTATTTTTGTGCAATTGTTTGTTACATTAGACTCTAGTTTCAGGCCGAGTTTGAAATTTATAGGTCAATATTATAGGGAGTTACGGGGTGTGATGTGTGTATGCCTCCTGATACGACTTTTGTCCCTTTTTCAGCCATTATTCGCTCTTTAACAAAGAAAAATAATTCTTTTCATATATAGAACACTTTATTCACTTAAAAATATTAGAGAAGAAGCTTAAAAAAATTACATTAAATAAAATAAATGAATAAATAAAAATTATCCAAAATTTATTCGTTTATTAGCTATTATTCGCTATTTCACAAAGAGAAAATAGTTATTTTTAAGTACAGAACACTTGATTCGCGTTAAAATATCGAAAAGTATTTTTAAAAAAATAATATAAAAGAAATGAATAAAAATTAAAATCGACCCTCACAGGGTTTCGAACCCAGGACTTCCGGGACTACACATCATCCTTGCTCAAAGCGCTACCAACTGCGCCACGCTTCACATGGCAGCCTCGCGAATATTTAGCTTAATACACCTACTCCCGGTTAGTCAACAAAACTCATTTATGCCATTTGTGGGCCCACTAATTAGTCTATAAAAAATTATTTTTGTGCAATTGTTTGTTACATTAGACTCTAGTTTCAGGCCGAGTTTGAAATTTATAGGTCAATATTATAGGGAGTTACGGGGTGTGATGTGTGTATGCCTCCTGATACGACTTTTGTCCCTTTTTCAGCCATTATTCGCTCTTTAACAAAGAAAAATAATTCTTTTCATTTATAGAACACCTTATTCACTTAAAAATATTGAAAAAGAAGTTAAAAAAATAACATAAAATAAAGTAAATGAATAAATAAAAATTATCCAAAATTTATTCGTTTATTAGCTATTATTCACTATTTCACAAAGAAAAAATTTTTATTTTTATATACAGAACACTTGATTCGCGTTATAATATCGAAAAGTATTTTTAAAAAAATAATGTAAAATAAATGAATAAAAGATAAAATCGACCCTCACAGGGTTTCGAACCCAAGACTTCCGGGACTACACATCAACCTTGCTGAAAGTGCTACCAACTGCGCCACGCTTCACATGGCAGCCTCGCGAATATTTAGCTTAAAATACTTACTCCCGGTTAGTCAACAAAACTCATTTTGGCCATTTGTGGGCCCACTAATTAGTCTATAAAAAATTATTTTTGTGCAATTGTTTGTTACATTAGACTCTAGTTTCAGGCCGAGTTTGAAATTTATAGGTCAATAATATAGGGAGTTACGGGGTGTGATGTGTGTATGCCTCCTGATACGACTTTTGTCCCTTTTTCAGTCATTATTCGCTCTTTAACAAAGAAAAATAATTCTTTTCATATATAGAACACTTTACTCACTTAAAAATATTGGAGAAGAAGCTTAAAAAAATTACATTAAATAAAATAAATGAATAAATAAAAATTATCCAAAATTTATTCGTTTATTAGCTATTATTCGCTATTTCACAAAGAGAAAATAGTTATTTTTAAGTACAGAACACTTGATTCGCGCTATAATATCGAAAAGTATTTTTAAAAAAATAATATAAAATAAATGAATAAAATTCAAAATCGACCCTCACAGGGTTTCGAACCCAGGACCTCCGGGACTACACATCAACCTTGTTCAAAGCGCTACCAACTGCGCCACGCTTCACATGGCAGCCTCGTGAATATTTAGCTTAAAACACCTACTCCCGGTTAGTCAACAAAACTCATTTTGGCCATTTGTGGGCCCACTAAATAGTCTATAAAAAATTATTTTTGTGCAATTGTTTGTTACATTAGACTCTAGTTTCAGGCCGAGTTTGAAATTTATAGGTCAATATTATAGGGAGTTAAGGGGTGTGATGTGTGTATGCCTCCTGTACGACTTTTGTCCCTTTTTCAGCCATTATTCGCTCTTTAACAAGGAAAAATAATTCTTTTCATATATAGAACACTTTACTTACTTAAAAATATTGGAGAAGAAGCTTAAAAAAATTACATTAAATAAAATAAATGAATAAATAAAAATTATCCAAAATTTATTCGTTTATTAGCTATTATTCACTATTTCACAAAGAAAAAAAATTTTTTTTATATACAGAACACTTGATTCGCGTTATAATATCGAAAAGTATTTTTAAAAAAATAATGTAAAATAAATGAATAAAAATTAAAATCGACCCTCACAGGGTTTCGAACCCAGGACTTCCGGGACTACACATCAACCTTGCTGAAAAAACTACCAACTGCGCCACGCTTCACATGGCAGCCTCGCGAATATTTAGCTTAATACACCTACTCCCGGTTAGTCAACAAAACTCATTTATGCTATTTGTGGGCCCACTAATTAGTCTATAAAAAATTATTTTTGTGCAATTGTTTGTTACATTAGACTCTAGTTTCAGGCCGAGTTTGAAATATATAGGTCAATATTATAGGGAGTTACGGGGTGTGATGTGTGTATGCCTCCTGATACGACTTTTGTCCCTTTTTCAGCCATTATTCGCTCTTTAACAAAGAAAAATAATTCTTTTCATATATAGAGCACTTTATTCACTTAAAAATATTGGAGAAGAAGCTTAAAAAAATTACATTAAATAAAATAAATGAATAAATAAAAATTATCCGAAATTTATTCGTTTATTAGCTATTATTCGCTATTTCACAAAGAGAAAATAGTTATTTTTAAGTACAGAACACTTGATTCGCGTTAAAATATCGAAAAGTATTTTTAAAAAAATAATATAAAAGAAATGAATAAAATTTAAAATCGACTCTCACAGGGTTTCGAACCCAGGACCTCCAGGACTACACATCAACCTTGCTCAAAGCGCTACCATTTGCGCCACGCTTCACATGGCAGCCTCGCGAATATTTAGCTTAATACACCTACTCCCGGTTAGTCAACAAAACTCATTTTTGCCATTTGTGGGCCCACTAATTAGTCTATAAAAAATTATTTTTGTGCAATTGTTTATTACATTAGACTCTAGATTCAGGCCGAGTTTGAATTTTATAGGTCAATATTATAGGGAGTTACGGGGTGTGATGTGTGTATGCCTCCTGATACGACTTTTGTCCCTTTTTCAGCCATTATTCGCTCTTTAACAAAGAAAAATAATTCTTTTCATATATAGAACACTTTATTCACTTAAAAATATTGAAAAAGAATTTTAAAAAATAACATAAAATAAAGTAAATGAATAAATAAAAGTTATCCAAAATTTATTCGTTTATTAGCTATTATTCACTACTTCACAAAGAAAAAATTTTTATTTTTATATACAGAACACTTGATTCGCGTTATAATATCGAAAAGTATTTATAAAAAAATAATGTAAAATAAATGAATGAAAATTAAAATCGACCCTCACAGGGTTTCGAACCCAGGACTTCCGGGACTACACATCAACCTTGCTGAAAGCGCTACCAACTGCGCCACGCTTCACATGGCAGCCTCGCGAATATTTAGCTTAATACACCTACTCCCGGTTAGTCAACAAAACTCATTTTGGCCATTTGTGGGCCCACTAATTAGTCTATAAAAAATTATTTTTGTGCAATTGTTTGTTACATTAGACTCTAGTTTCAGGCCGAGTTTGAAATTTATAGGTCAATATTATAGGGAGTTACGGGGTGTGATGTGTGTATGCCTCCTGATACGACTTTTGTCCCTTTTTCAGTCATTATTCGCTCTTTAACAAAGAAAAATAATTCTTTTCATACATAGAACACTTTACTCACTTAAAAATATTGGTGAAGAAGCTTAAAAAAATTACATTAAATAAAATAAATGAATAAATAAAAATTATCCAAAATTTATTCGTTTATTAGCTATTATTCGCTATTTCACAAAGAGAAAATAGTTATTTTTAAGTACAGAACACTTGATTCGCGCTATAATATCGAAAAGTATTTTTAAAAAAATAATATAAAATAAATGAATAAAATTTAAAATCGACCCTCACAGGGTTTCGAACCCAGGACTTCCGGGACTACACATCAACCTTTCTCAAAGCGCTACCAACTGCGCCACGCTTCACATGGCAGCCTCGCGAATATTTAGCTTAATACACCTACTCCCGGTTAGTCAACAAAACTCATTTTTGCCATTTATGGGCCCACTAATTAGTCTATAAAAAATTATTTTTGTGCAATTGTTTGTTACATTAGACTCTAGTTTCAGGCCGAGTTTGAAATTTATAGGTCAATATTATAGGGAGTTACGGGGTGTGATGTGTGTATGCCTCCTGATACGACTTTTGTCCCTTTTTCAGCCATTATTCGCTCTTTAAGAAAGAAAAATAATTCTTTTCATATATAGAACACTTTATTCACTTAAAAATATTGAAAAAGAAGTTAAAAAAATAACATAAAATAAAGTAAATGAATAAATAAAAATTATCCAAAATTTATTCGTTTATTAGCTATTATTCACTATTTCACAAAGAAAAATTTTTTATTTTTATATACAGAACACTTGATTCGCGTTATAATATCGAAAAGTATTTTTAAAAAAATAATGTAAAATAAATGAATAAAAATTAAAATCGACCCTCACAGGGTTTCGACTTCCGGGACTACACATCAACCTTGCTCAAAGCGCTACCAACTGCGCCACGCTTCACATGGCAGCCTCGCGAATATTTAGCTTAAAACACCTACTCCCGGTTAGTCAACAAAACTCATTTTGGCCATTTGTGGGCCCACTAAATAGTCTATAAAAAATTATTTTTGTGCAATTGTTTATTACATTAGACTCTAGTTTCAGGCCGAGTTTGAAATTTATAGGTCAATATTATAGGGAGTTACGGGGTGTGATGTGTGTATGCCTCCTGATACGACTTTTGTCCCTTTTTCAGCCATTATTCGCTCTTTAACAAGGAAAAATAATTCTTTTCATATATAGAACACTTTACTTACTTAAAAATATTGGAGAAGAAGCTTAAAAAAATTACATTAAATAAAATAAATGAATAAATAAAAATTATCCAAAATTTATTCGTTTATTAGCTATTATTCGCTATTTCACAAAGAGAAAAAAATTATTTTTAAGTACAGAACACTTGATTCGCGTTATAATATCGAAAAGTATTTTTAAAAAAATAATATAAAATAAATGAAAGAAATTTAAAATTGACCCTCACAGGGTTTCGAACCCTGGACCTCCGGGACTACACATCAACCTTGCTCAAAGCGCTACCAACTGCGCCACGCTTCACATGACCGCCTCGCGAATATTTAGCTTAATACAGATACTCCCGGTTAATCAACAAAACTCATTTTGACCATTTGTGGGTCCACTAATTAGTCTATAAAAAAATTATTTTTGTACAATTGCTTGTTACATTAGATTCTAGTTTCATGCCGAGTTTGAAATTTATTGGTCAATATTATAGGGAGTTACGGGGTGTGATGTGTGTGTGCCTCCTGATACGACTTTTGTCCGTCTTTCAGCCATTATTCGCTCTTTAGCAAAGAAAAATTACTCTTTTCATTTATAGAACACTTTATTCACTTCAAAATATTGTAAAAGAAGATAAAAAAAAATAATATTAAGTAAAATAAATAAAAATTTTCCAAAATTTTTCAGTTTATTAGCTATTATTCGCTATTTAATAAAGGAAAAATAGTTATTTCTATATACAGAACACTTGATTCACGTTAAATTGTCGAAAAGCATATTAAAAAACATAATATAAAATAAATAAAAAAAATTTAAAATCGACCCTTGCAAGGTTTTGAACCCAGGTTTTCCGGGACCAAATATCAACCTTGTGCACTGCGCTACGAACTGCGCCACGCTTCACATACCAGCCCCGCGTATATTTAGCTTAAAGCACCTCCTCCCGGTTAGTCAACAAAACATATTTTGGCCCATTGTGGACCCACTAACTGGTCTATGAAAAATTCCTTTGGTACAATTGTTTGTTACATTGAACTCTAATTTCGGGCCGAGGTTGAAATTTATAGGTTAATATTTTAGGGAGTTACGGGGTGTGACGTGTGGGCGCCTCATGTCACAAGTAGAAAGTCAACTGTTCAATGTGGACCATCCATCGAAGTAGTTCAAATCGAAGTGGGCGTTACTGTCAAGGTATGCGTATTCGCATCAAGTCTGGGTCACCAATTAGGGGATGGTAGCTATCGACTATGTTAACCTTCATCTATGAAAACCTACCCCACCATAGAATCGAGTTAACATGACTTATATAGTAGTGAATTGGAATTATATTTTTGTAGTGGTAGATACATTACAACTGTTTTTGATTTGAGGGCTCAATCATTTATGTTTAATGTTTCTAGCTGACGATGGGGTGATCAACTTCTCTCTCATTTTTTAACACATATATATAAACGCGAAGTTTCATGTTAAAAAATTAAATATACCACCATTTTATGTCTCTTGAAGTGTTAAAATCTCCTGATAAATTGAAAAAGGTGGCAGGTACATTTTTCTAAAAAGTAAATAATTTTAAAAATATCTAATGTCTTTCAAATATTTATATTTCTTTCATTTTTAAGTATACTAAATTTTGATTTAACAGAATGAATTGTTAAATCCATATAATTACAAACGAGGTGCTTTTTTTCTTCTTCTTCCACCCAATATAATAGGGACTAATGTACTTTCACACAATATTTCATCATTTGAGTTCCCTCTTCATGTAACGCAAATGAGGATGAATTCCATGAAAAAGTTCTCCAGGTAGACCAGTTTGTCTCAATGCTTGATCTAGATGTTTCCTTGTCTTCTGGGTTATGATCAAATTTCGGTAGACGTAAAAGAAGGTCCGTAAGAAAAGGGTACGTGGAAAAAATGGTGCAGTTAAAAAGGCCCAGGAAAAAAATATATTTATTAAAAAGATTGGTGCTTCGTGAAGCCTACTTTACCTCAAGTGCTCTACTCACATGCTTAGTGGGCAATCCTGCCCTGAGGATACCTGCAAGTGACTTAGTGCGATCCTGATTGGCTGTTGAAACGTGACGTTTGTATTTATATACCTCTGTATTTAATTAACGTAACATTAATAAACGAGTTATGTAGAGAAACTTAGCTCAGCGTTAATACGACATACGGCTGATAGATATTGGTTGTCTTTTTCTTCTGGAAGTGCAAGCACCCAATTATTAGCTGCGACTACAGAGTATATAATCTATTAATAGTCATAAATTTTGCTAATTTTGATGTTTTGTTTTTTAGTAGAAATAAATAGTCGGAAATGTGAGGATAAATGCAAACAAACATTGTAAGTACTTAGTTTATGGGTAGACCCTTAATTGGATTTCACTATACACCAGAAAACTATTAAGATTAATTCACACTACTACTAATAAGTAATAAAAATGGTCATAAACACAACTAGTTCGTAAAAATTTATCACAATGCTCGATAAAAAATATTTTTCTCATTTATTTGGGCTTTTAAAATCTAAATAGAAAGAGAGAACATGTACGTTAGGTAAGATGACCAAAAAAATTAACTCAAAATAATTTATTTTATTCAATAATTCGTATATTTTGTTTATATTTGTTTGAAATATTTACTTGTTTTTGAAAACGTGTGCTGAAAATTCGCACTGTTTCGTGAGGAAAAATAATTTGTCTTAATAAAGTTTTTAAGCAAAAATGAACTTCAGACGTAAAAGCATTGTTAAATATTAATTCGAAATTCTTCTTGGAATGCTACTTTTTGTATGTTTCGTCATTTTAAATGCATTATTCCAGCGCTTGTTGAAGACGTAGTGAAATATATACTTCTGATTCTAGTGCTATGAGAATATTTCCGTAACAGTACCTGTGCGTATCAACAATCAGTGCTTAGATGCCAAAGGGTTTTTTAACTTGCAAAATTTTAGAATCAAACATGTAGAGGTTTGCCCGGGAATAGCCACATGTTATTCCCTTCCTGTTAGTCCACTTTCTTTCAAGCCCATTTAGCCACTTTTTTAAGATTTTTAATTGGCCAAAACTTGCCGATTATTTTGATATAGGTACATACATATATATATATGTATATTGGAATATATACCCCCATATGCATAAAAAATAGGCGATTGGTGATGTTTGTGCAATAAATTTTTAATAAATTAGCCCTCTATAAAATTATTTACTAACCATAATTAATTTTCTCCAAAAAAAAAATAAATGTATTTTGAACTTCAAAATACAAGAACAAAAAAATATATGTTTCTTCAGAGAAAGTATGTTTTTATGTCTGATTCTGTAAATCAATTCATAGTTAGCACTAATTAATGAGCATAATTGAATTCAACGTTACGAACCATTAAGATTGACTCATATGAAAATCTGATCATTAGAAGGAAAGTTATTCAGGGTGATATCTTTTTTTATTTTAGACACTGTATATAAAGAAAATAGAAAAATATATCATTTGAAGTTAATATTTATTCAGATATAGTATTAATATTTTTTGAGAATTCTATGAAAATATTAATAGAGAATAAGTTGGTGTAGAACCTTTCAACAAGAGAGTTTGCAGCTCTGGTTGCATCTATGCAAATAATAATAAAGCAACTAATAAAGAATTTATTTTTATTATGTGAAAAGACAGCACATATTGCAAATAACAAGAAAAATAATCCTTAAATATTAATCGTGTTTCGATTTGTGTTTTAGTTCATTCCAAAACTTCCATAAATAGGTGAGAGACATCAGCACTGGAATACTGATTGGCAGAAACAAAGGAATGTAAATAGCATACCTAAAAAAAGAATCATAGAAATTAATATTCTCACAGCTTGAAAAACTCAATAGTAAATATTACAGTAGAATACGGATTATCTAAACCTTTTCAGGGTGCATAGCCAGATTTTTCAACAAAAAATAAGCACACTTGAAGCACTCAGAAAACATTTTTAATCACTTTCCAAAAAAATAATAATAATAATTAGGATGTGTGCAAAAATATAAGTTATTTCTTTCTATCATTTCAAGTTCTAAATTTATAAACATAAAATCAGCAAAATTCAAAAACTTTACATAACCATGATAAAATAACTATTTTTTGATAAATATTGCAGAGAAAATTGCAAAAATCCTGCTTTTTTCTGTAATTTGTGACGACAATCGACAAGGCAAGGAAAAAACCTCTATTTGAAACATAGAAAATTAAGCACTTTTTACAGACCTCGAATAAAAAAGCATCTTTAAGGGCCTTTAAAAAATGCAAATCAAAAATAAGCACTTTTTAAAAACGCTAAGCACCCTGCTTTTTCATATGGATACTTTCAGTGGTCGGAAAAACCAAATTATTTTCTTAGTATACTACAACTACATTGTTACAAATGTAGTTAACCACAACTTCTTTTTTTAAACGAAGTGACTACAAAAAACTACTTTGGAATTGTAGTAACTACTTCACAGCTTTAAGGAGACGAATTTACATTAAATGTAAATGTAATTATTTAAGAAATATAATCATTCATGTTTACATGAGCCAGTTGGTTATTCGAAAAGTTTTGTTTGAAAATGTTCATTTGATCTTCAACTTTTTATGCCTTTTCCGACAACGAATATTTAATTTAAGAAACACGAAATTATTAAATTACTTGAAATTTTTGAATTGTTTAATGCTTTTTTATTTCCTCTGAGAAATTAAGTATAACGAAATACGTTCTCTTCCTTTGAAATAACATCAATGTTTCAAGAGTGCGCATTCGTAGGTGAAAGTATGACCAAAGCAATAAATTATCTATTTTTCGTAATGGCTAGTTTAAATATAAGTCACACGTGATTTTAAATACGTAATTCCTTTCAACGCTTAGCTGAAACCATAGGGTCGTTTTCATTGCATCCATTGACGGACACGCGAAGATTTGCACCCTTCAAATTCGAAACATTTGCGGCGTCGAACCCGTGTTTCTTTACTAAACTATCGTTAAAAGTAGTTTCCAGGTATTGCTACAAAACTACCGTTTTTTTTCGTATTGCACTACTAATTACTCTATTTTAAAAAAGTAGCTCACTATGTTACAAACTATGAAAAAAAGTAGCGACTACAAGAGTTTCACTACTTGTGCGCTATCTCTGATCACTAGGTACTTTGGATAATCAAAATGGGTTCTGAAATTTGTTATGCACAAACGCACTTTGGCTTCCTTTTCTTTTCTACTCCATACTTTTTTCTTCTTCAAAGAGTCCAATTAACAGAAAACAACTTTAACCCTTTGTAAGGCCATGGGAAGTATACATCCCACTTATGATTTAAGAGGTCATATGCTAATAACTACAAAGAAAAAAAACACACACACACACACATATATATATATATATACATATATATATATATATACATATATACATATATATATATATATACATATATATATATATATATATATATATATATATATATATATATATATATATATATATATATATATATATATATATATATATATATATATATATATATATATATATATATATATATATGTATATATATATATGTTACTGTGAATGACCGAAATGGGTGGTTGTGAATGTCGCTTTGTTAAAACGTCTAAAATATATACTTAGGTCTAGTTAAGTGCCCGGTATGCCCTACCTCAATGTTTTTCTGAGGTCCAGCGCCCAGTATGCATTTAACCGCTACACTAATTTGTCCTCAGCAGATATTAAAATATCGAAAAAGTATAATAAAATCAACAAATAAATTTACATAAAATATGATATAACAAATATTTCGGACATTCACCAAAGCGACAGTGTTATTGTTGACATTCACCGGTTCACATTCTTTTGATTTTGGTCATTCATATATATACCAATGAAGGGCTTTGTTAAAAGAAAGGTGGGTAACAGAAAATTTAGCATGGGGGTTAATAAGAGATCAACACTTGGTAGCCATTTTTTTTTCTTGTATTCATTCATTTGATCACTTCTCATAGAGTTCATTTGTAGTTATAAATACACAATTAATAAATTCGGTTATTTATAAGTTCAAATACTACTTAGAGAATATTTCTGAAATTTTGAAAACGTCCCTCATCAGAAAATAAATAGATAAAAAATGGTCTTCAAAATAAAATTAATTTCAAGAAATAAGTTATTCATTATTACCTGAACGACGCAAGCTATTCAAGAATAAGTTATTTTCAAAAGTAATTTTAGGTATAAGTTATTACACTTAATAATAAATTCGGTTGTTCATGAGTATAAAAGTTTTAAATATAACTTAGAGAATATTTCTGTAAAATTTTGAAAATGTCGCCCATCACAAAATAAATAAAAAATGGTCTTTAACCCTCCTGGCGTTTCCCCTCTCTCTTAGTTTCTTACTTCAAGCGGCAGACACATTTTAGATAGATGCTACCAAAAGTGTCGAGGGTCGGACAAAAGGTATGCTTTCCCCCTTCTGCTTCAATTTGTGGTTAAAAGGGGTGATTATCGGTCTAGGAGGTCCAGGTGGGTCATAACAGTTTGATGGATGAATCGCGTATGTGATTCACTTTTAAGAAAGTCATTTTTGAACTGTAGTCAACATTGCACTTTCCTCTGAAATATCAAGCAATGAAGAAGACATTTTTACTGATAAGATTATTGCTTTCAGGTTAAATTACACTTTTTCTTGTCCTTTGAGCTTTGACAATGATAACGTTGATATATAACATCAAAGGTTGTTATCAATATCCCCTGTGATGGTACTGAATAGGTTCCTTCTACTGATATTTTTTCCTTCCTAGCTCTTTTGACTTCTGTTATTTCCCAGATACATTTGCCAAGTTTAAAAAAAAAATGTGCATCCTTTTTAATTTACTTCAGTTCTAAGTTCATGTAGGATGAGAACAATTTCGTTGATTTACGTGTTAGTAACAAATCATGTTTACCTTTTTAATCCATATTAATGATATCTTTGAATTTAAAAAATAATTAATAGTACTTATATAGTACTTATATAATAGTACTATAGATACGAAATATAACGGCAATTCAGTGGATATTATATATTCATGTATAATGGCTCTTTTTCTTTGAGAGGGAGAAAAAGCTTTTGTTAATCGCTACTGTTTCAAAATGAAATATCCATTTTTAATTCATCGTTTACGCGATTGAGTAAAAATCGTTAGGTATTCTAGTAGCGATTTATAAAACTTCAAAAAATATGAATTTCTATTTACACTAGTAGTTATTAGGCAAAACTGCATTTTTCATTATATTTTTTCATAGTAAAAATAATATTAAGAATGAAAACAAATCAAAATCTAATCTAATCTTCGCATGCAAGGAATAAATATCAGTACAAGAATCATTGCAAGAATATTTTTTCAAGCAAGGGCGGGATCAGGGGAGGGGGATTTGTACCCCTGTCGGGTATGCCCCCCCCTCCCATCGGGAAAATTTTAAAGTCTCGTCCGGAAAATAGTCTGGTCACATTTTTTTCTAAATTATGTCAAAAATTCTTTTACACTTGCCTAATAAAAAATTTTGTAGTTGACTTTTTATCTATTTATTCTTAAGAATTAGTAACAAAAATTAGTAAAATATATTGCAAATTCTATGTAATTATAGTTTCACTGCACTACCCATAACTTTACCTGTACATTGTCAAACTAGAGACTGGATGCGATTAGACATAGGTGAAATTGAAGACTTTTCGAAGTCCCATAGAAATCCTTTCCCACAGACACATCTTCATTTTCGTGGAAACTTATCTTTCAAACTGCTATTCTTTCTTCTGGAGAACTGAGAAGGGGATACACAGGTCCTCTTCTTTGCGAATTCTTTTTTATGTAATGTGTTTATCAATGGTTTATGCGATCACGTAATTTCTTTTTGAAATTTTCAAGCAAAATGAAAGTATAAGAACAAAATAAATTTTCTTTTAATTTTTTAATCTTTTTTTTAAAAAAATACTATTAATTGAGGAAAATCATTTACTTATTCGGATTCAAGGTTTATATTTTAATCAACGCAATAAATATGCAGTCGGAAAAAAACAGTAACAAAATATTTTTAATTTATTATCTTTTTTATTATTTTCTTAGTAGTAAAAAGATTGTTGATTGATTCAGAAAAACAATTAAACTGTTCATATTCAATATCCTAAAATATATATTAATCAACCTAACAGATTCTCATTGACTTATTTTATGTACAGTGCATGAAATGGAAAAAGGGAACACCTTGATTAACTTTTGATTTAATCATATTTTCACGTACAAAGAATCAATACCATATTTTAATTTACGAAAATGAACAGAAAAACGCATTCTGATCTGGATAAACATACAAGTTTGTCTATAGTTTCAGGTTTGTAGATCTTGCTATTTTATTTTATCCGTCGTTGAACAACCGACCCAATTTCAACTCCGTAGCCTTGTAATTTTGAACCAATCCAGAAGACCAGGAAACTCCTGGATAAGTACCCCCAGTGTTGTTTATTTGTTATGGGAACATGGGGGACTTTGCGACTCGATAGATTTAACGTGCATCAGTCGCCATTTACTGCACGGGAATTTCAAAAATCGGGATTCAGAATTTTTAACGCATATTATAAATATATTAAATATTTTATAACTATTTAAAACTATATTTTTTGCATGGCATTACCTTTGGAAAAACGAATTTTAACAATTGTATGAAAATTTTTTCGATTCAATCAAAAAGCAAAATCGGTCAAATAAGTCCTGAAAAATAAAAATAATTTTTTTTTTCGAAATTTTGTCCCCTAACTTCTTAATTTTTAGTGTCTATTTCTTGTGACTTAAAATTCGTAACTATGAAAGCAAAAACAAATTTAAATCGTAGAGGAAAGAATGTTTCGCGTTGACATGTGGTAAACAATAATCAATTAACTGTGTGAAAAGTTATTCGTTGCAGGCATATGCCAATATGTAAAACGCTTTTGCAGGGCGAAACAGAAATCTTGGTAGAAAGTGTGCTTTCAGCTTTGCAGAGAAACGAAAACATAGGCAGACAAACAGCAGCCATGTGTTGCAATTTTTTTTTTTAAAAATGTAAGTTAGTTAATATTCGTTTCTCGGACGCAAATTTAAAATTTGTAAATTTAAAAATAATTACAAATTTAAGCTATATTGTTTGAATCTTATATAGCCGATGGACTTACTCTTTTTCTCAAATAGAGAAATTAGCATTTTGCCGGACATAGATGTTCACTTTAAAAGCATCTTTGAAAAGAAAAGGGAATCGCAAGGAGAAATTTTAGAAGTATCTTTGTATTTATTTACAATATATATTAACATCGAGTCCCCTGATTAAAATAGCCCTTTTTTTGTCCGTAAAATTATACAGTGTAACAATTTAAAAAAATAGAAGTTTTGCAATTTTATGGGCATAACCATTTCGAAGTTCGTTCGAAACGGGGCATGATATCTTCAGATAGAATACGTGGATGCAAAAAATGTACTTAAAACTTTATTTGCAAAACATTTAAATGAGTCAAAAGTCAATCGATGCATATAAAAATAATATTTTATATTAAAATATTCTTTAAATGCTTTGTTAAATGTGCATGAAATTTCTGATTTTTATTATCGAATAATTTTTGCTTTATGAGAGTAAGAAGTGTCGAAATTTTTTGAAATAGCGGTTACTGCTACAACTATTCTTCATTACAGAAGTAATTTTTATGATTACAATGTATGGTAAATTGCACCATACAATACAAAATATATCGATAACAGAAAAAAAAAATTTGATTTAAATTTACATTAAAAGGAATCTGCACATTATGGGTATCAATATTACTGATTTTAGATTCTTAGAAACACACTTGAAAAAAATGTAAAGTATAAAATTTGTTTTAATTTAAATATTTTGAATTTGTTTGAGCCCCCCCAGTCGGGGGAGACTTGACCCCTTGTCGGGCAGAGTCTGGCGCCATCCTTGATTTCAAGAATTAATACATTGATTCTTTGCTATTTTGTCTATTGCTTTAATTTCGTGGGAATGATTTTTACAATATAAATCAAACAATAATATATATTGTAAAAAAAGTACGTCACAGTAACAGAATTTAAATATACAAAAATAAACATATTTTTAAAAATTTTTGGTTGTATTGATTTAGTATAATTAATATCAAGTAAATTTTTTTCATGAAAAAAATTAACTCTTTGCACCATGATGACCTATAGAATCAGTTATTCCAAATATGTTTCTGAGACACCATTTAGAAATATTGTCTCAGACTCAAAGGTAAATAACTATACTTCTAGCTGACAACACTAATTTTTTCCGCCTATAGAATAGAAATAGTGCATGCAAAATCGGAAAAAAATCGTTGCTCTGCTTTTCTTTTTCTGTGAAACAAACTGACAATAATTACAACCTGTAAACATGACATAAAAATACTTTGTCATAAAAAAGTACTACGATCATGCATTATTCAAGGTGCACACCTTTTGTATGGCAATTAAATGACATAGAAAAGAATTACACAAAAAAAGGAAGATATTTTCAAAATTGGAAATGGTAAATAGAATGAATATGGGATTTTATATTTTTATTCGTTAGTTTATATATTCATTACTTTATATTCTTATATTCATTAGTCTATATTTAATTTCTATAAGTAGGATATGTTTGCTTTTTTTTTCTTTATAGAACCTAACTTAGCTGGAAAAAAAATTAAAAAAAACTTATGTGTATAAGTATAAAAATCTATTAAAATATAAATATTGCTTTCCCCCGAATTCCATTCTTTCATCCCTCTTCAAAGTCAAGAGATAGGTGACGTATAATAGGAAATGAGCTATGGGATTGCAAATTCAGGTTTTTAAGTCGAACGTCATCGAACTAGTCACTCCTTCTATTCAGAATAGATAAGGGTAGGATTTCTTTTCTAGGGGGGTGGCGGAGGAAGAACTTAAACTACTTGAACCTGTGAACTTTTGAAGCATATCATACAATTGAGAATTTGTAATTTTTACACATGTTTCAAACATAATACAACTGATATTTTAATTAACATTAACCTGTTTAACATTTTCTCATTTAAATAAATATTTTATTGCATAACTTCGTTTGTATTTTATAAATACTATTTAATTGAATAAAGTAAGCTATATATAAATGAATTTTAATGAAGTTGCTATATTTTGTATTTCTAACGAGGTTATCAGTATAATTTTATCTTTCATCTAATTTTCCTTTTTATTTTTAAATTATTACTAATACATTTAAGCAGATCAAATTTAGGAATAAAGTTTTCGGGATCTTTAGCTTCAAATTTGCAAAAAAAATAAAAACTTATTGCACTATTTTTGTAACATATCAACTAATGAAAAGTTGCAATAACATTTTTTTTTTAAAAATTAAATTTTTTAAAGAAAAAAGTATTATACGTATTACTCTATGGTTTCAAATTATATGTGCTAAGAAATATTTCGTGTAATAAAACTTGCCTCCCTGTCCACTATATTTACTATTTATAAGAGTAACACTTTAAGAATATTTTATTTATAGTAATTAGCAATGTATTTAAGGAGCTTGTGGGTTATGGATATACTTGAGATTATGGTAGGGCGCAAGAACTTGTTATCACTTAAAAAAAAACATATAAGAGGTTGCATTATGCCTTATAAAATAAATTACACCATCATTTATGAATTCAAAGATATACAATTCCTAAGAATGAAAAAAAAACATCATGTCTTTCATATTTATTCCCAAATATTATTATTATTCATTCTAAATTTATTGAAGCTCTTATTTTAAGTTTTATTATTTTCTTGCAGTCGAGAATTTCTCGAAAAGAATCGCAGAAAATACAGTGACAAATCTTCTCTGCATTTCACATTTCTCTAACTTAATGTAACACGTTCTGCTTATTACAGTACGTCCATTTCTTTTAGATCATCTTTCATAGTATTTTTGATCATAAATAGGAAAGAAAGCGATAGGCGAAACTCACTTCATCCGAACACTTATAAGCGGAGTCTAGATTATATTTACATCACAAGAAGGCTTGTTTATTGCTTATTTCAAATGAAACTTCTAAAAACGATTTCAATAACTTAACAAGATCATCACGTAACTAGAAGTATTATTTACTTTAGTATTTAGACCGCCAATAGATGAATATTCTAGTACGAATGACAGTACTGTAATACTTAATTTGATTGTGTTAAATTAATGGAATATTAGGGGGAGTGGAAAGTAAGGTCATTTCGATGCCGTTGGTATTTGTTACCAAGATTTTATTTTTAATCAACACCGTATTTACCCTCGTTATCAACAACTTTCAAATTCCGGATTGTTTAAAATGTATATCGTAATGTGAGTGACATAAAAAATTTACAATTTATTTGATTATTTGCAAGGATGGAAAAAAATTTTTGGTATATTAAAACTCACTTAGTTATTTGAAGTTTTAACAACTTGTAATTTTTTTTTACATAATTTATTAAGAAAATTTAAATTTATTATTAAACTTAGTTGTTTTTACTGAAACAAGCTATAAATCGTTTTCTTTAAAATGTATATCGTAATGTGAGTGACAAAAAAATTTACAATTCATTTGATTATTTGTGTGGATGGAAAAAAATTATTTGGTATATTAAAACTCACTTAGTTATTTGGAGTTTTAACAGCTTGTAATTTTTTTTAATATAATTTATTAAGAAAATTTAAATTTATTATTAAACTTAGTTGTTTTTACTAAAACAAGCTATAAATCATTTTCTTTGAAATGTATATCGTAATGTGAGTGACAAAAAAATTTACAATTCATTTGATTATTTGAGTGGATGGAAAAAAAATGTTTGGTATATTAAAACTCACTTAGTTATTTGGAGTTTTAACAGCTTGTAATTTTACTAATTTAATAAAACGTATTTACAAATGAAAAGAATTTCGATTTCCTCTCTATCCATGAAAAAGTTTCAATATCATTAATCTAAAGCACAAATAAAACTAGTGTCATAGGTGATGGGATTTTAGACAAACGCCGAGAAAGTCCAGAACATTACATGAAGAGGAGAGAATGTTTTTAGAGTTAACTTCAATCGCAAGAATTGTTTTAAAATATATTTTGTAAGCAAAAAAAATCTTTTTTTTTTAAAAACAATTAATTAATTTAACTAAATTAGTTAAATATTATAGAAAATTGGTAATATTAAAAATTCATAAATTAGTTCATTAAATATTACATTATTATTTAGAGAAGAAATAATTTGCTGCATTTACACTAAAATTAAATGAATTTTCGAAAATTATTTGAAATTTAAAAATACAAAACGATTTAAAACATTTAAAGATTTAGTATAATAAATTAAGCAATAAATATTGAATAAAATTCAATCTATCGAATAAGTTGAACAAAAAAAAAAATAACCTGTTTATTAAAGGTAAACTTTTAGTTTGAGTGGGGGTTCAAAAATCAAAAAGAATGCAAAATATTCACATCTATTCAAACAGAAATACTATAGCACAGTGAGTGATTTACGATGACAGCTTATACGCCTCTCAATTTGTGAGCAGTAGGAGGTTGAGGGGGAAGGAAATATTCTAGAGGAGAAAAAGACGGGTTCGCCGCTCTAGAGGCAGATCGTGAACCCGTGAAAACACGGGCAAGCCGCTTTCAGCATGGAAATCAAGCCCGTAATATAACGGGCTTGACGCCAGGAGGGTTAAAATAAAATTAATTTCAGGTAATAAGTCGTTCATTATTGCCTGACAGACTCAAGCTATTCAGGAAAAAGTTTTTTTTAAAAGTAATTTTAGGTATAATTTCATTTTAAAAATCAATCTCAATTCATAAAATATTTTACTAATACACTACTAGAATGGTCTTATAGAGGCTTAAACTATGTTGAAATAGGCTCAGAAATAAATTTTTTTATTTTTAAAACTAAAACTAGAAATTTTATTTCTAAATTAAATAAGAAATTAATCCATAAAACTATTTCATTTAAACCAAATTATTAGTTATTATTTCATTTAAACCAAATTAGTTAATTAGTATTTTTAGAAAAATGTATTTAATTTTAAATTTTTAAAAATCAGTAATATTTTCATAAGACTGTAAAATTTGATTTTTTGTTAATGAGTTATTTTTCAAACAATAAACAAAACACTTCACCTTTAGAATACAAGAAAATTCAAACAATTAAACAAGAAGTAGTTATCGTTTTAAAATTATCACACGTGTCTAAGTTAAATGTTATTTAATTATTAATATATTTCCAAGAGTTATTGCTCCATACTAATATTGTTCCCAGTTTCAATTAAATTTGCAGCACTAATTAAATATTTTCTTAAATTAAAGAATTTTATAATTTGTAATAAAAAATACAACCAGTATTATGTAATATCTCAGAGATAAGTTTTGTTAGGATAAAAGTTAATTAAAGTATAATGAGAATACTTTAAACAAGAAACCTCAACGGTTCATATTTAGATTTAATAAATAAAATTTTATTAGTCTAATGATTATTTATCTAAATAATTAAGGTAGATAAAGTTTATGAATTTATGAAGTAAGTATGGTTTTATAGTTATACCAATTAGGAACAGATATTTAACACAAATAAAGTTTGTTAGAGACTAATTATTATTTAAGTTGCATGCTTTTGTTATAAGCATTCATTTACTATGTACTAATCAGACTAAAATTTATAGCATTTATTTTATGAAAAACATGCTTTGTTTTCATTCCTGTAAAAATTATTACACTCCATTTCCTGTAAAAAATCAGTTGTAAAATCATTAAGTAACTATGCATTTCATTTATTATCAGGGTTAAAATTTGGAAAAAAAATTCCCTGTGTTTTCGCTGTACATATCATACACAATATATTTAGAGGAAAAATTTACTGTGCTCTTGTCTGAGCTATACTAGGCTAACTATAGTAGTTTTAATTGCTGAAAAAACTTAGAGAAAAAAGGAACATATTTAAATAATGCTATAGTAAATGAAATAGTTTAGTATAGCTGAAATATCATGGTTAAATATCCCATAGATTACGCTTTGAGTAGTCACCATTTTTTAAAAGACAAGATAAAGAAACAAAAT